>NC_056511.1:46935123-46951822 GCF_014905685.2 Nematolebias whitei
AAACGGGAACTATAGGCAAAGTGGAGACACAAAAATAGAGGTCCCACCAGAACTGGACACAACAGGCTACAACAAGAACCAGACCTGTGGATACCAGGCTTAAGACATGCCTGAAGCACCCCCCCCCACACACACACACACACACACCCGAAGCACCCAGGAAGCATCCTCACCAGATGCATGAACCACCTCGACTGGCTCCTCTCGATGTGGATGAGCAGCGGTTCTACTCAGAATCTCTTCCAGATGAATGAACTTCACACCTTATTTCTAAGGGACAGTCCAGCTACCCAGAGGAGGAAACTAATTTCAATTACTTGAGTCAGCAATCTCATTCTTTTGGTCACTACCCAAAGTTCGTGGCCATGGGTGAGGGTAGGAACGTAGAGTGACTGGTGAACAGAGAGGTTTGCCTTGAGGCTCAGCTCTCTCTTCAACGCAACGGACCAACACAGAGTATGTAATACTGCAGATGCTGCACCAATCTGTCTGTCAATCTCATGCTCCATTCTTCTCTCAATCATGAACAAAACCCAGAGATACTTGAACTCCTCCACTGGACGCAGAACCTCACCCCCAACCCGATCAGAGCAATCCACCTTTTTCCAACTGAAGACCATAACCTCAGATTTGGAGTTGTCGATTCTCATCTCAGCTGTTTCACACTTGGCTGCGAACTGCTCCAGTGAGAGCTGGAGAACACAGCATGATGATGCCAACAGGACCACATCATCTGCAAAGATAAGAGATGGAATCCTGAGGCCACCAAATCGGAATCCCTACACCCCCTGGCTGCACTAAGAAATTCTGTCCATATAGGTTATAAACAGAATCGTGACAACGGGCAGCCCTGGCGGAGACCAAGTCCCACAATGGAGGGGTCTGACTTTCTGCTGGCAATGTGAACCAAACTCTTGCACCGCTTGTATAGGGACCAAACAACCCAGAGCAACAAGCCCCCGATCCCATACTTTAACAAGATGAACATGTAAAAACGATTATTGTTTGCTCTAAATTATACATTATATATAAATTATTAACTCTAACTTATGTCTGTGAGTTAGCAGGTATTCAGGAAAACTAAGAGATGCAAAGGCTCAGCCAGTGGGTGTGAAGGTCCAACCCACTGAAGTTGATTGACAGCTGAAGTAATTCTGCTGAAAAGTGGCATTATGAAATAAATAAGCCATTATGGAAAACACAATTACGAAATTAATGAACCATGAAAAACAGCATTATGAAAGATATAAGCCATGAAAAACACAATTATGAAATAAATAAGCCAATTTTTCTTATTTCATAATTTTAATTTATTTATTTTATTTTGAGCATCTTGGTGTTCCATACATTCTGACAATGCCTGTTTGTTCTCCCCGTCTGTGACTTCATGCGGCCCCTTCTCTCTCCCTCACTGACACTCCGCTTGTGCTGCTCGTGTGAAAACTGTGGTGCTGCAGCTCCCGCTGTGAACAAGCTAGATGCATATTCAGATATCAGTCGTTACAATAGGTCTTTGTTGACTCATAGTGGAGCCACTGTAATTTCCTGATAGGTGTGAAAATGATGGTAGCTGCTAAAAAGGAGAGGTTTGGCGTTCTCTAGGACATTAACTGGTTAGAGCAGCAAGATATGAAGTTGTCGGGCCATTGGTCTTCCCATTAATTAACACAGAGACAGATATCCAGTTTAGGGTGACTTATTTATTAACCTAAAAAAAGGTTAATAAATAAATTCAGTTGAGGGTGATTTATTTGCTTTGTTTCTTCTGGTATTTACACACAGCAGTAAACCAGTAAAGTGCAAACAAGCTTGAACAACAAGGCGCCATCATTGGATGATGTATGACTGAGATATAACTTTTGGAATAATCTAGGGGGCACACTTGAGTCAAATGTTAAACAACAATACCAATATGTCTAGAAATGCTCACAGATGACGCACCAAAAATCTAGTGCAGATGTATCACTGAGAAACAGCTGTTGGAATAATCTAGGGGACGCACTGGAGTCCAATGTTAAAAAAACAATACCAATGTGTGTAAAAATGCTCACTGATGATGCACAATAAATCAGGTGCAAATCGGATGATGTATCAGTGAGAAATAACTGTAGGAATGATGTAGGGGCGCTGTGGAGGCTATTGGCCCCTTTTATGGATTCTTGTTCAAGGGGTGGATAATGATCAATCATAGTGATTGTGGTACACCTCGGCTCAAATCTTTGCAATTTAGAGTCAAACGTATTGCAACTGCATCACTTCTGAATTAGTCACACCGCCACACCTACATCCTCCAGCTAAAATTGTAATTTAAATCAAGTCAGACCAAATTGTTATGTCTTCTAACACAGGATCATCCTGATCAGGTCAAGGGTGTCAAAGAGGGAGCATTCCAAGTAAAAAACATGACTTTTTGTTCTGAGGGAGCGGGGCTTTAATGGCATCCGAATATGACCAAAGAGGATCGTCGGGCATCCAACAAGGATGACTCCTGCCAAGTTTGGTGAATTTCTGTCTTTAAACGTGAAAGTTGTAACGTTCGGAAATTAACGGCGTGAAGCGTAAGTTTCAAGTCCTGGCCATGCCCCTTTAACATACAAAAACGCAAGCTTTTGAAAATTTTTACTCCCCAATGTTTTAAGGGCATACTAACCAAGTTTGAAAGCAATTCTTCCAAATTCCTAGGAGGAGTTCGTTAAAACTCTCAATTAGAAACGCCCAAAAATACCATACCATACCATACCACTTTATTCAGTTCCAGGAACTCGTCTTAAGCGCACTGGTTTGTCGTCATTATTTGCATCGTTTAACCGGTAACCAGTGCAGTGAGGCCAAAACTGGTGTAATGTGCTCTCTTTTGCCTGTACTGGTTAAAAATGGGGCTGCTGCATTCTGGACCAGTTGTAGTCGTGCTATAGAGGTCTGACTGATACCAAACAGGAGCGAATTGCAGTAATCAAGCCTAGATGTAATGAATGCATGTATTACTGTCTCCAGGTTATTTTTGGACAATATGGGCTTCAGTTTAGACAGCCGCCTCAGTTGGAAGAAGCATGATTTAACAATCATGTTTACATGATTGTTAAGTTTCAGGGAAGGGTCCATTATCACGCCCAGATTAGTGACTCTTTGTTTTTCTGACAGGGTTAGAGCGGAAAGGTCGATGCAGTGGTTTGTGATCGTGTCGTTGGGAGGGAACAACATGACTTCAGACTTCTTTTCATTGAAACTTAAGAAATTTAAAGCCATCCAGTCCCTGATGTCAGCCAGGCAGTTGAGCAGCAGTTAAATAGAGCATGTACCATTGTGTCTTAGGGGGAAGTAAATTTGACAGTCATTGGCATAGAAGTGGAAGGGCATGTTGTGTTTCCGGAAAATAGCACCAAGCGGCAGCAGGTATAAAGAGAATAGGAGGGGACCCAGGATGGACCCCTGCGGAACCCCCCATTTAAGCTCTACCTCTGCGGAACTAAAATCCTTAATGTTTTTTCAGAGCGTTTGGAAGAAACAAGCATCATCACCAATAACAAGATCATTAACAGTCATATCATGAGTTAAAACAAGGTCCAGTGTATGTCCACGCTCTTGGGTGGGACCGTTTACATGCCGAGTTAAATTAAATGAGTCCAATAGATCTAAAAAGTCCTTAACCAAGGGCTTCTCAGGACAGCACACGTGCAAATTAAAGTCCCCAATAATGAAAACATGCTCATATTTTGGTGTGATTTCACCCAAGAAGTCAGAAAACTCATTTATGAAATCTTCAGATCGAGGTGGGCGGTAGACGAGTGCAAATAACGTCGCAGGTGAATGTCCGAGTTCAAAGACACTCAGCTCAAAGCTGGTGCGGGAAACTGGGATGGGCAGTTGTTTACAGTCAAAACTTGATTTGAATATTGTTAATAATCCACCACCGCGCCGGCCTGATGGCCGCGGTGCGTTAAAATACAGACAGTTCGGTGTCAATAATTCCGTCAAGGCGCTGGGCTCAGCCTGAGACATCCAAGTCTCTGTGATGCACAGAAAGTCCAAATCGTGCTGTTGAAAGTAATCCCTGAGGATAAAAGTTTTGTTGGTAACAGATCTTGCGTTGACCAAACACATCCGGATATTGTCCAAAGTGGAGCCAGCAGCGGTGGAGTTAAAGCGTGCTAATGGCCGCAGGTTTTCAATAACAGCCCCTCCAGGTTGGTCCGAGCTGCGCACCGGCTGACAACTAAAGCTGGTTACCTGGTCCGGGCACACAGGAGAGGAAGATGCAGCGCGCAGAGCTTTCAGCTTCACCAGCTGACCAGCACATTTTTGCCGGCGTCTGAAGCGATATCTCTGGGCAGGCAGGTGAGGAGCACAGCGAAGGTAAGCTGGCACGTCCGCCAGCAGGGGGGGAGGAGGGGGGGGGTCCAGAGGTACGCTCATATTTTTCCAAATAAGCGACTTCAGTGACAGAAAAACGAAGATCCAAAAGTTGTTGTCTGTCATACACCAGCAGAGAGTTGATGTCACAGATGAGAAATGCAAAAAATAATCCTAACACCATCAGCAGAGGTGAATTGCAAGCCATGTACACAGGCGCCATCTTACCGGAAGTAATGGGGGCGATCCGATCCAGTATCGGTATCTGGCTCCGATACCAGCATAATTTACGTATCGGATTTTCAGATCCAACCTGCCGATATTTCAGATCCATGATACATGTCTGTGGTTGCGCTGCACGTTGGTTTCAAACTATGGAATGGATTTCCTGAACGGAGGCATGTCTCATGAACCCAGAGTAATAAGACCCTCCTCACATTCAGGAAATTCATTTTATATTTTGCAGCCAGCTACAATGTGAAGACGGAGTTAGCAGCACTGTGGCTAACAGCTAACCAACTTTTCATCGAAACATGTCCGCTGTGTGGAAGTATTTTACTTTAGAAACACCACAAAACAAGACAGCAAAGTGCAATGTTTGCAGAGCCATAGAACCACATTAAACCGGTAAAGTTAGTTTTACGATTTGCATTCGAGATCCGTGGCTTCAGCGGTCTGTTATTTTCGTTCAGTCCAGAGAAGGCAGTCTGATTTCGGTCAGCCGCACTCAGTCTGCCCCTCCTCCAACACGGACAGACTGAGCGGGTCAGACTGAGCGTGGCTGACCGAAATCAGACTGCCTTCTCCGGACAGAACGAAAATAACAGACCGCTGAAGCCATGGAGCTCGAATGTTTACCAAGAAGTTGCAAAATTCATCATAATTAATGACCAACCACTATCAGTTGTAGAAAACGAAGGATTTCTCAGCTTGATACTTGCAGTCAAGATATAGTTTACCCTCCAGGAGATGTTTTGTACAACAGTAGACAATAATAAAAAACATGATTTGAAAATTACAAGAAAATTTTTATATATATATATATATATATATATATATATATATATATATATATATAAACAAAAAAAAACAGCTACATTATAAAGTGATGTAAATAACTAAAAACAGGAACATGTCTGTTAGTTTGTGCCATGAACTTAGCAGATGTTTGAAGCCATTTAACTTTTTAATTTTTTTATTTATTTTTATTATTTATTTATTTTCACCCTTGTCCTGTCCGGCATTGTGACACTTAGAATTATTGTGTGAGTGTCAAAGTGATGCCCAACAGATTTACTTTCGCAAGCAGAGCATTATGGCTGGCCTTAATGCTCCACTTGATATGAAATTTAAATTTTATTAGAATTTGCTATGGGCTTGTTTCAGATGTAATGGACATGGGGATGAAAAACAAAGAAGATAACAAAGCAGAAAAGTGAGAGAAGGGTTAAAGGTAAAGAAGGAGATAGGAATAGAGGAGAGAGAGAGGTATAAAGAGAACACAGACATCATAGGTCAGGTCTAGAGGCAGACTTCAACATCATTGAAGTCTGCCTCTAGACCTGCGGGAAAAGAAAAAACAAGACAAATCCAAGAAACCACAACAACAAACATATATAATGATACTTGTAACATCATTAGAAAGTATTTTATACAGTACATTGTAATACAAGATATATTTAATGGCCACCACAACCCAACTGAGTGTGTATCTGATAAACACCTGGATCTAAACACCTGTGAGAGCATGATGTCACTATAAGGTTTCTCCATAAAAATGTTCAATAGTGGATGTGGGGACACACAGACCCATCCCCACAGGACATGATGGTAACACAGGGAAGACCGGAACCACAGACACACAGCAGCCCCCAAGCCCCCAACAGGTACACCCGCACCCCACAGAGAGAGAAGCAAAGGGAAGCCCCGGGTGATCCCCAGCCACCACAATGCAGAAACCCCAGGAGGCTGCAGTGACGAGTCCGCAGGCCCCGCCGGCAACCCGCCCCTTCAGAGTAGATCCAACCATGGACACCGAGCCCTGAGTCCCAAGGTCATACTACCCCCAACAGAGACAGCCATCAGGGCGAGCCCGCACACACCCCAATACCCAGCCCCAGCTGCTGAGAGCCGCCATTAATGGACGCAAATTAATCAAAAAGGAAATATTGAATGAAAAGAGTGCAGAAAGAAGAAAAATCTTATATCTGCCTCTTATTTAAAAAATATAAAATAACTTTAAACAATCACTTAAACTAATCACTTTAATATCCACTTTGGAGCTAGGAATAAAAAAAACATGTTTTGTGTTAGCAGAATTTAATTCTAACTTTAAAACTTATCCAACATTAATAAAACTTAACTCAAGTTGCCTTTTTGGACATGCATGCATATATTTGTAGACATTACAATTGAAAGGAGATTATTACAGCCTGATGTAAAATCAATGATGATCATGATATCGGAACTGGATTGGTATTGGACGATATTTAGATTTAGGTATCGGGATCGGATCGGAAGTTTTAAAAAAAGTGGATCGGTGCAACCCTAATTAAAATGCTGTTCTTGTTCTATTTTGTATAGGCTTCGCCCTTTAAGCCTATCGCTAGTGGGTTTATCCCTTCGCGCAGCGCAACAATGAAAACTTTAGTCCACGCCCACCTACTGTGTGGGCCTCACCCCGGTCCATATAAATTACGGAGAGACCAGGTAATTGTCTCCCATTTTTTCTTCAGCCAGCTAGCTAGCACTGTTAGAAGAACAAAGAAGGAAAAGTTGTCCAGCTTTGACCGGCACAACTTTGCTAAGGATGCCTGGGTCATCGCCACGCCAACCTCCTGCCATCCCGGTGAGCTCTTCCTCCCCGAGGAGAAGCAGAGATGAGCAGCCTTGTTCAAGGTAAGCACCGAGGAGTGCTTTTCCGTGGCAGTCCGCTACCCGCTGGACGACGCCATCGCCTTTTCTAACGTTTTTTTTCCTCATGGTAATCAAATGATTTCCTAAAAAAAGCCAATGTTAGCAGCAGCCCTGCTGAATGTTTTGCCGTGGAGGGCCGCTACTCGCTGGACGACGCCACCGCCTTTTCTAACATGTTTTTTTCTTGCGGTGAATCGGATGATTCCCTCGAAAAAGGCGTTGTTGGCAGCAGCTCTGCTGACAGTTTTTTTCTGTGGTGGGACGCTATGCGCAGGATGATGACACCGCCTTCTTTGACGCAGAGTCACGCAATGAATCGAACGATTCCTCCGAGAAAGCTGATACGGAGATGACCCCTCCCTCCTGGAGAGCGTAGTGACGGAAGACGAGCGGCCGAGCGGATGCTCAGTCACCTCGGATCTTCCCACGTTGGCGACCACACCGCACTCAGCTGTTGGCGCCTTCTTCTCGGAGCTGCCCGGTATAATCCAGGAGGATGTTAACACAAGGGACTTTCCACCCCTCGCCTCCCTCCATGATGATCGGATGATCTGGCAGCAAGGTTGGCTCCGCCCTGGCTTGTCACCCTGACCCCATCTGGCTTCGCTGTCCAGCTGTGACGTCACACTGGAACAAGGCTGCAGCTGGGCCCAGCAAGCTGAAGACATCCGTCTCCACCTTCGCCTCCATCTCTAGAGTAGAGGTTTTACCGATCGGTGTTTTTCCCTTGGTCCCCCGCCCCCCCGAAGCCAAGCCTGGCAGTGGCACTTGGGGCAAAAGCTTCCAGGATAGACCAGCAACCTGTCCCTCCAGGGAAGCATGACCAGATGGTGACAAAGGTCTCCAACCGAGCTCACTAGTGCTCATTCCAGACGGCCGCACCAAACAACAACGTCGCCTTGCTGGCCTACAGCATCTCTAAGAGGCTAGAAGAAGCAGACCTGCTGAAGGAGACAAAGAGCTCTCTCTGTAAAGCTGCTGATGTCATCTTAAACATGTGCCACCTTTGCGGTCTGCCTGTCCCACATCACCGCCTGGATGACCATGATCCAGAGGACCACTTGGCTCCACCTCTTGCCATCCTTGTCCAAGAGGCTGCAGAAAGACCTGCTGGAGGGCCCCATAACCACAGAGGCGCTGTTCGGGGCTAACTTCAGGACCATCCTTGAGAAATCGCAGAGGTCCGAGGAGGTCTCAGAGACTGTACACCATCTGGTGATGTCACAGTCCTCCTCCCGCCCTTCCGGCCACTGGAGGGACCGCCGTGGCCAGCAACAGCAGCAGAGGTGCTTCACAGCTGCAGCAGCGACTTCACCCTCCCCTCCTCTGCCGGACCCCTCCGCCAGGGAACAGCTCCTTGAGGGGAATGCGTGTGTTTTTTGATGAGGTATGTTTTGAAATATAAGAGAAACATCTCTGAATGTAAAGTTTCATCTGATTCCAGCCTGACTGTCAGATCAACTGAGCGCACAGCTTCCTCTCTTCACATTTTCCCCACACAGAACGAGCCGGTAACTTCTAAGCAGCATTTTAAATGGCACCGCAGTTCTGTAAACATCACAAAACACTCGTCTGCCACGTTAGCTAAAAATGATGTTTTTTCAGCAGACCGAGTCTGGCAAAATCCCTCGCTCTTAGCCAGTGCCCGTTTTTATTTTTTGCCGTTTTCTGTCATCTCACCGTGCAGTGGGATTAAATGTTTTTTTTCCCATGGCAGCTGCAGCCTCCACCGAAACGGCGTTTTCACTCAGAAAGCACTCACGCCTCCTCTCAGTGCACGCCGGCTCACCTCAGCTCTAACGTGAGACCGTTGCCTGGGTTCAGTACAGAGGTACACATACAGCATTTTTCTGTCGGAGCCCCCACCTTGGGTTCCCCCCAGAGAATCTCCGGAGCGAGTGATGGCAGTAAGCATTTTTAGCCTGGTTGATGTCCATGAGAAACATGACACACAAAATGCGTGCCCGCTCTCCGAGCGTTACTCAGAGTGGCAGCGAGTGTGTTCCCTGGACAGATGGACGGTCCATCTGATCAGCAGGGGTTAAACCCTGCAGTTTGCAGCTCAACCCCCATCGTTCATAGGAATTATAGAGATGGTCCTGTCTTCTCCAGAACAGAGCTTGTTTCTCCAGTCAGAAGTTCAGGAATTCCTGATGAAAAACATGATTTCCAGAGTTTCCAACGGCGAGGAAAATATGTTTTTTTTTTCCTCCCACTACTTCATGGTTCTGAAAAAACCAGAGGGATGAGACCCATTCTCGACCTGTCCATGTTCAACAATTCGATCATGGAGAGGCAATGCCACATGCTGACAATCAAACAGCTGCTGGAGAACTTCACCAGAACGACTGGTTCACCTCTATAGATCTGAAGGGCGCATAATTTCACATTTCCATCATTCTGAAACACAGGAAATTCCTGCGTTTTTTTTTCCTCCAGGGGATTCCGTATCAGTACAACAGGCTACCGTTCGGTTATTACCGCGCCCCACGCACGTTCTCAAAATGTGTGGAGATGACACTGCAGCCATTACACATGGCAGGAATGAGAATTATTTTTTATCTGGACGATCTGCTTTTATTAGATCAGTCCAGGCAGGAAGCAGCTGTGCAGACCAAATGCTAGCGTTAGACCTGCTAAACCTGGGTTTTCTATAAACCGGGAAAAGTCCCGTTCGCCCATCCCAGATGATTGTTTATCTGGGAGTGGAGCTAAACTCAACCACAATGAGAGCCCGTTTATCACAGCCGAGAGCAGAAGCTCTGTAAGTTCAGTTCCGCCGTGTCAAACCCTGCAGCATAGTGACAGTCTGCCTGTCATGCAACTCCTGGGACAGTGTCAGTGGCCCACATCATGGTTCCGTTGGGCCTACTTCACATGAGATGCCTTCAGAGATGATTTGCCTGCCTGCGCATAGATTCTGTGTGCCAGAAGAGGCCAATTATCTTTGTGCCCCCCTCCGTGAGAACCGATCTGAATCACTGGGGAAACCCCCTCGTTCTGTCAGAGGTAGTTCCCATCAGCAGGCCTATGTCACACGTCTCAGTTTTCACAGAAGCGTTCCTGTCAAGCTGGGAGGAATGTGTCTGTCCCAAGAAGTGGGAGCACAGTGGCTGGACCACACGTCACTTTACATAATGTGTTAGAATGTTTTCACGGTCTGAAACGTGACTCAGCATTTTTCCCCCTGCTGCGGGATCAGCATTTTATGATCCACACAGACAACAAAGTGATGACAGTTTACATAAACCGTTAGGGAGGTGTGTGCTCAGCCCAACTGTTACGCATCGTGAAACAGCTGTTGTGTTTCCCAGCGGCCTGAACAGGTGAGCGGATAACATGTCAAGGGGCAATCCCCGCCACAGAGACTAGAGCCTCCATCCTGAGCTGATCTCTCGTTTTTTTTGGAGCATGTTCGGCTGAGCAGCAGTGGATTTGTTTGCCACATGGGAGAACTCCCAGTGTCAATTATGGTTCTCACTGAGCTCACGAGACGACCCACCGTTAGGAGTGGATGCCTTCACTCACAGCCCATGGCCAAAAATGCTTTTTTACTCGTTCCCTCCAGTCCTGCTGATATCACAGACCCTAGATCGGGCCCTGAAGGAAGAACTGACTTTTGATTTTGGTGCATCTTTAGCTTTTTGAAATATAGCATTTAGCCTTTTCTGTCATTTTTTTTCCCTAATAGGAACTGAATTGAGCTCATTTTACATCCTTCATATCTTTAGATCTGTTTACAACCTTTTACTGCTTTTTTCACAATTCGTCCTGGTTTTGCTACTTTCAGTTTCCTTGTGCAAATTTTAAATGTTTTTCAGCTAATTGCAGCTGTTTTCTGAACTATTTCCTGAACTTACATGCTCCTTTTCGTCAGTTCAGAATAAAGGGACGAGACAGCCCCTGGTTTACTCCAGAGCTAGCTGACCTCCTGCACAGGAGAGATCATCTTTGGGCCACAGCGAGAAAATCTGGCTCAGACACTGACTGGTTGAGTTTCCGACAGATGAGGAATAAATGTACAACTTCTGTCAAAGCAGCAAAACGCAACTATTTCTTATCTCAGACTTCCAAAAATCTAAATGACCCTAACAGATTCTGGAAAACAATTAAATCTCTCTCAGGCACCCCCCAATCATCTGACCTCCCATCACAACTTCTCGTTAACTCTGCTCCTGTGTCAAATAAGCACAAGATCCTGAACTGTTTCAACAAATATTTTGTTGCTTCTGGTTCTTTATTTGACACAGTTACTAATGGAAGATCAGCCACTTCACTTAATAACCAAACTTCTACAAATCAAATCCCTCCTACAAGTCAATCCTCAGTTAATCACACCTTCTCTTTTTCTCCATTCTCAGTCAGTGAGGTCAATAAACTGTTAAAAGATCTTGATCCTAAAAAATCTGCAGGTCCAGATGAACTTCCACCTTATTTCTTAAGGCTGGCTGCTCATATCATCACAGTCCCTGTGACCCACATCTTCAATCTCTCCATGAGACAAAACTCCATCCCAGACACTTGAAAACAGCCTTTGTTCTTCCTTTGCTGAAGGGAGGTGACCCCCCCTCACTGAACAACTATCGACCAATCTCTAAACTCTGCATTTTAGCCAAGGTTCTAGAAAAACTGATAAACTCTCAAATCAAAAATGACCTGGACTCATTTAACATCTTACCTCCACATCAATCTGGTTTCAGGAAACAACACAGCACAACCACTGCTTCACTGAAGGTTCTTAATGACGTTGTTGAAGCACTGGATGCTAAGGATTATTGTGCTGCACTTTTCTTAGACCTGTCTAAAGATTCTGACTCTGTGGATCAGAACATCTTGTGTCATAAACTCTCAGAAATCGGTTTCTCAGATCACACCATTGGTTGGT
Source organism: Nematolebias whitei (assembly GCF_014905685.2). NCBI lineage: Eukaryota > Metazoa > Chordata > Actinopteri > Cyprinodontiformes > Rivulidae > Nematolebias > Nematolebias whitei. The sequence goes on from NC_056511.1 coordinate 46,947,275, forward strand.
TCTCTAACTATCTTTCAGACCGGAGGCAATGTGTTCAACGTAATGGTACTTCCTCCAGTTATTTAACAGTCAACAATGGTGTACCACAAGGCTCAGTCTTAGGACCCACCCTCTTTACAATCTACATACATAATGTAGGTAAAAACATCCCTAATGCATCCATACATTTCTATGCTGACGACACAGTTGTTTATTGTCGAGCTAAAACAGTTGCTAAGGCTTTCCAGCTTCTGAAATCTGCATTTAACTACATCCAGACTGATTTGTTTCACCTCAAACTTGTCCTAAATGCCGAAAAAACCAAAGGGATGCTTTTTTCAAATAGGAAGTTGGTCCCAGCAGTTCTTCCTCCGATTTTATCCTCAAATGGTGTCCCCATTGAGTTTGTTGATTCCTATAAATATTTGGGTATCTTGGTCGACTCACATCTCTCTTTTAAGCTCCATGTGGAAAACTTGGTAAAGAAACTGAAAGTTAAACTGGGTTTCTTTTTCAGAAACAGATCCTGTCTAACCCTGAATGTTAGAAAACGCCTTGTATCTGTGACTTTCCTTCCCTCAATTGATTTTGGTGATATTATTTACATGAACGCTCCTACAAGAACCCTGCAGATGTTGGATGCTGCAGATGTTGGATGCTGTCTATCATGGTGCACTAAGATTCATAACTGGCTGTGATTATCGTACCCACCACTGCACCCAGTATTCATTGGTTAACTGGACATCATTAACTTCACGCAGACTCTCTCACTGGTACATTTTCATCTTTAAATCACTTCTTGGTCTGCTGCCTTCATACATCTCCTCCTACATGTCTCTGCGTGAGTGCAGCTACGGAGTGCGCTCTCAGGACATCATTACCTGCAGTGTTCCCTCAGTGAGGACTGAACTAGACAAAAGGGCCTTCTCCTACTCCGCTCCTGTTTCCTGGAATATCTTACAAAAAGATTTGAAGCTCTCGACCTTGACCTCTCTAAGTGGCTTTAAGAATCTGTTGGACTCCTGGCAGGGACCAATGCAGACATGTTCCTGTTTTTAGTTTTATACATTTGTCTTGGAATCTAGCTGGGTTTTTTTTGTTTTGTTACCTTTTTCCTTTTAGCCATCCTATTTGTTAAAAAAAAAAAAAAAAAAAAACTTTAGTATGAGTTTTTATAACTGTTTATTGTTGTTGCTGTTGTCCATTGTTGTCATGATTCTTTGTTAAATCAGGTCTCTCTTGTAAATGAGTCCTCGAGGCTCAATGGGATTTACCTGTAGAAATAAAGGTTGAATGATTGTTTTTTCAACTGGTTTTTGCTCCTTTCAGGTTCTTTCTGCTAACTACAACATTTTTGTGCTTCTTCTAACTTCTTCCCTCTGTTCAGCTTGTTATGCTCTTTTCAGCTTAATTATGGTAGTTTCAGCTATTTTTGCTATTCAGCTATTGTTTTATGCTAATTTCAGCATTTTCAGCCACTTCCACATTTTCTTAGCTCTTATCATCTCGTTTTGCTTCCTTCTGGTAGCTTAAGCTTCTTTCTGCATTTCAGCTAATTTTCAGTCATTTATTTGCTAATTTAAGCTTTTATTAAACTAATTTTTTAACTTTTGTGCTCTTTTCTGCTTGTTTAAACATAATCCAAAAAATATGTGTTCTTTCTACTTTCTTTTGCTAAATTAGGCTTTTTCTTCCATTTCAGCTAAATTTCAGAATGTTTTTGGCTCATTTCAGCTGTTTCTCAGAAAGTTCTTCTGAAATAAGCATTCACACTGCATCTTTGCAGGAAATGCAATTTCGCTAGTTTTGTTTTCCTTGTGTTTCCAGTGTTTCCCCCTCATGTAGTTCAGCTCCTGCACCTCCCACTGTCACCTGAGCCTCATTAATATCTATATCTATGTTTACATGCGCAAAATTATTTGACTGGATTGAAATGTTTCAGATTAAATCATTCAAATGTATCGTTTACATGGACACAATCCATTCACGATGCGTGTTTACATGGAGCGGCCTTTTATTTTGAATGCAAGTACTGACATGCGCAGACTGGTAAACTCTCTTTAAAAAAAACACAGAAGAAGAAGTTTTACTTCCAGGATGAACGTAAACAAACCTGAGTGCCCAAAATGGACCTTGGACAGGTTTTAGTGACGGTGGAGACGTTACTGCACTCCCTGACTGAGCTACAGGTGATACAGATTATTTTGAGTTCTTTCAATGTTTCTAGTAGAAATGTTGTCGCTCACAGACCAGTTTTGCTTCCCTGACATGCTAATGTTATTAACATTAGCCAGGCGGAAATACGTGAGGTAGACATAGGTCGCACATGCAGTCAGGTCAGTTTTCCACGATCAGAATAAAATGATCAGATTAAGTGTTTACATGCGCACCGTTCGGATTATGAATTGGCATAAACCACCCCTCTCATTCTGATTACAAATTCATTCAGATCGAGCTGAATCAACAAATAATCCAAATGGGGCATTTACATGACGCAATTTGAGTCCGAATGGCCATTTAATCTGATTACATACAGTATGTCCATGTAAACATAAGCTATGTTTACATGGACATACGTAATCGGATTAAACGGCCATTCGGAATAAAAATGTGTCATGTAAACGCCCTATTCAGATTATTTTTTGTTGATTTTCAGCTCGATCCGAAAGAATTTGCAATCAGAATGAGACTGGTGGTTTATGCCGATTCATAATCTGAATGCTGTGCATGTATCTGATTATTTTTTTCTGCTTGTGGAAAACTGGGGCAGCACGGTGGCGCAACTGGTAGAGCTGCTGCCTCTCAGCGAGCAGGTCCCTGGTTCAAACCCCGGTCCAGGGGCCTTTCTGGGTGGAGTTTGCATGCTCTCTCCGTGCATGCGTGGGTTTTCTCCGGGTGCTCCGGTTTCCTCCCACAGTCCAAAAACATGCATGTTAGACTGATTGGTAACTCTAAATTGTCCCTAGGTGTGAGTGAGAGAGTGAATGGTTGTTTGTCTCGTTTGTCTCCATGTGTCCCTGTGATGGACTGGAGACCTGTCCAGGGTGTACCCCGCCCCTCGCACAGTGATTGCTGGACATGGGCACCAGCGACCCCCGTGACCCAAAATGGAATAAATGGGTAAAGAAAATGGATGGATGGATGGATGTGGAAAACTGACCTGACTGTGCGTGTGCGACCTATGTCTACCTCACGTATTTCTGCACGTATTTCCCCGACAGGCTAAATTATATTTAGCCTGTCGGGGAAATAAAACTGGTCGGTGAGTGACATCATTTCTACTAGAAACTTTGAAAGAGCTCAGAATGATGTGTGTCACCTGCAGCCCAGTCAGGGAGTGCAGCAACGTCTCCACCATCAGTAGCAATGTTTACATGCGCAGAATTCTTTGACCGGATTGAAATGTGTTCTGTTTGAATAATTCAAATGTATTGTTTACATGGGCTCAATCTGTTCATGATGAGCGTTTACATGCAGCGGGCTTTGTTCTGAACAGCAGTACTGACATGCACAGAGTGGTAAACTCTCCTTAAAAAAACCACCGAAGAAGAAGTTCTACTTCCGGGTGAACGTAAACAAACCTGAGCACCAAAATGGACCCGCGACATGTTTTAATGACGGTGGAGACGTTGCTGCACGCCCTGACTGAGCTGCAGGTGACACAGATCATTTTGAGCTCTTTAAAAGTTTCTAGTAGAAATGTTGTCGCTCACCGACCAGTTTTACTTCCCTGACATGCTAATATTATTAGCGTTAGCCAGGCGGAAATGACAAAGTCGCATATGCGCAGTCAGGTCAGTTTTTCACCATCAGATAAAAACGAACAGATCAAGCATTTACATGCGCACCCATCGGTTTTCGGATCGGCGTAAACCACCCGTTTCGTTCTGATCACAAATCATAACGGATCACGCCGAATACACAAAAAATAACCCGAACGGAGTGTTTACATGACACACTTTTATTCTGACCTGCCATTTGATCCGGTTACTTATGTCCTTGTAAACATACCCATTAAAACCTGTTGCAGGTCCATTTTTGTGCTCAGCTTTGTTTACGTTAATCACAGAAGTAGAACTTCTTCTTCTGTGTTTTTTTAAGGACAGTTTACCACTCTGTGCATGTCAGTACTTCTGTTCAGAACACAGCCCGCTGCAGGTAAACGCTCGTCATGAACAGATTGTGCCCATGTAAACATCCATCCATCCATCCATCCATTTTCTTTACCCGCTTCTTCCATTTTGGGTCACGGGGGTCGCTGGTGCCCATGTCCAGCGATCACTGTGTGAGGGGCGGGGGACACCCTGGACAGGTCTCCAGTCCATCACAGGGACACATAGAGACAAACGAGACAAACAACCATTCACTCTTTCACTCACACCTAGGGACAATTTAGAGTTACCAATCAGCCTAACATGCAGAAAGAAAAGCAGAAAGCTGCAGAAAGAAAAGCTTTGCAGAGAGTGGTGAAGGCTGCACAGAAGATGCTGGAGTCAGTCTCCCCACCATCACAGACATCTACACCTCCAGATGCAGGAAGAGGGCCACCTGCATCATGAAGGACCCCAC
>NC_056511.1:46951922-46956181 GCF_014905685.2 Nematolebias whitei
TGTCAGATTTGCTCACGTTATCGCGTCTGGTAGCATTACCCTAACTGGTGTCACCCCCCTTCGGTCATGGGAGACCGCGAACATGGGTGAGGACGTCGCTCCATGAGCTAAAGTTAGGCTGTCCTTGAGTAGTTTTAACTGTTTGCGCAGCTGAAAGAGGACTTTTAGGTCTGGATTGGAATCCAGTTCACCTTTCGATGGAGTGTATTTGTCTGGGTCAGTCAGATACAGTATCATCGAGTTAATTGCAGGATCCAACTTCTGAAGTTGGATGATGTCTGGGTCAGTTGAAAATGACTTTTCATATTTTAAAAGAACTTGGCGATGTTTGTCTCTTTCTTCATCAGATGTCAGAGCGTCGGCTTGGGCGACCACCTGTTCACTCTGTGATGAGACTGTTAAGGGTTCTTGCTCCTTGGGGAGCTCCAACGAATCCCTTTCTGAGTCGTCAGACCTGTCTATGGGTAAGACACCATAGGTTTGAGGCCCTTGGTCGACATCATCGGTTGAGAAAAGAGCTATGGTCTGTGTTGGTTTTGTTAACCATACTGGCCCAGTTTCTTGACTCGGTACCAGGTTATCTGGGAGTCCTCCCAGAAAGGGAATGCCTAGTTCAAAATCATAAAAATCAGGTTCTGAGTGTTCAGCTTGCGATGACTCATCATCGTTTGTGTGTGAGTTTATCCCCCCTTCATCCGATGAGGGGTTGTTGGAGGCAACAACAATAATGTCTTGGTGTGTTTCACCGACATCTGTAATGTTGTCATTCGCGCCTTCAGATTTAGTAGCGATCACATCACTACACAGTGCTCCAGGTTGGTATCCCATTTCAGCATGTTTCAAAGTTTCTAACAACCTTAGTAGTGTCTCTGTCTCTTCCGAGCTCAGAGGTGTAGGGCATTGTATCTGGAACCTTTGTGATTTTATCGCCTCGGTTCGTTTCGTCCGAGGTGGGGGACGGTTAGGTACGTCTTTTGGGGGTTCCTTTTCGGACTTCCCCTGATAATATGGGTCCTCTTGGATCCCATATCTTTGCGTCCTATGCACACCCCATTTACGATAATCACGTTCATCCTCTGAAAGAGGAGCTTTTTTGTCCCAGCGTGCACCTTCATTACGCGGTTTGTTAGTTTGAAAATACTGCTTTTTCTCGCCTTTTTTAGGAGGAGGGGTCAATGCACGCCGTCCTTCCATTTCTAGGGAGTGGGGTTTAACCTTTATACCAGGAAACACCTCTATGGGCGTCTTAGCATGAGAAAATGCCTCAAACACATTCACAGCACACTGTTTAATCTCATTGATGGATTTTTCTCTGAAATTTGCCATAATTTGTACTGACATGCGTATGTCAGTGTGGAGATTTTTGCTGAAAACAAATTTAAAACCTTCTTCCTCCTCCATTCCGGTTTCATTTCTGTTACCAAAATAAGCTTGGAAGATTCTTTTGTAATAAACTTTTGGATGTTCATGCTTGCCCTGCGTGACCTTGTCAGCAGCTGGGAAACCAGCAGGTCCCGTGCAGGGGTCGTACTCTCTGATCAAGGCTTCACACAGAAGGTTGTAATCCCTTCTCGTTGCATCAGGTAGACGCTCGATGAAGGTGAACACCTCTCTGTCCGAAGTGAGCCTTATCAGACTGATTTTATCCTCAACCGTAGCATTAGGATAACCATTCAGCCTGAATTCAAGGTCTTTCAGGTACGCTTTTGTTCCAGTTGAACCCATTGGTCCCGGTACAAAGCGTTGTACATATTTTGAGAGTTTTAGCAGATCATCTATTGAAAGAGGAAGTTTCCATGCTCTCTGTTGCATGTTTGGTAGAGGAGACCTGTTCAGGTCTGTTCCTACCACATTAGGTATGGATGGAGGTATGTGTGATGTAAGGAGATTTGGGTCTGAAACCCAGTGTGTCTCCACATTCTGTCCACGCCTCTCACCATATTTCCTTTCTGCATGGCAAAGTTGTGTTTTAAGCACATCTATCTCAGCTTTGCAGCGGGAAACTTGTGACACTGTCTCGACGTGATCCCGTCTTAATGCAAAGTATTCTCTGGACAACAGCTCTTTAGCATCCCTGGCCTCTGTTAGTGATGCATTAAGTGCCTGTACCTGGCTGTTCAGTGACTCAATTTCTGCACGTGCATCTTGCTGTGATTGAAACATCTGTTCAAAATGTTTTTTTGTGAGGACCTCGTGTTCACTTTTAAATTGAAGGAAGTGTTCTTCAATTTCCTGAACCACCTCTTTTTCGCTGTTTAACCTTATCTCAAGGTCGCCAGCTTTTTCTACCACTGTATAGAATGATTCTTTCAGCAAAATCACAATTTTAGCCAGCTGATTATAACTTGATATTGTTATATCAGTAGAGGTCACACTTTCTGCGACTTTCATCAGCTCTTCCAATAACTCTTTGTCGTTCATGCTCTCCACCTGTTTATCATATGGAACTAAAGATTCCGTCAGCAGTGCTAACGCTTTCTCTAACCATTCCATTTTGGTCTCAATTTTCTTTTCTGTTCCATCAGCCATGGTCATTCACTGTTCAGCACTTTATCTGGTTAAAACAGTTGCCAGCTTCAGATATTTCAACAGGTAAATGTTTGTATTCAAGTGAGCAGTGAGTTTCACACACTTTTTAAGCTCTGGGTTTACACAAAAGTACTGTTATAAGTCAACTTATTCAGAGGAATGGGCACCAATTCGTAGGTTTTACCCCAATTCATGAATATTTAAGTAAATGCCCCTTTGGCAGTGTTACTTTTTAATGTGCTTATTTTTTAACAGATACTAGATTACCAAGTTTCTAAGTGATATTTACTCTAAAGCACTTAACATTAAATAAACCTGCAATTTTTCTAAAAGTTTAAAGCAACTTCAGTTTTTAAACGCTTTCTTAAGCCGTTCTTTTCCAGAAATTCGCTATTTTAACAGTTACTCATTAACCAGGTGGGTGAAAAGAAAAAGAAAAATTATGAGGAATTATATCCTGATGCATGCTCAATAATCCAGGTAGAAAAATCCAAAAAAGTTCAATCTGGTCCTCTGGACATTCAAAAAACATTAAAAAAATAAAATAAAAAAAAAACAAAGCAAAAAAAATCTAGAAACGTTTCGTCTCTCATCCAAGAGACTTCCTCAGGATGAGGAATTATCAGTCCCTCTTCAGGAAAACTGTTATACTCCTCTTTCAACAGCAGGTGGCGGTGTTAGCTCTATACCAGCAGGAGCCTATGACAACTTCCTGTGGACTTTCTGTTGACATCCTGTCGTTAGCTTTTTAGCTTAAAATTAGCTTCGGCTAAAACTCGGTCAAATCAACATTTCTGAACGGATTTCAAGCTAAAACGTGGCGTTGTTTCAACCAGCACGACTTCTTTGCATGAAACATGAGTTTTGGGGACATGTGGCTGCTCCATTTAGTGATTTTAAGCACAGAAAAGGCTTCGGTTCAACCGAGCTTTACAACCTGACATCATAGGAAGTGACGCAGACACGTCACTCATTTCTCAGCGTATCAGAGCGTTCCACACGGCCGTTCTCAACCAATCACAGAGACAAACAGCGGGGGTGGGTTTTATATCGCTGACTCAGAGGAAGTGACGCAGACACGTCACTCATTTCTCAGCGAATCAGGGCGTACCACACAGCGGGTTTCAGCCAATGACGGATCGTTTTTCCAGCTATCTTTGTTAGCATTAGCCTGAACAAGTCCGGTCAACTTTCTGTCCATTAACTTTCAAAATGCACTATTTTCTGTTAAAATGTAACGAATAAGCTCCAAAGCTCACGGAGACGGCGCTCCGTTCTTAAAAACGTCTCTTTCTTCAAACACGACTCGTTCGGACCGAATCAGAACCGAGCCGGACCAGAACCAACGTCTGGAACACAGTTTAAACAGAATAAAGCGTTTTAACACAAACCCAGCTTCTTGTTACACAACAGATGTACAAATTCAGCTTTCAAAAAGACACATTGACTTTAATTTCAGCTTTTCAAAGCACCCCAGCTGCAAGCATTGCTGTATTGTAAACAACACTGCGTTTCATACAGCAGAAATCTGCACTTTTCATTTCATGCCAACATGATAATTCAATTGTTACACGAATACAGTCCATTTATGAAGCGTACGGGCCACCAGATGTAGATGAACATATTCTGTGATATATTCATAAATTAAACGGATTCATTCATTTTTCTGGACTGAATAATATAGTGCATTGAATTTAATAAAAATGTAACGTGAGACGTTAATTTTCTTT
>NC_056511.1:46956281-46959217 GCF_014905685.2 Nematolebias whitei
GATTGAACAGTTAAGCCCCTTATCCACGGGGCTTTTTGGTACTCCTATGTAACTAGCTGTAGCCGATTGCGTGTTTTATCCACAATGCCTTTAGCGGTGGAACCCACCCCATTTTTGGGACCTAAATCTCTGAGGTCCCAGGTCTGGTTCTTGTAGGGTCTAGTTGTGACATCAGCGCACTGTAGGTCACTGATTGGTCAGGGGGCGTATTCTTTGGTGGAGGGCGGAGATTCAGTCTTCCACCGGAAATCACAATCCACCATTTTCTTTTTCACCCGCATAACAGACAACAAGAAATCGGAGGAGCTTATTTTGGAATATTTTATAAGTTAAAACAAATAATCATGGCACAACCGTGGTCGAATGCTGAAGTTCAGGCATTTCTCTGTTTGCTGGCCGATGAACAAGTGCAGAGCGAGCTAGATGGAACGAAACGAAATGAAGATTTTTCAAGAGGTGTCTGCGCAGATGGCGGTGCAGGGCTTCCATCGCACACCAAAGCAAAGAGGAAAGCTTAAAAAACTAAAAAGCGATTACAAAACGATTAAGGATCACAACGGTAGGAGTGGAGCAAACAGAAGAAACTGGAAGTGGTTTGTACAAATGGATGCCATTTACAGCAAACACTGCCAACAAAGGGAGGGAGAGTGGCCTAGACACAGCCACTGCTCTTCTGGAAGCTATAGTTGATGGTGAGTGTATTTTATTTACTTTAAGCATATTTCCTTTTCTCATGCAACCGTTTCTTTGCGTTTTCTGAAAGTACTCTGAACAAACGAGGCTGGCACGGTTAAGTCGTCATTAGTTAGCATCATTGCTAACTGTACTCTGTTGCTGTTTTTCCACTCTTATTTTGATGCAGAAAGTCCCACTGAACATGAAGGTTCGCCAGATTCTGCTTTTGACTGTCCAATCCTCCCCGCTTCTGACCCTTCCCGACCACACCAGCTCCAAGTACATGCACGCCACCGAGTACATCTACGCCACCGGGCACATCCACGCCACCGAGTACATCCACGCCACCGAGTACATCTACGCCACCGGGCACATCCACGCCACCAAGTACATCCACGCCACCGAGTACATCTACGCCACCGAGTACATCCACGCCACCGGGCACATCCACGCCACCGAGTACATCCATGCCACCGGGCAACACGCAGCAGAGCGGCACCAAACAGCACCCGTTACTTGGTAAGAAGAAGCAACAATCGTGTTTAACATCACATTGATCATGTCGATATGAATGTTGTTTTGTTTTTGTTGTAAAACACCTTGCATGTATTCAAACTACTTGTTTATTCAGTTGTAATGGATAAATGTTAAATTTAATTATTCATTTATTACTTAAACTTTCATTTATGAAGTTTATTATTGAAATTATACAGGGTGTAGTGATTTTTGTTCAGATTAACGATGCTCTGTTCTTTTTCTAAATTAGCACAAACCGTTGTAAATGACTACATGTAGTTTATTTATGCCCACCTGCTTACTATCATTAAAGTACTAGACTGCTTTATGAACAGAATCATTTTTGATCTTGTGAACAAACACCTTTTGAAATTAGCAGGAACTTTAATGTAAATAATTTATTTAAAAACTCTACCTGTACTTCATCATCTAACAGCCATTTTCTTGTGTGTTATTCCTAGGCAATAGAAAGCGCAGATCAACAAGTGCAGCAGAGAGCTTTGTTTCTGCACATACAGAACAAGAGGAGATGAACCGGAAGCAGAGAGAGGAACACTTCCATTTTATTTGTGAGGATGCCAAAAAGGCAAGGCAAGAAGAAGCTGCAGCAGCGAGGAAGCAGGAGAAGGCAATTAGGAGGGAGGAGATGGCCTTGAGGAGAGAGGAAGCAGATGTTCGCAGAGAGGAAGCAGCACAGCGAAGGCAGGAGGCTGAACAGAGTGCTGCTTTCAGTCAGGCACTCCTTGGGGTGCTGGAATCCATTGCCCGTTCCATGGCAAACAGACATGTTTAAAAATATTTAGAGTAGATCATAGTTGATCTATAGAAATGTAGATCCTGCAAGGTAAGCCCACAAATAGCCAAACATGTAGCTTGTTAAGTTTGCATATTTAATTAGTGTATAATTGTTTTTTTTGTACAGGTCTTTATTTCTAATAAAAGAAACATTTTCAAGTCTTGAGCTTCCATCTGATCATCAAAAGTGAAGTGCTTACAGTGTTTTTTTTACGTCAATAGTGTAGATAAGTGAAGTAATTGTTTTTTACCTGTAACAATGCTGGTGAAGATTCTCAGTTATCCTTGACACGGCAAATCCCCCCCAAAACAGATGAAAACAAAACCACAGGACTTTTTTTAAAACTGAAGACGTTTCGCTAATCATCCGAGGAGCACTCACAATTCAATGAAAAAAGGAATCTGGGATTAAAGTTATAAAGCTGTGGTGTTCTGTAAGCTTGCTGGAGATTGATCTGCATGTGTCAGTCTCCATAATACAAGCTTACGGCACACCACAGCTTTATAACTTGAATCACAATCCTCGTTTCATTCAATTGAGAAAGAGCCTCGGATGAGAAGTGATACATCTTCAGTTACAAATAAAGTCCAGGTTTTTTATTTATGTATTTGTTCGGTTTTATCTGTAATGAGAACTGAAAAACGTAACCATAATACAGAATGTCCATGTGTTGTAAATGAACATTGCAGTGGAGTTAAAAAGGTGTAGGACTTGTGTAATCTACGTTTACAATCATCCTCATTCAGGAGGTTTTCAGTCATTGCATGTCAAACACCTCGGCCATGATGTCCATCTTGTGGATCCAGCAGCTTCTGCATCTTTTTCGCCCAAGGTCAAAAATTCTCTCCACGACTTTCACTGTGGTACAAAGGAGCACTAACTTAATATTACTTAACAGCACTTCAATCATGAAGATAATTTGCGACAGCTTAATTTAAAGAGCTGCGTG
>NC_056511.1:46959317-46963139 GCF_014905685.2 Nematolebias whitei
TTGTTTTGTTTTTTGAATGTCCAGAGGACCAGATTTAACTTTTTTAGCATTCTTTGTAGTTTTATCCCCACACAACAGTTTGTGTCATAAAAATAAAAAGCACATATGTGAGCAAATACTGCTGGCTCACAGAGAATACGTGTCATTATGCTGCAGTAATGCCCTCCATGATTAATGATATGGGCCTCAAAAACTAAACCATACAGCCAATGGCAAATTATGGCTGTAAAAATAAACCATGACGTGAACAGGTCAGCGAGGCCAGAGCAGAAATCTTCTCCCAGTGTATATTTATATACTGTGCATGCGTGAACAGGGAATGAGCTCCAGTAACCCAATTAGTGTTGGTCCACTGTCAGAGAGCAGCTCCATCACAGCCAAACAGCTCTGTAGTTACAGGGAAAATGTGTTTTCTCACATTCAGACAGGAGATGCCAAGAAGAGCTCACATATATAGAATTAGAAGAAAAAAGTTGGAGCGTTGTATCTAGTGTAATCTGAGCAGGGAGGAAAATGCAGTAACAAAATAAATAAATGTTGTTTAAATTCTTCTTTATGCTACGCTATCATTATTGACAGACTTTGCAGAGATTTCAGTGTGAATCTATTTCCAACTGTATAAACTTTATCTTTATGATCCAGCAACTTCTGTTTAAGTCTGAAGTTTTTAACTTCTGATTTTTATTTTGCAGGGATCAGCTCACGCATCATTTCAAACCCCGATTCGCTGATTTTGCAGAGATCTAAATCTAATTGGTCCACACAGTTCCCTCTACCCAACTCTCTTCTCAGATGGACAGCCCTTGACTTGTAGCCACACTGAAATCCAAAGCACTCCATTCTTTTTCTAGTCAGTTTTTTGTTAAGAGAAGCACATTCAGAGTGGAGACTAGGGGTTAAATCAACCTTTAGACACCTAAATGGTTTGTAGGAGATTATTTGCTATTGAACAAAGGTACTTGGTAGTGATGGCTGATACTGGTATTCATTTCCTCTTCCACTCTGCAAGTAACCAGCTACAAAAAGTAAAATGTCCATAGTTTGCAGATATTTTAAGACAAACACAGATGATGTTAGGACAGCAGATGCCTTGATGTGTTCCTAATAAAATATGTGTTTCTAAAATCTTTGTGTAATGTTGACATACTAACTCATTAACTACTCGATATCTGTACTCAGCATTGACAAGTACCCAAACTGAAGTACTTATACTTGGTCTGAAAAAAAAAGACTAGTATTGGGGCACCCCTGGTATCTGGCATTAAAGGTATTTATGCAAATTGCTAAAACCTCATTACTCAACATCCATAGTAACATTTGTCATCTTTGTTCCAGCAGCTACATTAATGTACAATATGTAAAGCACTCACTTCCTTTAACCCTTCAGTTCAGCTTTGTACTGCAAACGATTGGAAGCATTCCTTACACACTCTAAACATCACTACTTTTATCCTTTGTCACATTGTAAAAGTTTTGGCTGCACTAGGGCGGCTGTGGCTGAGTGGTTAGAGCAGTTGTCCTCCAATGCAAGAGTTAGGGATTCGAATCCACCGGCAGTCACATGCCGAAGTGTCCCTGGGCAAGACACTGAACCCCTCGTTGCCTCTGATGTGTGTCCTATCGGTGTATGAAAGTTGTACCCATGTAAGTCTTTTACCAGACTTCTTGTTGTCCATCCCTTCAGTCTTCTTGAGTTGAGGTGTTGTTGTCAGCTGTGTACATGTATCCATCCACTGTCTTATACTTTAGTTTATGCTGCCTCTTCACCAGGTCGTCATTGAAACTGAATATTTGTTCACAGCTGATTAACCTGCTTAAATAAAGGTCATGCGTTTGTGTATACATGTATGTGTATACAAATCTGCACTAAATTTTGAGTATACTATTGCCACTTTTCCATTATCACCAGTACAGCACGACTCGACCCAGCCTGGTTCCAAGGCTTTTCCATTAGTAACGGTATGTTACCCCTTCTGTTCTCACTTTATTTGCTCCCACTGGGGTTCATCCTGAGGAAACATGGTCTTTCATTCCATTGTTATGCTGATGACTGTCAGATCTACCTGCCTGTGAAACCAGCAAGTGTTTGCTCCATTCACCCTCTGTTAAAATGTCTGGATGACATTAAGGCCTGGATGACTTCAAAATTTCTTAAGTTTTAACGATCAGAAGACTGAAGTCATTGTTTTTAGCCCTAGCTCAACTGCCACTACTGATCCTGTCCACCTGGACTCTCTTCAGCCATATCTTAAGCAGTCTGGTAAAAATGTCATGATAGTTTTAGATTCTGACTTCAAGTTTGACAAACAAATCAACTCTGTTCTGCAGTAAAGCTTCTTCCAACTAAGACAGGTAGCTAAGCTGAAGCCAGTGTTGTCCAGACCTGACCTTGAGAAACTAGTCCACGCCTTTGTCATGACCTGATTGGACTATTGCAACGCACTCTATGTTGGGGTCAGCCAGGCCTCCATCTCACATCTTCAGCTTGTCCAGAATGCTGCTGCTCAGCTTTTAACCGGAACTCGTAGGTCTGAACCTGCTAAATCCTATAGTTAGGGTCGGCTTGGGTTTCCTGAGCTGTCCCTTAGTTCTGCTGCTATAGGCTTAGACTGCTGGAGGACAAACTGACCACACTTTTCACTCTACTACTGTCTTTACTTATTCTGCTCAACCTGTTTTGAATTTGTAATTATTTTTTCTATCCTTAACTTGTTTTTTTTTGTCTTTCAGATACACCTGGACCTATACCTGGACCTGGTCCTATACCTGGACCTACCATTCTGTGTTCGTTTGTCTCTCCTTCCTGTCCTCTCAACCAGCCGGTCAAAGCAGATGGCCTCTTGTCCTGATCCTGGTTCTGCTGGAGGTTTCTTCCTGTTAAAGGGAGTTTTTCTTTCCACTGTCTCCACTGTGCTTGCTCAGGATGGGAGACTGCAACGAAGCCAAGATTCAACTTGTCTGCTGGATTCCTTAGATAGAGAACTTTACTAATTGGCTTTTATGTGAATGTTCCTGTAAAGTCCCTGAGACAACTTTGTTTTGATTTGGTGCTTTATAAATAAACTGAACTGAATTGAATAGAACATATTACACCAGAGGCAGCACGGTGGCGCAACTGGTAGAGCTGCTGCCTCTCAGTGAGCAGGTCCTTGGTCCAAACCCCGGTCCAGGGGCCTTCTGGGTGGAGTTTGCATGTTCTCTCCGTGCATGCGTGGGTTTTCTCCGTGTGCTCCAGTTTCCTCCCACAGACCAAAAACATGCATGTTAGGCTGATTGGTAACTCTAAATTGTCCCTAGGTGTGAGTGAGAGAGTGAACGGTTGTTTGTCTCGTTTGTCTCTGTGTCCCTGGGATGGGCTTGCGACCCGTCCAGGGTGTCCCCCGCCCCTCGCACAGTGATTGCTGGACATGGGCACCAGCGACCCCCGTGACCCAAAATGGAATAAGCGGGTAAAGATAATGGATGGATGGATGGATATTACACCAGTTCTGTCCTCCCTTCAGTGGCTCCCTGTTCTTACGAGGATAGTCTTTAAAATTCTTCTGTTGACCTTCAAATGCTTAAATGACCTCCCACCCCTTCATCTCTCTGAGCTTCTGGAACTTTACGTTCCCTCTCGGGCCCTGAGATCAGCTGATCAGCTGCTTTTTGCTGTTCCAAAAACAAGAAGCTCAGAGGAGATCGGGTTTTTTCAGTCCTGGGCCCCAAACTCTGGAACAACCTGCCCCCCAACATCAGGCAGGCCACCTTCCTTCAACCTGTCCCCCAACATCAGGCAGGCCACCTCCCTTCAACCTGCCCCCCAACATCAGGCAGGCCCCC
>NC_056511.1:46963239-46965494 GCF_014905685.2 Nematolebias whitei
CATCAGGCAGACCACCTCCCTTCAACCTGTCCCCCAACATCAGACAGACCAACTCCCTTCAACCTGCCCCCCAACATCAGGCAGACCCCCTCCCTTCAATCTGCCCCCCAACATCAGGCAGGCCCCCTCCCTTCAATCTGTCCCCCAACATCAGGCAGACCACCTCCCTTCAACCTGTCCCCCAACATCAGGCAGACCAACTCCCTTCAACCTGCCCCCCAACATCAGGCAGACCACCTCCCTTCAACCTGCCCCCCCAACATCAGGCAGGCCACCTCTCTTCTTCAGTTCACATACCTGCTAAAAACACATCTGTTCTCTCAGGCATTTCACACAGTGTAAATTGATTTAGTTTTTTTTGTTTTGTGATCCTATGTTTTAAATGATTTTTATTAATTATTCAGTTATTATTATTAGTGTATTGTTTTTTTTCTCATTAATTTTACTCCCATTGATTTTTGTTGTTGTTGTTAAGCACTTTGATAACAGGTTCTGTTTTAAATGTGCTCTATTAATAAAGTTGACTTTACTTGACTACGTAGAACTGGTCCCTTTTTCAAAACCCTTGGCTCTGTGGTTATAACTTGGTCGAGCAGGTACAACAACATGACGTCAGAACACTGTCGGTCACTGATTGGTCTGGGCAGAGTCACTGGATCTTTCAGAAACTTTTCAAAACACTGAGCCACCATTTGCAATGTCTCTGAACTGGGAGCAGCAGCTGGATCTATTTTAAAGATTTTAAACACAATAATGACAACACCGTGGTCTAACACCGACTCGGGGCTCAGGATCCCGGCCTTGCGTGCTCTGCGGGCTCCGAGCTCCGCTGATAACCACGGAGGTTCATATGAGCTGCTGACTCGCAGAAGGCCGTTGCCCGGACCCTGGCCTTGCATTCTCATAAAGACCGAACCCTGATCCCGGCAGACGGGTCTGGCGCACAGTCGATGGAAACGATTTTTAAAAACATTTTATGTAATGTATTTTTTTTATCAGTGAAGATTAAAAAAATAAATAAACAGTGCCGGCTTTATCATGAAATGCTGTTGTCACTTTAATAACAACAAAAGAAAAGGTCAGTTGCAAGAAAAACCAAGTCTGAATCTGACTGGTGGCGCTTTCGTGTACTTAGAAATTAAAGCACTTTATTTATCAGAAAATCTAAATCCAACTGTTATATAAACCTAAGCACAGATCATTTTAATGATCACTCCAAGTGTTGGAAGACATTTAAAGGTTACAAAATAAGCCAGCTTTCAACCTCCCACAGAAACTGAAGCACAATGACTCTTGTTACTGATAATCAGGACATGTCAAACGTATTTAATAATCACTTTAAAAAGACCGGTCACACCTTTGACTCAACACAGGCTGCTCATGAATCCCCTGAATCATCAGTAAATCCATCCAATTTATCCATCCCCAACTCCGATCCCGACTTTAACTTTACACCTCTGCTGTTGTCGGATGCTTTGCACACTTTGCAAACATTAGCTCTTAAGAAGTCTGCAGGGCCTGATGGACTTGACCCTGTTTTCCTTAAATTACCTGCTTCAATTGTTGCACAAACTGTGATTGTCATTTGTAATTTGTCAGTTACCTCAAATACATTTCTTGCTTTGTGGAAACAGGAATTTGTTATTCCTTTACTTAAATCCAGAGATCCCACAGACATGAACAAAAAAACAAAACCACATATCTAAATTGAACAATAACAGTAGACACAATGAGTGCAAATACATTCAACCTTCATTTCTACAGGTTAGTGGACTCATTTACAAGAGACCTGATTAAGCAAAGAATGATGACAACAGTGAATAACAACGACAACATTAGACAGTCACAAAAGAGGTATACAAATTTATTATTTTTATATACATCAAATAATGAAGAAAACATAAAATTTTTAATATAGATGTTTTTGTAGAATCTTCATGAGTAGAATGCTTCATCAGAGTATATATATATATATATATATATATATATATATATATATATATACACATACATACATCCCGGAAGGAGATCCAGAGGAAGACCCAGGACATGCTAGAGGGACTATGTTTCTCAACTGGCCTAGGAACGCCTTGGGATTCCCCCAGAGGAGCTGGTCCAAGTGGCTGGGGAGAGGGAAATCTGGGCCCCCTCTACTTAGGCTGCTACCCCCGCGACCCAACCCCAGATAAGAGGAAGAAAATGGATGGCTTTATATATATATATATATATATATATATATATATATATATATATAT
>NC_056511.1:46965594-46971671 GCF_014905685.2 Nematolebias whitei
ATATATATATATATATATATATATATATATATATATATATATATATGAGAGAGAGAGAGAGAGAGAGAGAGAGAGAGAGAGAGAGAGAGAGAGTTTAATTTGATAAGTTTAATAATCTGTATTCTTAATTTACCTGAAGCTTCAAAATAAATTCTCACCCTGTAATGAAGCCTGTTTCAGGGTCTTAGCACTAGCTGGTGAGACACGTGATGTCAATTTGAACCCCACCCACTGAAACCAATACTGAAAGTAGGGATGGGGCCAATCCGATCCAGCATCGGTATTGGCCTCCGATACCAGCATATTTTACGTATTGGATTTTTCCAATCCAACATGCCGATATTTCCAATCCATGATGCATGTTGGCTTCAAACTATGGACTGGATTTCCTGAACGTGTCTCATGAGCCCAGAGTAACAAGACCCGCCTCACATTCAGGAAATCCAGTCCATAGTTTGCAGCAGCTACAACGTGAGGACTGAGTTAGCAGCACTGTAGCTAACAGCTAACAAACTTTTCATCTAAACATGTCGCGGTGTGGAAGTATTTTACACTAAACACCACAAAGCAAGACAGCAACGTGCACTGTCTGCAGAGCCACATTAAACCACGGTAAAGTTAGTTTTATGTTGGACATTCGAGCTCCGTGGCTTCAGCGGGGCGCTGCTCTTTGCTCAAACCGAAAGAGACGACTCGACCTCGGCCAGCCGTGTCCAATCTGCCCCTCTCAGTCTGCTCGTCTCTGAGGAGGGACAGACTGAGCGGGGCTGACCGAACTCAGACTGCCTGCTTCGGACTGAACAAGAAGAAGACGTTGCTGAAACCACGGAGCTCTAATGTTTACAGAGAAGTTGATAAACTTCATCATCATTAATGACCGACCACTATCAGTTGTAGAAAATGAAGGATTTCACAGCTTGATACTTGCAGCCAAGATACAGTTTACCCTCCAGGAGATATTTATCAGTACAACAGTAGACAATCATAAAAAAATAAAAAATAAAACATTATTTGAAAATTATATATATAAAATAAAAACGAAACATAAACAGCTACATTATAAAGTGATGTAAAAAACTAAAAACAGGAACATATCTGTTGGTTTATGCCATGAACTTAGCAGATGTTTGAAGCAATTTAACATTTAATTTTATTAATTTATTCATTCATTTAAAAGAAACAAAATTTTAAAAAATCATCAAAAAGAAAACATTGAATGAAAAGAGTGCAGGAAGAAGAATAAAATTATTATATCTGCCCCTTATTTAAAAAATATAAAATAACTTTGAACAATCACTTGAATTAATCACTTTAATATCCACTTTAAAACTAGGAATAAAAAGAAACATGTTTTGTGTTAGCAGGATTTAATTCTAACTTTAAAACTTATCCAACATTAATAAAACTTACCTCAAGTTGCCTTTTTGGACATGCATGCATATATTTGTACAAATTGTACTTGAGAGCAGATTATTACAGCCTCATATAAAATCATTGATGATCATGATATCGGAACTGGATCGGTATCAGCCGATACTCAGACTTAGGTATCGGGATCGGATCGGAAGTTAAAGAATGTGGATCGGTGTATTTCTAACTGAAAGCATAATGGAAACACAACTTGTACCGTATCGAGCTGAGTAGAACCATGCTGTACTGTTACTAAAGGTAATAACGGAAAAGGGGCGTATGTTTATGGTTTTATAACATTTTAGAAAATAAATGAATTAAAGTAAACTCTGGGCCAAATGTATATGTATCCATACACACAGATGCACATTCTTGTAAATGTACTTTATGGGGACTTTGCATTGACTTCCCTTCATTTTCTAACCCTGACCCTTACCTTAGACCTAACCATTAATATTACATGCCTTTTTTTTCTGTCTGGCTCTGATCGAGGTGGCTGCTTTTGTCTTCCCTCCCCCGTTTTTCTTTCCTCCTGCTCTGCTCTCTGTGTGTCTGAAGCGCCTGGTACACATCTCCTGAACAAAAATTAAGATTATGGATCTGGTATCCTGGACTTTCAACGCGATCAATAAATTTTTTCAACAAAATGACAAGGTCCTGGAGAACCGGCGTGTCCAGCTGATACGCACACTGTGGGGTATGTCATGGATCCGTGGGGAGTGTGGCAGTTGATGTGCCTCTCAGTTCTGTCTCAGGAGGATGTTGAAGACATTTACATATTTGGATTTATGATAGCAGGGACTCTGCTTTTTGGCATCGGCGGGGCTCTGTTTTATCGACTTTTGAAGAAGACATTGAAGCAGTTTCGGCCATGGAAAAGCTTTCGAGTCAGTGTGAAGGTTTGGTCTGTGCTATGAGTACTCAAAATCGGCTGATTTACAAGCTCAATTGTAAGGTGGAGGCGATTTGTGAGAATTGCAGGCAACCTGTGGCTTCTGCGACTCGTCAGCATGGTGGGATTGACATTGAAGGAGGCTCATAACATGGATCAGTGGAATGGAATTCCACAAATCAGACCATTTTAAACCAGAAAGTTCCAGAAGGACTCAAGGATGAAGAAAAAACCTGTCTACGTCATGGGTAACCAGGGATAAAAGCTTCATCTATTGCACCCCCAGCTAAAACAACATCATTAGAACTGTGGCTGATCTGAAAAGTGCTCATGGACAAATCTCAACACCTTGACGTCAAATGCATGTAATCATGTTTTAATTGTGCTGCTGGTAAAGTTTTCTGATGTCTCAAATCGTGTCCTGATAGACAAGATGTGAAAGATATTTTTTTGTAATACCACTATCTATCTTCATGGCTCTTCCCTTTTTTCTATCTAAGATTATTATTCTGAATAAGAATAAGAGAAGCCGAGCCGAGCAGCTTTGTGCACTCCGTCCATCTTCCGGACGACTGTGTGTACATGTTCTCGTTGTATCTTGGTGCAATGATAATAAAACTTATTCTGATTCTGATTCTGATTCTAACCCTAGCCCTAACCCTTCCGCAATTCACACCCTAGTTCTAAACCTAAACCCCAACGAGACTGCTCTTTATGGGGATCTGGCTTTGGTCCCCATAAAGAGCAGTTAGTTCCCACAATGCATGATTTTTTTTGTAAAATTGGTCCCTACAAAGTAACCTGAAACAAAAATGCATGCACACTCACACACACACACACACACACACACACAAAGTGCAAAAGAAAATAGAAAAAAGGCATGAATGGACACTTGTACAGTTTATTTTTCTGCCTTTATGTGGAAATTTGGGATTAATTGGGTTTGATAATGTTGCCACAAAAACATGTAATTATTAAAATATTAGGAACAAGTAAAATTGCATACCTTGCATTCCTTAGCCAAATGGATATTACCTGCTGCCTTACATACCAAAGTCATCTAATGATGTGAAGGGACAAATCTGTAGCTGTTCTGGTCAAACTTTGAAAATGTTGTTTTGTGCAGTCTCATCCAATACCATGAGATCATGTAGCATTTGGAGGACAATTTTAGGCTCTTACTAAAACAGATTTTACTTCAAAATCTGTCAAACTGCATGTGTTTTAGCCATATTTATGTTTGCTTGCTTGTTGTTCTGCTAGCTGTGACAGCCATCTTGAACTGGGCTGACTTCAAACATTAATCAGTTTGAGACATACACTCACTGGTTGCTTTCTGAAACTTGTCCAGTGCCAGTGCAGCTGATGGTCCTATACATCATCCCAGCTAAAAGTGTGAATTCTGTTGAAGGTGTATGTCATTTGCGTGTTTTAAATTGTGACGTTCACACCTGTAAGGGAAGTTTTAAGTGGCTTATTTGTAAATCCCAACACTGAAAGGAGCTAAAGACAGTGTTTCTGCACAGGTAATCCATCACACTTAAAATGCATAATGAATGAGTCATTAAATGCACAGCTTCTGTTTCTCCTGACGATGAACTTAAAGTGAGCATCTCAGCGCCAGTCACACGGCTGCTTTACAAACAGCCACATTCTTCTTTAATAAGAATAAATCAAAGCAGGGACACGATGGCAGCCTCTCTGAGCCAAAGAGAATCAAAAGCAGAGATGGATGAACATCTTGTTCAATGTCCCAACAAACTGACGATCAACTGGTGCCAATTGGGATTATAAAGAAATCTGAAATTAAAACTGAATGAACCCATCCACCCTGTCTTTCTTCACATGCACCCCCCCCCCCCCCCCACACACACACACACACACACACACTAAAAGCCCTTCAGAAAAAAAATCTCTTAAGTAAAAGGGAAAAATTCTCTGGGTCTCTGTTCCAGTAATGAAGAAATGCTCACAGCCTGCAGAACCCGTCGGACGCCGCTGCTCCTTACTTCTAATTTCTCATTTCTTTCATTGCTCTTTAATCCAGCCACATCGGTTCCCCAAGCAGGTGAAGTCAGCCAAACACTTTCCCACGGTCTCAGAGCAAATCCAAACGCCCCGAGCCCTTCCTCAGGGCCGGCCATCTGTCCGCTCTGTTTGGCGTGTGTTGGGGGGTAACGGCACCAGTAACGTTCCAGCACTCCCCTCCTTCGTGAAGAAAATCCAAAAGCATCACATTCGACTGGAGCCACACAGGCTCACACACACACAGCTTGTACCCGAACACAAACAAATCAACAAATACACAGATGAGACTTCTTGTTTTACTGACGTGCAATCCAACACCCACGCACACATTCTGGTAATGTGACAAATACGTGCACGTAACTACAACTGATGGAGGAAAAGTACATTCAGATACATTTCTTTTCTTTCCATGTGTCGTTGCAGGAAGAGTCCTCGACACTTAGATCTCTGTCTCCTAGCAAAGGTGATCACTGCATAAATGTTGACCTTTGCTCCCTGAAGGTATAGCTCATCTGAGCCCCCAAATTCTACCAAACAAAACCGTTTCAAAAGACAGTGCACGTTCAACGTCTCAGCATTCTGCACAAAACCATCCTACACAGTTAGGATTTGCTCTGATCATGTGACCCACTTCTTTCTTTCTCATGCTGCCACCCCAAACCTGAGAAGCCCCCCCCTTTTCTTCCTCGTAAAACCTGACGTGCCATCGGTTTACCCCCCCAAAGAGCGACCACACCGCTGGTGGATGTGGTCTCCGGCCCAGCCTGATGCATTTATAAAATGCGTGACATTGCCTCTGTGGGAGCATGAGAACGAAGCTTCCTCAATAGTAGGGTCCCCCATACCCGGCCCGTAACCATGGAAGCAGATGCCTGGCCCCCCAGCCCTCCTTACCTCCTGTCGGTCGCAGGCAGTGAGCTGCTTGGCCGGTGAAAGGGGGGCTGCGCCGGCCTTTCTCCTCGCTCTGACCGAACTTGCCCTGATCCTCAAAAGGAGCCATTGAGCAGGTCACCGGTCTAGACTTGCCTGCACGGTCCAGGGAGCAGCCTTGATGTAACCCTTGCTCTTCTCTCTCTCCTTTTCTCTCTGCCTGCAACACCAGCCGCCCAGCGACTGCAGACTCTGGAGGGGTGGGGGGACACTGGAGACGTGGATTTCAAAAAGGAGCCCGTCCGATTTTGCCATTGTGCCTTTTCATTCATCGATCGCATGAATATCGAACCTTCTGTCCCTGCATGTGTGAAACGGATAGCTTAGCCAGCATCCCCCCCCCACACACACACACACACACATCAGGTCTGCGTTTTGAGGTCCAGTTAAAATGTGTCTTCACACTGCTGTGAAGTGTCAAAACTTTACTTCTTGTTTAATATTTGGTGCTAAGCCATGACGTGTCCTAACGTGGACAAACGCTTCACTTGTCTCTGAACTCAAAGCCAAAGTGTTTCATTTAGTTCTTGTTCTTTGACTTTGTTCAAGACTGAATCCAACTTTGCACACGTCCTACAACTTCAATTTATGTAATTAAACACAAAATGATCACAAGAAAATTGTTGTTGTAAAATAAAAACAACTTTTAATTATGTAACTGTAATAAATGAGAAAATAAAACTGCAATAAAAATGGAGCATACTATGACTTTATGATTTTACAACATTTTAGAAAAAATAAAACTAAAGAATAGGCTATATATATATATATATATACATATACACACACACATATATATATATATATATATATATAT
>NC_056511.1:46971771-46976225 GCF_014905685.2 Nematolebias whitei
TCAGAGACTCTACTTCCTCAGACGGCTGAGGCGAGCTGGTCTGGGAAGCTCAGTCCTCACCTCCTTCTTCAGGTGTGCAGTGGAGAGCATCCTGTGCTCGAGCATCAATGTGTGGCATGGAGGCTGCACAGCTGCAGAAAGAAAAGCTTTGCAGAGAGTGGTGAAGGCTGCACAGAAATCTGTTGGAATCAGTCTCCCCACCATCACAGACATCTACACCTCCAGATGCAGGAAGAGGGCCACCTGCATCATGAAGGACCCCACCCACCCAGCACACACACTTTTTGCCCCACTCCCCTCAGGAAGGAGGTTAAGGAGCATTAAGTGTAGAACCACTAGACTGAGGAACAGCTTCTACCCTGAGGCTGTTAGACTCATGAATCTCTAACCAGAATAATCACTGTGAAAAACCATATCATGTTGCTGCTGATCTGTTTCATGTTGCTGCTGATCTGTTTCAATGTTGATGTGTTCATGCGTGCACATCTGCTCACAGACTCATGTTCATGTTTGTGGTGATGTTCAATGTTTTATGTTATGAGTGCTTAGTGTATATTTAGTTGATGTTTTTCTTAGTTCATATCTTAGATGTTATTACTGTTTTTCTTAGACATTTTATTGTTGGATGTAACTGGGACCCTGTGTACATAATTTCGCTCCACCACATGTACCACATGAGGTGCGAATGACAATAAAGAAACTCTGACTCTGACTCTGACACACAAAGTGTTGTTTAATCAAGTGTAGAGCAACAAATCCTCCCCATTCAGCAGCTCGACACTAGTGGTGCTGGAGTGGAGTGTATCGTCAGGGAACGACTCCCGTCATAACACTAGAAGAGTGTGGACGCCTTCACCCCAACACACACACACTCACACACTCACACACACACACACACTCCCTTTTACAACAACACAACTAATTCATGCCTGTGTGTTAACAAGCCCATCGTCTGCTGCTCTGATTCTTTGTCTTTGCAATGAGTGCCTTGCAGCACCACAACACACACACACACACACACACACACACATCACGGCCCTCTTACTACACATCGCTCGTTTTATTGTGTGCGACTGGATGCTTGTGTTGAGCATTTAACATTGAACTTTAAGAAAAAATAGAAAATAAAAACAAGGATTCTAAGATCAACCTGTTAATTACATTTAAAAGCCATTACAATATTTTATTATGCTCAAAACTAAATAGGAAATGTATAAAAAATTAAATAAAAGTTACAATGATTATCTATAATTGTAATAAATACATGGCACAATCCATTACTTGTATATACATATATATAGTTTAATTTATATACAGTATATTAATATATACATATACAAATTATTTTTCAATATACTGTACATATGTATACAGTATATAAAACTATTTATAAAGAAAATATTTACGGTAAACACACACACATAAAATGTTGTATTTAAGTAATTGTTTTAATTAAAAACTGCATTTGCATTTATACTTTTATCCTTAATAATTTGAACTGAAATAATTATTACAAAATAAAAACACGCAAAATTCATTGAGAAAGTAACGGAACAAGAGAAATGTTTGTAAATGGTTCTGCTTCTTCAGGCCCATTTGTGGCAGCGCTGCAGACACCCAGAGGATCTCAGGCTAGACTGGAATTTGCAGCGGTGGGCCTCTAATCCTCCAGGACAAAACCAGCACATCCACCAAGACAAATGGTGTGGAGGAGCTGCGAGGCCCAAAGCAGCGCTGCGCTCCGTCAGGCCCATTGTGTCGGAGCAGCCCGGGAAGGAAACGCGCTCGCCATTTATCAGAAATGCAACTCCTCAAATACGACATGCATTCACAGAACACACCGTCAAAGCAGATTAACCTAATCCCATTTTCTCAGAAAGAATGCAGAATAAAAATCCTCCGGTTACAGAATTTAGTCACTCATAATAAAACACAAAAGCTTGTTTTATCTTATTTATTTCTATTCTTGCAGAAATAATTATATCTTTCTGCTGCAGTAGGTAATAAAATTCAAACAAGACTACTCTTTTATCTAAACTGCAAATTTATAATATAATTTAAATAAATGGTGTCATTAAAAAATAATTAGTGTGTATTTACCAAACCATACCAATTTATTTATAGAGCACTTAAAACAGAAACAAAGAAGCAGAGCGACAGGAAGACATCAAATAACTGAGAGATACAAAAAGCAGCAGATAATAAGAACATGGCCAACACTGTGGCCCACAGACCGGATCAACATACATCACACCGTGTCAAAGACCAGGGAAGAAAGATGTGTTTTCAGGTGAGACTTAAAAACTGAGTGTGTGTGTGTGTGTGCGTGCGTGCGTGTGTGCGTGCGTGTGCGCGCGCGCCACTTATTTGCACTGCTCCTAATCAGCCCAACTCTGCACAGGCCGCCACAGAAAGAGCCCTTTTGCTCCAGTACTTCAGCTGATTCAGGACCACTTTTTGTCTCTGCTCCTCTGGTGGGACCGAGCGAGCTGAGTCCAGACTGAATCATGGATGCAGGACTCTGATTGGTCAGGGGGAGGAGTCACTGGATCACAGAAACTTTTCATTGATCCTCCATTTGCAATTTGTCAGAATGTGCAGCAGCAGCTGGATCTATTTTTAGGATTTTAAAACAATAATGACAACACGTGTTTGATGCTGAAGTTCGGGTGTTTTGTTGTGTTTGGTGACCGCTGACAGCAGAGTCACCGCGGAGGATCATACGAGCTGCCGAGCCACTGAAGCACGCGAGGCCGGACCCCGAGCCCCGGCAGGCGGGAGGACCGGGAGTCCAGGACGGAGGGTGGACACCTTTATTTTTTAAACATTTTATGTATGAAAATAGTGTTTTTTAATCAGTGAAGAATAAAAATAAATAAGCTGTGCCGGCTTTATGATTAAATCCTGATTTCACTTTAATGACTTTTTTAAATAATCTGTTAATTAAAGTTAATTCAGCTGAAAAATCATAAAAAGACAAAATTATTGGATCTCTCAGGAATATTTCACTCCAACATGTTTAAAGAGACACAGCCTTTAGTTCAACTTTATTCTAACTCACAGATGAACAAACCACTAAACAAGAATTAAACTTTAAATCACTCAAATAAAATCATCTGTATACAAGAAACAAAAGAAACATCTAAATTGAACAATTAAAGTAGACACAATGAGTGCAAATACATGAAATGATGAAGAAAAACTATAACATTTTAAATATAGATGTTTTTGTAGAGTCTGGTTCATCAGATTTAATTCAGTTTCTTTCTAAAGCTCTAAGTCACAACAGAAGTCATGTCAGGGACTGAACAGAAACATTCATCTATAAAATAATCATTTAACGTTATTGATCTGAGGAGCAGACTGCTCTGAGTTAAACTCATCGTAGAACTCTCATTAGCAGAACTTTGGATTCTGGACACGCCTCGAGCATCGGTCCTGAAATGCAGGTGCAAATCCAGGATGAGCAGAGTTGGGGCTGATTAGGAGCAGTGCAAATAAGCCATGACAAATGACACGTGATACATGACATATACATAAATCTGAGCATCCATTTGTATGTTTCTAGTACGTGAGGATGTTTGTGTGTGTGCTGCAGCTGGAGTGTGGTCGGACTGCCGAGGCTAGCTGGTGCCTTGAGTCAAGTCAGGGTCAGCCCAAACACTGGCAGCTGTTCATGACCACATCAAGCTGATTCCTCTTATTTCCATTTGAATGTTGAATATGCTGGGGGAGGGAGGGGGAGGGGGGTTAGAGTCACTCCAGGGTGAGAGAGCACTCATTTGAAGCAGAACTCTACATCTGTCCTCCACACTCATTCATTAGAGATAAAGGAGGACAAGCAGCTTTCAGACACTTAAACAATGTTTTGTGCAAAGTCAAAGACAGTGATGTCAAAACATTGAGACGCTTCATCTTGAACGGCCACGAGCGCTCGGAGCAGCGCTCGGTGTGGGGAGTTCAGTCAGTCAAAGGGTGCGTCCTGGAAGAGAACAGCCGTGGATGTGATGAGGACACGCTCACATCCAGCAGCAGTGGAAGACAATGAAGAACTAGCACAGATCTGCAAACCCCAGGTGTCCTGTGTCCTCCCTCTGCTGCCTGCAGGACGTTGTCGTGTCAACACAACGCCATCACGTGCGTGCTTCAGACAGACGTCGGCCTCTGTGCACACACACACACACAACATGCTCCTATTGTTGCACCTCATCCTTTGGCTGGGGACGAACCCCAGTGGCCAGATTAAAGGTGTGAGGGCTGAGATGGGATGGAGGGAGGGGATGAGACAGCTAGGTGAAGAGGGAGGGGGTGAGACAGCTAGCTGCGAGGGAGGAGGTGAGACAGCTAGGTGCAGAGGGAGGGGGTGAGGCAGCTAGGTGCAGAGGGAGGGGGTGAGACAGCTAGCTGCAGAGGGAGGAGGTGAGACAGCTAGCTGCAAAGGGAGGGGGTGAGAC
>NC_056511.1:46976235-46993463 GCF_014905685.2 Nematolebias whitei
AGCTAGGTGCAGAGGGAGGAGGTGAGACAGCTAGCTGCAGAGGGAGGAGGTGAGACAGCTAGATGCAGAGGGAGGGGTGAGACAGCTAGGTGCAAAGGGAGGGGGTGAGACAGCTAGCTGCAGAGGGAGGAGGGGAGACAGCTAGGTGCAGAGGGAGGAGGTGAGACAGCTAGCTGCAGAGGGAGGGGGTGAGAAAGCTAGGTGCAGAGAGAGGAGGTGAGACAGCTAGCTGCTGAGGGAGGAGGTGAGACAGCTAGCTGCAGAGGGAGGAGGTGAGACAGCTAGCTGCAGAGGGAGGGCGTGAGACAGCTAGCTGCAGAGGGAGGAGGTGAGACAGCTAGGTGCAAAGGGAGGGGGTGAGACAGCTAGCTGCAGAGGGAGGAGGGGAGACAGCTAGGTGCAGATGGAGGAGGTGAGACAGCTAGCTGCAGAGGGAGGGGGTGAGACAGCTAGCTGCAGAGGGAGGGGGTGAGACAGCTAGGTGCAGAGGGAGGAGGTGAGACAGCTAGCTGCAGAGGGAGGAGGTGAGATAGCAAGCTGCAGAGGGAGGAGGTGAGACAGCTAGATGCAGAGGGAGGGGGTGAGACAGCTAGGTGCAGAGGGAGGGGGTGAGACAGCTAGGTGCAGAGGGAGGGTGGTGAGACAGATAGCTGCAGAGGAAGGAGGTGAGACAGCTAGCTGCAGAGGAAGGAGGTGAGACAACTAGGTGCAGAGGGAGGGGGTGAGACAGATAGCTGCAGAGGAAGGAGGTGAGACAACTAGGTGCAGAGGGAGGGGGTGAGACAACTTGGTGCAGAGGGAGAGGGTGAGACAGCTAGGTGCAGAGGGAGGAGTTATTCTGCTGAAAATGCAAACATTATTTGTTTCTGCTGTGCTTCGTCATTTCTTCACGTGCACATCTTACAGATGTGAATACAGAACCTTGTAAACTAAAAAAAACTAGAGAAATTGCATATCCTACAAAAATGCAGTTTGAATGCTTATGGTTGAAGAACTTGCTGAAAAACAGCTGAAATTAGCTTAAGACACGCTGAAATGGAAGAACAAGTCTAAGTTAGCAGAAGAAAGCACAAAGAACACATTTGCTGAATTAGGATAAGCATAAATGAGCACAAACAATAGCATAATTGTACCTACACCTACCATGCACAGGAGCGCCCCGGAGAGAAAAAGGTTTTCGGCGGGGAAAAAAGGAGGAAGGCTGAAAGGAGGAAGGCTGAAAGCAGTCCTGCTGCCGAGAATGGGAAAGAGCAGGAGGTTACGATTGTAACCGTGTAGCATTGAGATCAGAGAAGATCAACAGCTCTTCAATATGAACAGATTAATAATAAATGAACTGATTAGTAATCAAATTAACTGATTGGTAACAATAGAACAAAAACAGCAGTCACAGAACTTGTGACCGATAATAAACATCTCACACTGTAATTGCATGCAGTCAGATGTGAGTTTAAACAAAAATTCCATGAGACATTAAGATTCATTCTGTTACGGCGCTAAGGACAGAATGCGCCATGGAACCAGCCGAAACATCACGCAGATAAAAGCAGATAAATGAACAAGGTGACGACCACGCATCCACCGTACAATTATCCTGCACTGTCATACCATTATGCAAAGCTGTCGAAGATGCAATTCCTCTGGTCGAATGCACTCTGAGGTTCTCAGGAGGCTCTAAACCTGATGCTCTGTAAGCTTCAGAAATGGCCTCACACAACCAGTGTGACAGATGCTGGGTGGATAACGGGCGACCTGCTGAGACGTCTCTATAATGCACAAACAGACATTGAGACTGGTGCAATGTGGCCATGTGTGTTATGTAACATGCCAGCGCATACAAAGGGCAGAGGCGATGAAAAGATGCTTCTTCTTCTGATTTGTGAGGGGGAGGGAAGAACCCCTCTAATGTTATCGTACTCGATTTAAATGAGCTCGTGATGTTTTTAGGCATAAAAGCTGGGTTAGGTCTCAGCACAGCTGATCTGCCATCAGCTTGAACCCTAAGGTATGACGGGACAGCAGAGAGTGCAGATAAATCATTCACTCTCTTTGCAGATGTCAAAGCCAACAGCAGGGCTGTTTTAAGTGACAGGAATTTAATTGAAACCTAATCCAAGGGCTCAAAAGGAGCTTTGATCAGGGCTCGCAGAACAATCGTTAAGTCCCACTGTGGAGCTAGTGGGCGTGACACCGGTCTGTGCCTCCGTACACCTTTCAAAAAATGTTTCATCAGCGGGTGATTAAAAACTGTTATGTCACCGAAGCCTTTGTGACAGGAAGAGATGGCTGCAGCATATGTTTTAATTGTGCTGAACGCTAGATTTCTGTCCATCAGCTGCTGCAGAAAGGACAACATGCCACCTAGTGAACATGAGATGGCCTCTATACCTTTCTCCGTGCACCAGCGCTGAAAGTCTGTCCACTTTGATGTGTACAGCACTGTGGTAGAGGCAGCACGTGAGTCTTGGATTGTGCGAACCACTTCCTGGGAGTGGCCCATCTTCTCTAAGCGGATCTGCTCAGCGGCCAGACCCAAAGGTGCTGGCCTATTTCTGGATGACTTCTGATCGCTCCTCATGCCTGGAGGAGAGCATCCTCCCTCCACTGCAGTTTCCACGGTCGACCCGATAACAGACGTTGCAGGATTGGGAACCACGGGACGCTCACGCGATCGGGGGCTACCAGAATGGCTGACAGTTCTTCCTCCCGAACTCAGTTCAGAAACCATGATATTAGAGGGACTGGAAGAAATGTGTAAAGGAGCATTTTGGGCCACGGGCTGTGGGCAAAAGCATCCACTCCTAACAGTGGGTCGTCCCATGGGCTCAGTGAGAACCACAATTGACACTGGGCGTTCTCCCGTGTAGCAAACAGATCTACTGCTGCTGGCCAAATTTCTCCCAAATCTGAGAAATCAGCTCTGGATGGAGACTCCAGTCCCCATGGCGCGGACCGCCCCTGGACATTATGTCCGCTCCTCTGTTCAGGACGCCGGGGATATATACTGCTCTGATGGAGAGCAGGTTTTTGTGTGCCCAACACAGCAACTGCCTCGCAATGCGTAACATTTGGGCTGATTGCACGCCCCCTGCCGGTTTATGTAAGCTGCAGTCACTTTGTTGTCTGTGTGAATCAGAACATGCTGATTCTGTAACAACGGAGCAAAATGTTGAATCACATTCAAAACCGTGAGACATTCCAAAACGTTTCTATGAGCTGATGTGTGAGGTGGCCACAGCGCCCCCACCGCCTGAGACAGGCACGTTCCTCCCCAGCCTGACAGGGATGCATCTGTGAAAACTGAGACATGTGACATAAGTCTGCTGATATGAACTCCCTCTGACAGAGTGAGAGGGTTTCCCCAGTGCTTCAGGTCGGTTCCCATGGAGGGGGGCACAGAGATCATCCACCTCTTCTGCCGTACCGGATCTATACGCAGATGAGCGAACCATCTCTAAAGGCATCTCATGTGGAGTAAGCCCAACAGAACCACAGCGTGAGCTGACGACATCGTTCCTAACAGTTTCATGACGGAGACAGCTGTTACTACGTTGCCGGGTTTTATGTGGTAGAGCTGGCCTTTTAGAGCTTCGGCTCTTGCCTGTGATAAACGGGCCCTCATAGGGACCGAGTTTAGCTCCACTCCCAGATAAAGGATCATCTGGGCCAGGAGAACCGAACTCTTCTCCCAGTTTATGGCGAAACCCAGGTTTAACAGGTGTGACGTGTAGTGAACTAAGCCTCAGGTCAAAATCTGGCCCTGAGGGCCTTCCTGGAACAAGAACTGTTATTTCATTGATTTGAGTCCAGAAATACAAATTAAGCTCATCCAGAGACTTTCTAAGTGTGTCCTGCTCTGATCAATTGAAAGAACACTCTCTTTTTTATTATCATTACTATTTTACAATATCTTGATAATCAAAGTGTGTTTAGTTCAAACCATTTTAAATGTTGAAGTGAACTACTCATTTTAAATCAACTGTGAAACAGTATAAATGATTTTTAATCCTCATTCAAAGTAGAAATCAAGTTAATGTTTGTTACAAGAGTAATTATGCATTTTTTGATCTTCTGTCTGAAATGAGCAAGTTGTGATATCGGTCAGAAGTCAAGTTTCGGTCAAAAACATGTTTATCGGAACGAAATGTCATGTTTAACTTTTTCAGATAGATAGAAGAAGAATGGCTCCAAAATGTCTCTGTTCTTCAAAACATCTTTCTGTCTGTTCTTAAAACATCTTTCTATCTGTTCCTAAACATCGCATTGTTTTTCTGACTTTTAATGACCCTCTTACGTCACTAAGACCACACCCCTGTTGGTTCTTTCAACCAATCAGGAAGTTCTCAGAGGAACCGGAAGTGACCTCTTTAAAAGGGTCAACACTTCATAGTTCCATCAGAACAACGGGAACTACGCAGAACAAAGTTCCAGAAGGAAGAACAAAGTTCCGAGTCTCGTGGGGATTATGGAATCTTCCACATCTGAGTGGAACCTCTGACGGGCTCACAGCTCATGTGAGTCCACCTGAGAGGTGAGTGTGGTGTTGAACGAAGTACCGTCACTACTTCGGACGATTCGCAGCTGTTCCTACGGAGACGCTAGAAAGGTAGCGTTAAATGGAACTCCGTACCAGTGGAGACATCTTCTACAAGGTAACGAGTCCCTCACTACCGAAGTGTACCGAGGTGGAGCTGGGTTCGGATGGAGGGTGCCGTTCGTTATCAACCCACTTTTCCCTCATCCATTTTCTCTCCATTTAAACTCCCTCATTTCCCATCTTTAAAACTCTTCTATCTTACCAGTAAATCATCCAGATATTTTCATAAATGTCTGTTGTAATTAGTTGCAAGTGAGATACCATGGCCGTATGGTTCTCATTGTAAAGCTCATTAATTAAGCTGTCTTATTGAAATCAATCTGCCAATTATTGTAAATGTGTGATGTGTTTAAATCGTTTTTAAATAAATGACCTACTGTTGTTGGTGAGTCAAAGATAAAACACGTTTCCGTCCACATTTAATCATTCAAGGCACGAGAGCACTCAGTCCAGAAAAATGAAAGAATCCGTTTAAATTATGAATAATATCAGAGACAGATATAGTTCATTACATACTGGTTCATTACATACATCAACAAAAGCAATGGACAAATTAAAAGATGATTTACATAAACAAAGCTGGAAAGACGTGTGTGTTGATGATGTGAACAGATCATATGATGAGTTTATGAATATTTTAGGAGCTCTGTATGAAAAGAATTGTGTGCAAAATAATTGTACAAAGAGAAATGTTGTTGATCAACCATGGATGATGAAAGGGTTGAGAAATGCTTGTAAAAAAAAGAATTATTTGTATACACGTTTCTTGAAATTGAGAACACAAGAGGCTGAAGAGAAATATAAGAAGTATAAAAATAAATTAGTAGCGATTATAACGAAACACAAGAAGGAATATTATAGTGATTTATTAAATAAAAGTAATGGTGATATGAAAGCTACATGGCGAGTAATAAATAGTGTTCTGAAAAGTCATAAAGCAAAAACAGGTATTTCACAATATTTTTTGAAGGATGACGATGAAATCCATGATGAAAATGAAATTGTAAATGGATTTAATCATAATTTTGTGAACGTTGGATCAAGCCTTGCTGCTAAAATACCAAAAGTAGACAATAATGTGAACCATTCAGTTATAAGTTGTGACAACAGTATTTTTCTTAATGGAACTGACAAAGAAGAAATAATGAATGTTGTAAAAAATCTTACAGATAAGAGATCAAAAGACTGGGTGGACATGGATATGATGTTTGTAAAGGACATAATGAGTTATGTTATCGAGCCGTTTACATATATTTGTAATTTATCATTTTCAAAAGGAATATTTCCAGACAATATGAAAGTAGCTAAGGTAGTTCCTCTCTTTAAAAATGGTGATAAATGTGTGTTCAATAATTATAGACCAATATCCTTATTACCACGGTTCTCAAAAATTCTAGAAAAACTATTTGTGACCAGATTAGATAAATTTATTACTAAACAAAACATTCTAAGTAGCAGTCAGTATGGGTTTAGAGCAAAAAACTCTACATCAATGGCTCTCATGGAAATAATGGAACAAATAACTACTGCTGTCGATCAAAAACAGTATTGTGTTAGTATTTTTGTTGATTTAAAAAAAGCATTCGAAACTATTGACCACACTATTCTCCTTGAAAAATTAAATAAATATGGTATAAGAGGACCAGCATTACACTGGGTATCTAGCTATTTAAAAGATAGGAAACAGTTTGTACAAATAAATGGTGTAAGATCTGACCTGTGCAATATCACTTGTGGAGTTCCTCAAGGCTCTGTACTTGGACCAAAGTTATTTATTTTATATGTGAATGACTTAGTGAATGTATCAGGACTCCTCAAATGTGTCCTTTTTGCAGATGACACCACATTTTTCTGTTTGGGTAAAGATGTAAAACGGATGTTGGAATTGATGAAGACAGAATTTGATAAAATACAAACTTGGTTTAAAATTAATAAATTATCATTAAATTTAGATAAAACTAAATACATGATATTTAGCAACAAAAAGAGAACTGTTGATGATCCATTTAAAATTGAGGGTGTTGAGATTTGTAGAGTTAATGAGATGAAATTTTTGGGTGTAATCATTGATGAACAGCTAACATGGAAAAATCACATAAATTCTGTAAGAACAAAAATATCTAAATCTATTGCAGTACTATACAAAGTCAGGGAATTATTAAATGATAAAGCTTGGTACATGTTGTATAACACAATCATTGTTCCACATTTAATCTATTGCATTGATGTTTGGGGGAAAGCGTGTAAAACATTTACAAAACCTATTTTTATTTTACAGAAAAGAGCTGTAAGAATTATCACCAGAAAACATTACAGTCACCCATCAAGCACATTATTTTATCAACTGAAGTTATTGAAATTCCATGATCTAGTAGATTACAGTATTTTATCAGTTATGTATAGGGCTCAAAATAACACATTACCATTAAATGTCCAAAGAAATTTTGTTAAAAGACAAAGTTGTTACAATCTTAAGGGGATAGAGATATTTGTCAAACCAAAATTCAGAACTAGTCTGAAGGGAAGGTCTACCTCAATCCAAGGAGTTGGATTGTGGAATGTTCTAGAGAGAGATGTGAAAAATGCCAAGTCAATGTGTACATTTAAGAAAATGATCAAAGCTGAATTGTTAAAAAAGTATATATGAAGTAGCTTAGTGTGTGTTTTGTATTAGAATTAGATAAATTAGAAAGTTATTCATTTTGTTCTGTTACTTGAAGATTATTATGTCTGAAATAATTGTTTTGAAAAAAGGGGCAGATATAATAAGATTTTTTTCTTCTTTCTGCTGCCTTTCATTTTAAATCCTTTGTATCTTTTTTTATATTGTTATGGAATTGTTTTGTACTTTTTTAAAATGAATAAACTATATACCATACCATACCATACCATACCATACCATACATACTGGTGGCCTCGTACGGTTTCATGAATGGACTGTTATTCGTGTAACAATTGAATTTATCATGTTGGCATAGTTCATTACAGACGTCAGCGCTTTGGTTTGTGCCGCTGCTTCCTGCCTGGATCGGGTCAACAACAGCAGATCATCCAGGTAAAACTAAATTCTCATCCCTGCTCTGTGTAGCGGCTGCAGAGCCGTCTCCACGCATTTTGAAAACGTACGTGGTGTGAGGGAATAACCGAATGGGAGCCTGTTGTATTGGTACTGGGTCCCTTGGAAGGAGAAGCATAGGAACTTTCTGTGTTTTGGAATGATTGGAACATGAAAATAGGCGTCTTTTAGATCGATGGAGGTAAACCAGTCGTTATGGTGAATGTTGTCCAACAGCTCTCTGGTTGTCAGCATGTGAAACTGTCTCTCCATGATCGACTTGTTGAATATGCATAAGTCCAGAATGGGTCTCATTCCTCTGGTCCTTTTCAGAACCAGGAAGTAACGTGAGTAAAACCCTGTGTTTTCCTCTCCGTTGGGAACCCTGGAAATTACATTTTTTATCAGTAATTCCTGAGCTTCTGCGTGGAGGGACGAGATCTGTTCTGGAGATGACAGAACCGTCTCTATAATTCCTCTGAACGGTGGGGGTTGAGCTGCGAACTGCAACGTGTAACCTCTGCTGATCAGACGGTCCATCCATCTGTCCAAGGAGCACACTTGCTGCCACTCTGTGTAACGCTCTGGGAGCGGGCATGTGTTTTTGTGTTGTGTCATGTCTTTTACAGATGTCAGCCAAGTCAATGCCCCCACCGCCGTCATGTGCTGCGAAGACGTACTCCGAGCGACCCATGGGGGTGCCTCGCAGAAAGGGCCCTGGGAGCGCCTCTGTGCCACGCTCAGGCTGTGGGCTCACATCAGAGTTGATGTGAGCTAACATGCACTGAGGAGAGGCGTGCGCGCCTTCAGAAATGCGGCACCATTTGGGTGGAGGCTGCAGCTGTCGTGGGGAAACGCGTTTGTCCCCGCTGCGGTCAGAAAAAACAGAACACAACCTGGGCTGAAAATGAGGTTTTCTTCTGGGCTCGGTCTGCTGAAAAAAAATCATTTTTAGCTGCTGTATCAAGCAAGCATTTTGTGTGGTTTCTCGAGCTGCGGTGACTTTTAAAAACCTGTTTTGAGGTCCCCGGCTCGTTTTGTGTGGAGGATGTGTGAAGAGAAGCTGCTGTGAGATCATTTGATCTGACAGTCAGGCTAGAATCAGAAGACACTTTATTCTCTGAATTATGTTTTTGTTTTATTTTCAAAACTCATGTCATGTCATGTCATCATTACACACACACACATTTAATTCAATTCAATTCAAAAATACTTTATTAATCCCAAAGGGAAATTATTTGTTGTTGTAACTCATTATCCTCATTTCATTAAGAGATGTTATAGATGCTGATGGCTGTAGACAGGAAGGATCTCTTGTAAAGGTCCACCCCACAGTGGATCCTAAGGAACTGGCTGCAGATGCCGTCCGATCCGTCAACCCAGACTCAG
The DNA here is from genome assembly GCF_014905685.2 of Nematolebias whitei. NCBI lineage: Eukaryota > Metazoa > Chordata > Actinopteri > Cyprinodontiformes > Rivulidae > Nematolebias > Nematolebias whitei. The sequence continues at coordinate 46,985,277 of NC_056511.1, forward strand.
CTGGCCTCTCGGTTCCCCCAGGCCGTAGGACCGCCCGAATGCCAGGCAGAACTCCCCCAGAGCGATGGCCTCTCCTCCCAGCAGTCCACCGAGCTCCCCATAGCTGCGGACAGCCAACTGTAGGCGCCGAGGGACGATCCTGTCCTTCGCTGTCATGAGCCGTGTTTCCTGCTAGTTCCAGGATCTCAGTGGTCAGGCACTCAAGCACAGCTGGCAGGTAGATGAGAATGCATCCACGTAACATCCTTTTCAACTCAGTTGAGAGTTGGGGCCGTAGTTGAGATAGTATTTGAGCATTTGAGACGTTAATCAGCTGTTGTTGTTGTAGAAAACCGCCTTGTTGCCATGGTTACGCATCATAACAAATGTCCAAAACCAAAAAAAGTCTCAGTAAAAATCCTTCCAGCTGCACAGCATCCGATACCAGAGGAAACAATCATCCAAAAAAATGTGATTTACATCCAGAAAACACATCCTCCACAAGGAGTCATTTCTTATATTTTCTCCCCCGTGAGCCCTACGGCTGGTTGTTCCAGGGTGGCGCCTGTTGGCTGTTTCTTGGGTAACGCTGAGCCACTGGTTACCGCGATGAAAAGGACTGTTCTCTGGCAGGAGGGGCGGGAGGGGCTGGCGGCGGAGCAGGGCGGGAGGACGCTGCTGCAGCTGTGGAACGTCTCTGTTGCTGCCTCTGGCCACAACGATCTCTCCAGCAGGTGGGGGGGCAGGAGGAGGAGTGCGGCTTCATCAGGTGGCGCACAGTCTCCGACACCTCCTCCGACTTCCTTGATTTTTCAAGCATGGCCTTGAAATTGGCCCCGAACAGCGCGTCTGTCGTGATGGGGCCCTCCAGCAGGTCTTTCTGTAGTTTCTCCGGCAAGGAAGGGGAGTGTCGGAGCCAGGTGGACCTCTGGATCATTGTCATCCAGGTGGCAATGCAAGATAGGCAGACAGCAGAGGAGGCGCACAGGTTGAAGATGACGTCAGACGCTTTGCAGAGCGATCTCTTCGTCTCCTCAGGCAGATCTGTGTCCTCCAGCCTTTTGGAGATGCTGTAAGCCAGCAGGGCGACATTGTTGTTCGCTGCAGTCGTCTGAAAAGCACACTGGTGGGCTCGGTTGGAGAGCGAAGTCACCGTCTGGTCGTATCCCCCTGGAGGGACAGGATGCTGGTCCAGCCTGGCCACTTTTGCCCCGAGTGCTTGCGCCAGGCTTGGCTCCGGGGGGGTACCGAGGGAAAATTCCGCTCAGTAAACCCCTCCACTCTGGTGATGGGAGCAAAGGTGGAGACGGGTGCTCTCAGTTTACCAGGTCCGGCTGCAGCCTCGTTCCAATAGGACGTCACTGCTAAGAAACGAGGCCAGATGGGGTCAGGGAGGTGAGCCGGGGTGGAGCCAAACCTTCCCACTAGATCATCCAATCTGGGCAGGGGGAGGAGAGGGACGGAAAGTCCCTTCGTGTCAGCCGCCTCCTGGATTATGTCGGGCAGCTCCACGAGGAGGGCACCGACGGCAGGTAGCAATGTGGTCACTGATGTGTAAAGGCCCGGGGGGGTGAGCATCTGCTCGCCCCTCCCCCGTTCCAACACTACGCTCTCCGGGAGGGAATGAGCAGTGGTGCTGCTGCTGACGTCGCCTTTCCTAGAGGAATCATCTGATTCGCTCCGAGACTCGGAGTCAAAAAAGGCGATGGCGTCGTCCAGCGAACAGTCCCCCGTCACAGAGAGGCACTCCTCGACGTTAGCTTTGAACAAGGCTGCTCGCCTCTGCCTCTCCTCAGGAGGGAGGAGGTCAGAGACGGCAGGAGGAGGCGAGGTCGGCGTGGCGGGGACCCAGGCATCCTTCACAGATGTTGTGCCGGTCGAAGCTCAGCATGTAGCCGGTCTTGCAGGACGGGCACAGGCAGATGGTGTAGGTGCTGGACATCACGTTCTTGTGAAGATCAGTGCTGATTGCTCGCTGAATAAAAATGGGAGGCGATTACCCGCTCTCAACGTAATTTATACGGACCGGGTGAGGTCCACACAACAGGTGGGCGTGGACTAAAGTTTTCAGTGCTACGCTTCGCGTGACGGGATAAAACCCACCAGGGACAGCCTTAAAGGGCGAAGCCTATACGAAATAGAAGCTAAAATTTGCATAAAACTGCTAAATAGTAGTTGAAATAGCAGAAAAAAGCTGAAAGGAGCAGCACAAGCTGAAATTATCAGAAATAAGTTAGAAGATGTACAAAAATGTTGTAGTTAGCAAAAAGAACTTGAGAGGAGCACAAACCAGCTGAAAGTAGCTGAATTTTTTTTAAAATTTGCAGCAGGAAGCTGAAAGAAGCTGACGCAGAACAAAAAGTGAAAGGAGCAGTAAAACGCTGTTAACACATCTAAAGATTTGAAGGAATGAAAATGAGCTCAGTTCATTTTCTATGAAAAATTAAATGGCAAAAAAGGCTAAATAGTTCAAACAGCTAAAGTTGCACCAATACCAAAAGTCACAGCAGGATTGTCCTGAAAGAGCCAAATGTTTTGATTCATGATTTTTTGAAACAGCTGAAAACTGTGTGATGAGAATTGTACAGAATAAAAGTGGATGGGACAGAGTGAATGCTTCAGAACAATCACTCTGTGGTTGGACTTCTGTGTGCGTTACTTAACGTTATTATTTATTCTGATTTCAGCAGAAACAGGAACAGGTCCGACTCTATTTGCATCATGGGAGAAGAAGTGGAGGTGGTGGAGAAATATAAATATGTTGGGGTTCACCTGGACAACAGACTGGACTGGACATTGATGAATGGACTGGCTGGTTGTGTTAGTCACTGGACATTTTATACAATGTATGTTCAAGTCTTATATAGTTGTGTATTTTATACTTTATTCACATCTTATATCTATTTTTGTGTGCTTTATAAATTTTCATTTGTTAGATTTTATCACATAGAGGCAGAATATTTGTTTTCATGTAGTCCAGCACTGAGCAGGAAGGAGGGGCCGACTAACTTGTTTGTCTGTGGACAGAAACAAAGAACAAGGGTAACTTTCGAGACTGGCAACAAAAGCCAGTTAAAACTAGTTTTTACTTGAAAGATAAGAAATATGACAGCATGGTTGCCATGGTAACCGTAGATTGTGTCATAGCTCTGCTCTCTGTCAGCTCCTCTGTCATGCTGCACACTCAGTAATCACTCAACTCATGTCACCTGTCACCGCTCATTATCCCACAGCTCCACCACCTGGTCCAGTCAGTACTTAAGCTCACTCATTCCTCTCAGTCTGGGCCAGATTCTCTATCCTGTCTCATCAGCAGTAGACTTTCCAGCATTCCATTAATTGACTCATCACGTTCATGACCCTTGCCTTGACCACGACCACGCTTTTGCCTCAGCCCTCGTCTGCTTTTGCTCATCTGATCAGGTACCGACTCATGCTCTTGTTTTTTGACTCTCTTTTTGGATCACGTACTGGATACTTCTGCTGAACAACTGACTTCACGGTATGAACTCTGCCTTTCCCTTCTGACTGTTTTTTGGATCACGGATTAAAGGTCAAGCTCATTCTGTATCACGGACTTATCCTTACCCCTGAATCTGATTCCCACAGATTCATTTCCCCAATTAGTCTTTTTCCCCCTGCATCTACTAACCTTTATCTTTTAGTTGCAAGCCTGTTGGACTCCGTTCCAGTGGACCTTAACATCAGTTCTACTTCTACTGGCAGCCCGCCACTACAACACTACCCAATCACGAACTACCAATCAGAAGATCGGAACCAGCCCAGAACCGGACCTACTCCAGAGTTTTACTTTATTTCACAATAAATCTTTTAACCCTCTCAGTGGTTGTTGTTGTTGTTTGCGATCCGGCCTCTGGTTCATGACAGTAGAATCTGGCCATTATGGATCCAACACCAACCCGAGAGTGGTGCTCTAAGGTAGAAGGGGCTGTTAGTAAACTTGAGAAAGGGCTTCAGGAAATGGTTGTTTCTCTTCAAGCTTTGTCCCAACAGTCAAACCAAGTCATCAACCAAACCCTGTTGACTCCTGCACCAAGAGAACCACGGTTAGCCCCCCCTGAACATTTCAGAGGTGAGCCTGAGCAATGTCGACCATTTTTGACTCAGTGTGACATTCAATTTCAATTGCAACCTTCATGTTTTCCCACTGAGCATGCTAAAGTAGCTTATGCTGTCTCACTTCTCGCTGGAAGAGCCAAGACGTGGGGCACTTCTGAATGGTTAAAAGGTGGTGTGGTATGTCGTAATTTTTCTGAATTTTCCAAAGAGTTGTGTCGGGTTTTTGACCCCATCCTCCCTGAGAGAGAGGCAGCCCGAAGAATTTTTGATATTAAACAAGGCAAGGATTCTGTAACCAAATACATCATTCACTTTCACTCTGTTTCAGCAGACAGTCATTGGGATGAACACGCACTCACTGACGCCTTCTTCAGGGGGCTTAATGAAGATGTTAAGGATGTGCTGGCAACAATGGACTATCCCTCATCCCTACGCCAGCTGGAGGAGGTGGCCACCCGTGTTGACCTTCGCCTGCGTGAGCGTGAGCGTGACCGTGAACAGAGTCGAGGCAAGGCCACAGCCATGTCCAGAACCAGACATCACCTTGTGGATCATGAACCTAAAACGGAACAAACCAAGAGCCCTCAGGATCCTCTGTATGCTACGGAACCCATGCAACTAGGAAGAAGTCGTCTGACCACCCAGGAACGAGAACGTCGGAGGAGGTACCATCTCTGTTTTTATTGTGGTCAAGGCGGTCATGATTGTCATCATTGTCCAGTAAAAGACCAGGCTCAGCAGGAGAAGAGAGGCTCCTGTTGAGTCTTAGTCATAAGATCAAGTCCTCTCCACCTATCATGTCCAAGTCCAAGGTCAAGTTCATAATAAAGGGTGGTCAACCCGTCATCGTCTCAGCTTTTATTGATTCAGGGGCCGACACGGAATTCATTGATAAAACCTTTGCCAAATCCATAGATCTGACCATTGTTCCATCACCTAACAACCATAAGGTCCTCGCTTTAGATGGTCATCCTTTAAGTCAATCTAGTCTTGAAACTGTTCCAGTCACCATGGTGTCGGCCAACAACCATTCGGAACTGATCAGATTCATTGTTATTGATTCACCCCAACTCCCAGTGGTTTTAGGTTCCACTTGGTTACGCAAACACAACCCCCAAATCGATTGGAGGAACCAAGAGATTGTAGGATGGGCTAATGAGTGTTATTCTACATGTATTCAGAGCCAACCCAGTTCACCAGCCCTTGTCACAGCCAATGAGGAGACCTATCCTAATCTAAGTCAGGTACCTAAAGAATACCATGATTTGAAAGAGGTCTTTAATAAATCAAAAGCTACGTCCCTTCCGCCACATCGTCCATAAGATTGTGGTATTGACCTGATCCCAGGTTCTACCCCCCCTCGGGGTAGATTATATTCTTTGTCTGGTCCCGAGCAAGAGTCCATGAGGAAATATATAACAGAGTCCCTCCAAGCTGGTATCATTAGACCTTCAGCATCCCCCGCTGGTGCAGGTTTTTTCTTTGTAGGGAAGAAAGATGGGTCACTTCGTCCATGCATTGACTATAGAGAACTTAACAAAATAACCATAAAGAACAAGTATCCTCTGCCCCTCATGAACTCTGCTTTTGATATAATCCAAAATGCTAAGATATTCACCAAACTGGATCTTCGCAACGCTTACCATTTGGTCAGGATACGGCGGGGAGATGAATGGAAGACGGCTTTTAATACCGCAGATGGCCATTATGAATATCTTGTTATGCCATTCGGCCTCACCAACGCTCCTGCCGTTTTCCAAGCCCTGGTTAATGATGTCCTTCGTGACATGATTAACATTTACGCTTTTGTTTACCTTGATGACATACTTATCTTTTCACAAGATAGCATTTCTCACCGTCGCCATGTCAGAGCTGTCTTAACCCGCCTTTTACAGAACAACTTGTTTGTCAAGGCAGAGAAGTGTGCTTTCCACCAAGTGTCCACCTCATTCCTTGGGTTCAACATTTCTCCAGGTCAAGTATCCATGGAACCCGGGAAGGTATCAGCGGTGGTGGATTGGCCTAAGCCCAAGGATCGTAAACAGCTGCAAAGGTTTCTCGGTTTTGCAAATTTTTATAGGAGGTTCATTAAGAACTACAGTTCAGTTGCAGCTCCTCTTCATTTTCTCACCTCATCTAAGACCAAGTTCATCTGGGACTCCGTTGCCAACCAATCATTCCAGAAGCTCAAAACATTGTTTTCCTCTGCTCCAATCTTGCACTCTCCAGACCCCGAGAAACAATTCATTGTGGAGGTCGATGCATCCAGCACCGGGGTGGGCGCCATCCTCAGTCAGCGCAGCACAGATGGTAAGATCCACCCCTGTGCTTACTTCTCCAGGGCACTCTCCCCCGCTGAGAGAAACTACGACGTGGGAGACCGTGAGCTTTTGGCAGTCAAGATGGCCCTGGAGGAATGGAGGCACTGGCTGGAAGGTGCGAAGAAGTCCTTTTTGGTATGGACCGACCATAAAAACCTGGAGTACCTTCGCACAGCAAAGAGACTCAATCCCCGTCAGGCCAGGTGGGCTATGTTTTTCTCTCGGTTCAGTTTCACCCTCTCTTACAGACCCGGGCCCAAGAATGCCAAGCCGGATGCCCTGTCCCGGGTCTTTGAGGTCAAGGAAGGGCCCTCAGAAGAGGTCGAGTTCATCCTGCCTGAGACCGTACGTCTTTCTTTGACTCAATTAGAACTCGATCTCCAACAAGTCCAACTCTCCGAGCCACGTCCCCCCACCTGTCCTAGGGGGCGCCTGTTTGTCCCCAATCAAAAGGTAAGAGAGGTTCTTGAATTATGCCATTCATCAAAGTTGTTCTGTCACCCAGGAATCACCAAGACCCTCCAACTCATTCGCGCCCGATTCTGGTGGGCTACGCTTACGGAGGACACCAAGCACTTTGTCAAGTCATGTCCCGAATGCAATCGTGCCAAGTCTTCCAATCGCCCACCTGCCGGGCTGCTACGACCCCTGCCAATTCCTTCACGCCCATGGTCACATATTACTATGGACTTTGTGACTGGATTACCCCCTTCTGAGGGTAATTCAGTGTTATTGACCATTGTGGACTGTTTTTCTAAAATGGTCCACCTGGTTCCTCTCCCCAAGTTACCTTCTTCCAAGGAGCTCAGCGTTATCATGGCCAAGGAGGTTTTCAGGCTCCATGGGCTCCCCCAGAACATTGTGTCTGACCGAGGTCCCCAATTCATTTCCAAGTTCTGGAGGGAGTTTTGCAACCTGCTAGGGATCTCGGTCAGCCTCTCGTCAGGTTTTCATCCCCAAACGGATGGACAATCTGAGCGTACCAACCAGGAGGTGGAGACCAAGCTTCGGCTCCTCTGCGAGGGGGACCCGAGGAAATGGACGTCCAACCTCCCTTGGATTGAACAAGCAATCAACTCTCTTCCATCCTCTACATCAGGTATTTCACCCTTTCATGTTGTCTATGGATTCCAACCCCCAGTTTTTTCAGTCCAGGGGAGAGAAGCTCGGGTTCCCTCTGCACGACTCGCAATTTTACGTTGCCAGCGAGTCTGGAGAAAAGCCAGGAGAGCCCTAATTTTGGCCACCAAAAGGTACGTTCGGGGGGCTAACCGCAGGAGAACGCCTCAACCATTGTACAAGGTGGGCCAGAAAGCGTGGCTCTCCACCAAGGACCTTCCTCTCCGTGTGGAATCTAAGAAACTAGCACCACGTTTCATTGGTCCTTTTCTGATTACCAAAATAATCAATCCTGTCTCTGTTCGCTTACAGTTACCCAGGTCCATGCGCATTCATCCAACGTTTCATGTCTCAAGACTCAAGCCATTTGTCCTGCCACGTTTTCGACCCACCACCGACCTCCCACCACCCGCCCGACTCATTCAGGGGAGCCCAGCCTACACGGTCCGACGCCTTCTTCGTTCCAGAAGGTGGGGGAGAGGACTCCAGTATCTGGTAGACTGGCAGGGGTACGGCCTGGAGGAACGTTCCTGGGTGCCCTCACGCAATATTCTGGACAAAACCCTCATTAGAGACTTTCATCGACTGAACCCTCTCCAGCCTGGTGGTCCTTCAGGAGCCGGACCTTGAGGGGGGGGTTCTGTCATAGCTCTGCTCTCTGTCAGCTCCTCTGTCATGCTGCACACTC
>NC_056511.1:46993563-46997736 GCF_014905685.2 Nematolebias whitei
AACACTGTGTCTACTCAGTTCAAACAAAATGGAGTGTGAATCATGAGGAGGATGCTCAAAAGACCTACATTAAAATTACAGCTAGCAGTACAAAAATCTAAAAGTTAAATGTGGTTTCATCATAAACACCAATTTCCCTGAACTTGGAGCATCTCCTGATAAACTCCATGTGTGATCGCTGCTGCCTGGAGAAAGTTTCCTTACAAATCTAGGACATGCAGCATCCAGCAGGCCGTGGAGACAGGCAGTGAAGTTCACCTGAAGAAACATCATCCATACTCTGCACAGGTCCATCATCAAACCACTGTGAGCTTGTGTGGAGCCAGAAAGACATGGCTGTGGTCTGTGTGTCTCCAGAACAGGAATTGTGTGAAGCTCGTCTCCAGAAAGCACGAAGCTTCTTAAACATATTTCTCAGAGCACGTTTGTACTGCAGCTTCAAGGGAGACAGAAATATGTAAATCATGCTGTTAACTTATATTTGAACATTTTGTGTAGCAATGTTCTATAAAATGTTTTACCTCACACAATGTTCATCATGTTTGTTACTAGAAATGTTTAATTATATAAAATTTTTACTTCAAAATAGGATCTGTTTCACTACATGTTTATTCCTTACCTGAAACATGTTAATACATCAAATATTTATTACAAATGTGATCAATTTCATCATGTTTACATGTTCCCTGAAGTGATGAATCACATGTTTCATGAATGTTTACCACATGAATTTTTATTAAATGAGAAAAAACAATCACTTATGTTTATTCAACTGTAAATATATTTCAAACAATGAATGCAGCAAATATATATTTTTTTCTCCAATCTACATTTGACATATATCAGGAGCAGCATGTGCAGGTTTCATTAGCATCAGATTTACAACCACACTAGAACACATGTTCACTAAACTACAGCACACACACAATCTGAAGAAGAGTCTCCTCTTCACCCTCACATGTAAGCACCACTATAGTTAACTGGTATATTTAACTGGTATATTTACATGTAAGCACCAGTATAGTTAACTGGTATATTTACATGTAAGCACCAGTATAGTTAACTGGTATATTTCTGTGTAACATTGTGCATTTGTTTCTCATGCACTCTTTCCACATGAATTCTAAGGTGTGCTCGTGTGTGTTCAACATCCTTAGCATCAAGTTCACATCTCCATTTAGTGAATGATGGGATTTGAACCTCAGCACATCATTCATTTATACTTTTGTTGGATGTAACTGGGACCCTGTGTACACAGTTTTGTTCCACCTCATGTACAACATGTGATGTGAATGCCAATAAAGAACCTTGACCTTGACTCCCACACTGTCTTTAATATCAAAGCCTCTGTGAGCTAACGCAACGTCCCCAGGTAATAATCTGGAGAGAAGGCCACAGCTTCTGTTATGAGCTTGTCTCATGCACATCCATCCCTTGGAAAGAAAAGAAAGACACAGGTATTAGACAGTTTGATGTGACACCTTAAAATGATGGCAAAGATGCTGAACAGATGGATTAGTGTTAGTGGAACCATTGCAATTGTGAGTTTTTTAATGCTGGCAGAAAATGCCTAACAATGTTAAACAATGACAACAAGATGCTCCTACAAGAACCCTGCAGATGTTGGATGCTGCAGATGTTGGATGCTGTCTATCATGGTGCACTAAGATTCATAACTGGCTGTGATTATCGTACCCACCACTGCACCCAGTATTCACTGGTTAACTGGACATCATTAACTTCACGCAGACTCTCTCACTGGTACATCTTCATCTTTAAATCACTTCTTGGTCTGCTGCCTTCATACATCTCCTCCTACATGTCTCCGCGTGAGTGCAGCTACAGCGTGCGCTCTCAGGACATCATTACCTGCAGTGTTCCCTCAGTGAGGACTGAACTAGACAAAAGGGCCTTCTCCTACTCCGCTCCTGTTTCCTGGAATATCTTCCAAAAACAATTGAAGCTCTCGACCTTGACCTCTCTAAGTGTCTTTAAGAATCTGTTGGACTCCTGGCAGGGACCAACGCAGACATGTTCCTGTTTTTAGTTTTCTACATTCGCCTTAGAATCTAGCTGTTTTTTTTTGTTACCTTTTTCTTTTAGCCATCCTATTTGTTCACACATTGTATTTGTACCTTTTTGCTGCTGGTTCATGTTCCTCCTCTCCATCATCTGCAGCCTCACTGAGCTCCTCTCCTGGAGTTTCATCCACTTCATCTGAAGGTTTGTCTTGAAGAGGACATATCAGAACACACATCAGTATTACTACAGTAAAAGTGGCAACACTAGAAACTTTAAACAGTTTATTGCACAATAACACAGATGTCCACTCTGTCTAAACTTGGACTAAGTTACATGCAAAATATAAACCTGACCTAAACTAGGTTGACCCACTTCTATGAACATGAACTAATAAACATGATACACCCGGACAAAATCATGGCACAAATTTATGGCACAACACCAACAAACTGAATTTAGACACTCACCAGAATGTCTGGAACAAACTAGCAGGTCCCTTGGGAGCTGAAGAAAGTTATCAGGACATCTCACCGTCTCCTTTTTGTTACATCCTACATACGAGCTCCCTCGCGTTGTTTCCTGGTGGAGAATCTATTTAAAAAGTCAGTTTTCGATATTTTTACATTTCCAGTCGTGTGACCGGACATTACATCCGATAACGCAGCAAGTTCGGACCATTGCTAAACTGTTTTAACCTACTTAGATAAAAAAAAAAAAGGCAGTGAGAAAGCTTGTTTGCAACAGTTAATATGGAGGACTGTAAAAATGGTGGATCCAGACCCATCCTATCCCATCAGCCGCCGCGCTGCAGACAAGTGACGTCACGCTCTAAAGCTCTATACCTCATCACAGAAATATCGATATAGACGATACAGTCCCATCTTATATAGTGTATGAAATTATCTTGATATTTTTTAAATATCGAGATATCGCCCAGCCCTACTCCCGACTGGAAGATATTCAGCTTCAGCTCAACCAGCCAACAAGAAGACTCCAGTAGGACGTGCAGACCCACTGGAACAGCAGCTTTTACATGCTCCTGTCTCTGCTTGAACAGAAGCGAGCTCTGGGAATATTTGGGTCTGAATATGAACGTTCACCAGTGGGTACTGATGGAAAAGATTATAGGCATACTAGCTCAGTTTGGTGAGTTGTAGAAAACTGCCTTGTTGCCATGGTTACGTATCATAACAAAGGTCCAAAACTAAAAAAGTTTCAGTAAAAATCCTTCCAGTTGCACAGCATCTGATACCAGAGGAAACAATCATAAAAAAAAGTGAATTACATCCAGAAAAAGAGGAATTAAAGTTTCCAAAAGAAAAATCTCAGAATTAAAGTAACAGAGCTGTTCCAACATGCAGCCACCTTGAGAAGCACAATTCTAGAACTCATAGATATAGATACAGTCAGTTAATATGTAGGATTATTCTGATTATTAACATATTCAATGATGTTGATTTGTGTTTTATTTATCCCTCTCTCTCTGCTCTATTCCTATCTCCTTCTTTACCTTTTAACCCTTCTCTCACTTTTCTGCTTTGTTGAACATGTAAAGTACAAGACTCTGGAACGAGTTACCTCTGCTTGTCAGACAGGCCCCCTCCCTCTCGGTTTTCAAGTCCTGCTTAAAAACTCACTACTATTCAGTAGCTTTCAACACCAGATGATCTGTGTTTTGATCCTGTATGCTCCACACTGGTTTGTCGTCATTATCTGCATCGTTTTTATGTCTATATTCTGATTTACCTCATTTTGTATTTTGCTTTGTGTGTTACCTGTTGTTCTGTCTGTACAGCACTTTGGTTGGCCTTGTTGCTGTTTTAAGTGCTCTATAAATAAAGTGGTATGGTATGGTAAGTATGAGCATGAAAAGTATGAACATAAAAAGTATGAGCATGAAAAGTATGAACATGAAAGGAATGAGAATGAAAAGTATGAGCATGAAAAGTATGAAAATGAAAATTATTAGCATGAAAAGTATGGGCATGAAAAGTATGAAAATGAAAAGTATGAGCATGAAAAGTATGAACATGAAAAGTATGAGCATGAAAATTATGAACATGAAAAGTATGAGCATGAAAAGAATGAACATGAAAAGTATGAACATGAAAAGTATGAACATGAAAAGTATGAGCATGAAAAGTATGAGCA
>NC_056511.1:46997746-47006470 GCF_014905685.2 Nematolebias whitei
GAAAAGTATGAGCATGAAAAGTATGAGCATGAAAAGTATGAGCATGATAAGTACGAGCATGAAAAGTACGAACATGAAAGGTATGAGAATGAAAAGTATGAACATGAAAAGTATGAACATGAAAAGTATGAACATGAAAATTATGAGCATGAAAAGTATGAGCATGAAAAGCATGAACATGAAAGGTATGAGAATGAAAAGTATGAGCATGAAAAGTATAAACATGAAAAGTATGAACATGAAAAGTATGAGCATGAAAAGTATGAACATGAAAAGTATGAGCATGAAAAGTCTCTCATCTCATCTCTCCACAGCTGGACCAGTCCAGAGCCTTGTGTAACCTAAACGTGAAGGAAGACAGTGCACGAGTCAAAATAGGGGTACAGTGACTACAAATTACAATCTGTTGGCCTTTCTTTTGGAAAAAAACATTTTATCAAAAACACGAGATTTACAATTGAAATTAAGTCAAGAAAATGTGACATTTGAAAATATAAATTACAGAAGCTCAATTTTTCTTTATTTATTTCACTTGTCATATTTTATAATTATTTAATGAGCCTCACCAGGCAGAGATTACAAGATGTTATGTATCTTACCTGCTCTGTTGAAGTGTGTGACAAGGGTCTTTGTGTCCAAAGCTGTTTAACAGCTTGCTTCCAGAGCTAACAGCATCCTGTGTTAGGTAGAAAAATTAAATTAAATAAAAGACAAACAAAAGGCTTAGTGCTATTTCTTGTGCCATGCTTTCTAAAACAGTTATTGAATCAAGGATTTACTTATGTAGGTAAACACTGATGTTTTAAAACCTGTTAAAATACACCAGAATGCAGGAAATAGCAGCTACTTTATTCAAAAAGTTATGGGGGAGGACCCACACACCTCGCATTAATATGTCCCCCCTACAATAATTCTATTGCTAATATACACTGTGTGGTTCAAGCCAAAAGCCATTGTCAACACTGGGGGGCTAAGGCCCCTAAAAGGGGCTTCTAGAATCGCCCCTGGTGTGAAGAAATGAACTGAGAAAAATCAACACTTGGCCTAAAATTTAACACAACATAATTGTACAAATCATATCTTAAATCTAAAACTAAAACAATTATTGTAATGTATATGCGACCGGCCTTTCATATAAAAACTGGGATATTTTTACCGGAGAATGCTTTCACTAACGAGTTTGTTGTTGTAAAGACATGGTTACAGCCGACAGTAACTATTTACACAATAAAGTGACGGTTATTCATGTTTTCCCCGATTTCAGTATCCAGCAGGACGTCACAATATAAAAATAGGAATATTTTTACCAGAGAATGCATGCACTTTAAACAGGAAGAGTTCGGGGGTTTTTTTACATTACAAATACAGAACAACAGAACAAGAACAAAAACAGATAATAAAGATTTTAACCTAAAAACACACATAAAAAACCAGAGCATAATTTTTAAATTGAAAAGGACCTCCCTCCGCCTACATGTGGGGGGACTGGTTCTGACTGTCGTTTGTGCTTATGCACCAAACGGCAGTCCAGATTATCCACCCTTTTTGGAGTCCTTGGAGGGGGTACAGGAAAGTGCACCTCCTGGGGACTCCCTTGTTCTGCTGGGGGACTTCAATGCTCATGTGGGCAATGACAGTGAGACCTGGAGGGGTGTGGTTGGGAGGAAAGGCCCCCCTGATCTGAACCAAAGTGGTGTTCTGTTGTTGGACTTCTGTGCTCGTCATGGATTGTCAACAACGAACACCTTGTTCAAGCATAAGGGTGTCCATATGTGCTCTTGGCAACAGGACACCCCAGGCCGCAGTTCAATGATCGACTTTGTCATTGTCTCATCTGATCTGCGGCCACATGTCTTGGACACTCGGGTGAAGAGAGGGGCGGAGCTGTCCACTGATCACTACCTGGTGGTGAGTTGGCTCCGATGGTGGGGGAGGATGCTGGTCAACCCTGGCAGACCCAAATGTATTGTGAGGGTTTGCCAGGGTGTGATTCGCCCGGTGTTCCTTAAGGCTCTGGATGTTGTAGGGTTGTGTTGGCTTACGTAACTCTGCAATATTGCGTGGACATCGGGGAAAGTTCCCCTGGATTGGCAGGCCGGGGTCCCCCTACACAAAAAGGGGGACCGTAGAGTGTGTTCCAACTACAGGGGAATCACGCTATTATCCTCCCTGGTAAGGTCTATTCGGGGGTTCTGGAGAGGAGGGTCCGTCGGATTGTCGAACCTCGGATTCAGGAGGAGCAGTGCGGTTTTCTTCCTGGCCGTGGAACAATGGACCAGCTCTACACTCTCAGCAGGGTTCTGGAGGGTGCGTGGGAGTTTGACCAACTGGTCTACATGTGATTTGTGGACTTGGAGAAGGCGTTCGACCGCGTCCCTCAAGGAACCCTGTGGGGGGTACTCTGGGAGTATGGGGTACCGGGCCCTTTGGTACGGGCTGTTAGGTCCCTGTATGACCGGTGTCAGAGCCTGGTTCGCATCGCCGGCAGTAAGTCGGGCTTGTTCTCGGTGAGAGTCACCGATTCTGTTCATAACTTTTATGGACAGAATTTCTAGGCGCAGCCAAGGTGTTGAGGGGATCCATTTTGGTGGCCTTAGGATTGTGTCTCTGCTTTTTGCAGATGATGTGGTCTTATTAGCTTCATCAGATCTTGATCTACAGCTTTCGCTGGAGCGGTTCGCAGCCGAATGTGACTCGGCCGGGATCAAGATCAGTTCCTTCAAATCCGAGGCCATGGTCTTGAGCCGGAAAAGGGTAGAGTGCCCTCTCCGGGTCAGGAAGGAGGTCCTACCCCAAGTGGAGGAGTTCAAGTATCTTGGGGTCTTGTATACGAATGAGGGAAAAATGGAGCGCGAGATCAATAGGCGGATAGGTGCAGCGTCTGCAGTGAAGCAGGCGCTGTACAGGTCTGTCGTGGTGAAGAGAGAGCTGAGTCAAAAGGCGAAGCTCTCAATTTACCGATCGATCTACGTTCCTACCTTCATCTATGGTCACGAACTTTGGGTTGTGACCGAAAGAATGAGATCTCGGATACAAGCGGCCGAAATGAGTTTTCTCCGCAGGGTGTCTGGGCTCTCCCTTAGAGATAGGGTGAGAAGCTCGATCATCCAGGAGGGATTCAGAGTAGAGCCGCTGCTTCTCCATGTCGAGAGGAGCCAGTTGAGGTGGCTTGGGCATCTGTTTAGGATGTCTCCTGGACGCCTCCCTGGTGAGGTGTTCCGGACACGTCCCACCGGGAGGAGGCCCAGAGGAAGACCCAGGACATGCTGGAGGGACTATGTTTCTCGGCTGGCCTGGGAACGCCTCGGGATTCCCTCGGAAAAGCTGGCACAAGTGGCCGGGGAGAAGGAAGTCTGGGTCTCCCTACTTAGGCTGCTACTACCCCCGCGACCCGACCCCGGATAAGCGGAAGAAAATGGATGGATGGATGGTAAGGGACAATGTGGAGAAAAATGCGCTGTTTGAGTTTGTTCATTTACTGACGGTAAACAAAGTCCGACTCCCCGCAGCTCCTCACTGCAGCTGAGACTAAATGTTTAAATGAGCACAGCACCAACACAACTCTCGTGAAGTTCAGGGTTATTTGACACTTTCATGTCTGTTTTGTGAGTTTAATAGACAGACAGTTATTTCTTACCTTGTGTTGCAAACTATTTTCAGTTACTTGGTACCGCTTCGCTGCTCCTCCCACCCTCTTGGTGAAAAGCTATGGCTCGAACAGATGACTTCTGTGAAATGTAGTCCTTTTGACTTGTGTTAAAATGAAGGCTTACTGAAAGAAAACTACAAAATAGCTGCGCCCGTGTTTTTTTTTTTGTTTCACTTTCATTTTTGGTTATTGGTCGGTTCCCGCTTCTGTCTGCTCCCGTTAGCTTTCAGTCCGGTCACAGCCCGGTCACGTGCGTTATAATGAGGTTGACTCCGGTACCGCAGGAATCCGTCCGGAATCACGTGACCCGCGGTACTCCCGAAAAAATGTCATCCTCTAGTGTAGACAGTGAAAGGCTTTTTAGCTAGGGTCACATACTGTTGATGATAAAGGAAACCAGCTCACAGCTGATGATGTAGAGAAGCTTCATTTCATCAAAAAAAAAACCTGAAGACAGCTTTACCCCACTAACATCTGTAGCAGCTGGAGTAGAGATCTGTCATGTCTCACTGCAGGACAATTTAACATGTAAACCATACAAAAATATATTTAGTTATTTTGTGTCTATGGTTCTGAGATTTTCCTAAGTGTTCAAGAATTACTTGTTTTTACTTTTGAAACTTGCACAAAAGCAAGATTACCAGGAATTTTATTTTTGTAGTTATGAAGATATAAAACATTTAGACTTTACTTATTTATATTACTTTTCACTTTTTTAACTGTTAAGAAATGAAGAAGAAATGCAGTTTATAATTCTGCTATTCTTGAATTACTTTGTGGTGCTAAACACCAATTAATGAGTTAGCTTACATTTCAAGTAAAAGGTTTGTCAGATCCATGTTTAAGAAATATAAAAGTTGAAAGAACATTTATTTTGTTATATTTTTTTAATTTTAACATTTGCAATAGTATATCATGCTGTATAATTGATCTGATACACTCAAAGGGACTGTAAGCCTCCAAGTAAGGAAAGCCATCTTGTTCTAAATAAAAGAATTGTATTTTTAGTGTGTAATGTTTATGTTCTAACTCATTAAGTACTCGGTATCGGTGCTCGGTATTGGCGAGTACACAAACTAAAGTACGGTGGTCGTGGTTCGTTTTTCGCGAATTTGCTATAATGCGGTTTTTAAAAGCAAGATTGGACATGACAACAATTGGCTGATTGATGGATGAGCCATGGATTGTTTATTTAAAATAAATTATTTTACGTTTTTGCACCTGTGTGCAGTTCCCAAGTGCAGGGGGAAGCTCCCTCTAGAAGCCTGTCATGATCTCTGCTTTCTGCCACGCACACATTTCTCCTGCTGCATCGGTTTTGTGAAGGGTTAAACCTTTGCTGCCCAGATGCAACAATCAACTTTTGTCTTCCAAATTAAAATTCAAAGTATGTCACATCGTAAAATCGTCATAATCACAAAATATAAAAATGTTATTTAAATTATTTTAGAACTTGCTGTTGTTATGACAGTAAACAGAAGTGCAGTGGCTTCTCATGCTCCCGGGATTAAGCCTTATTTTAATTATTGTATTTCCGATGAGGCTGTTTTAGGCACTAGTTCAGTGCAAAATCCATTGTTCAAGTACAACACAATCAAACTGATGGCCATCAGAAACAGTTTGGTTATTAATATATCACTGAGGCTGAAATCTACACTCAGCAGACAGCGGAATGGCACAGCAAAGTGTGAGGAGCAACGGTCATGAGGAAATGATGTGCCCTGAAACAAAAGAGCGGGGAAGTAGGAGGGCACGTTGGCCCAGCTAAAGGCTAGAAGGCCACGGATTCCTACTCTCTTTCTGGCCACTGTCCGCTCACTGGATAACAAAATGGACTTGTTACATCCGAGGATGAGTGTTTCTACAAAGATGAAGAAGTGTGCAGTTCTATGCCTAACAGAAACCTGGCTTAACAACAGCATGCTGGACTCAACTTTCCAGATCAACAGTCTTCAGTTATTCTGAGCAGACCGTGACCATTGGTTGGGTAAAACACTGGAGGGATGACTCTGTATGTTTGTGAATGAAGATTGGTGTACAAACTGTGGACTGGTAAAAAGCTACTGCTCTGAGGCAATAGAACTTATTGGTGTGAACTGTCGGCCGTACTATCTGCCATGGGAGTTTACGGCAGTGTCACCATTGTTTAAATCCCACTGGGTGCTAATGAAGCATCAAAGGAGCTGTATGACACCGTTAGCTCACTGCAGATAATAATAATAATAATAATAATACTTTATTTATAAAGCCCTTTAAAACAACCACAGCTGCCACAAAGTGCTGTACACATAAAATCAAGAACATTTAAACACATAAAAACAGTTGTTAAAACATTAAGATCAATAAAAGTAATAAAAACAGTGCAGATCAAATTCAGTGTGTGCTAAAAGCCAGGGAGTAAAAATGTGTTTTTAAAAGAGTTTTAAAACTGGACAGTGAAGGAGCTCGTCTGATGGGAAGAGGGAGATCGTTCCACAGTCTTGGAGCAGCAACAGAAAAAGCTCTGTCCCCTCTGAGCCTCCGCTTAGACCTCGGCACCTCCAGGAGCAGCTGATCAGCTGATCTGAGGCACCGAGCAGGAGAGTATGGGTGAAGCAGCTCAGAGAAGTAGGATGGAGCAAGACCAATTAAACTTTTAAAAACAAATAAAATAAATAAATAAATAAACAAATAAATAAAATAAATAGATAAAGCACCTGTATGTGTTTTACGTGGTTGTAGGGGACTTTAACCGCGAGAAAATGACAGACACTCACCACTTCAATTCACCACTTGCTCCCCACGAGATCGGATGCTTCTCTCCCTCCCTCTCCGCTTTGCTTTGCTGCTCTGTCTGTCTGTGAAATTGCTGTGAGACTCTCTTGCATTTCTTCCGAACCATAATTATGGACTTGTTTTGACCACTTGGTCCCTCATCTCAATTTACAACATTTCTTCGAAGAGAAGACGGGCTTTGGGCGAGCCGATTTACCCTGTTGGCATATATGCAGCTGGATATCTCATCGACTGGAAAACTTGATGATGTGTCTATCTCTGCTGCCATCTGTGGATTTTAAGGACGCATATTTAATTGGATTTTCGATAACTGGTTCCTGCTTTTTAGATTCAGCTGGTGCTAGATTTATCTACAATCAAGGAAGTCGTCAGCAGCAAATTTGGACCCGATCACGCTGCTTGCCTTTATGATGGCTTGGTTCATGTCTGGAGTACCCGGACTCAAATGTTTTGGGCTGAATGGATCAGATCTTGGGGATTTTTACTCAATCACGTTCCATCGGTGTGGCCATGTTAATCTGGACATTTTGGAACAGAGTAGACCGACACAGACTGAAAGTAGATGTCATTATTTCTGCCTGTCCCCAAAACAACTGTGTGTTTATCTAAGTTGGCTCCCTTGGCTGGTCTTGAAGGCCATCTTATCTAAATTCGCCTGGAGAAAATGTGATCTGACGCTTACCACCCCCTCCCTGAGGAATTTCCAACTGATAACCAGATGAACCAGCTGAAAAAACTTTGTGTCATCATTTCAGGACTCAGGATTCTCATAGATGTTTTTCTTGGCCATTTCTCGACATACCTTGAGAATGTTTATGGATCTCACCGGAGGACATTGACTGATTACAGTGACCTCGAGAGCATCTATAAGCGTTAGGCCCCCTCCCTCTCGGTTTTCAAGTCCCGTTTAAAAACTCACTACTATTCAGTAGCTTTCAACACCAGATGATCTGTGTTTTGAACCTGTATGCTTCACACTGGTTTGTCGTCATTATCTGCATTGTAATTATGTCTATATTTCTGATTTACTTCATTTTGTATTTTGCTTTGTGTGTTACCTGTTGTTCTGTCTGTATAGCACTTTGGTTGGCCTTGTAGCTGTTTTAAGTGCTCTATAAATAAAATGGTATGGTATCTTATTGTTCAATATTTTCCTAACAGAGCACTATGCTCTCAGACTGCAGGTTTACTTGTGGTTCCTAGAGTTTACAAAAACAAAATGGGAGGCAAATATTTCAGTTATCAGGCTCCTCTCTTGTGGAACCAACTTCCAATCTCTGTCCATGAGGCTGACACATTATCCAGTTTTAAAACTAGGCTTAAGACTTTCCTTTTTGCTAAATCCTATAGTTAGGGTCAGCTTGGGTTTCCTGAGCTGTCCCTTAGTTATGCTGCTATAGGCTTAGACTGCTGGAGGACAAACTGACCACAATTTTCACTCTGCTGCTGTCTTTACTTACTCTGCTCAACCTGTTTTGTATTTGTAATTATTTTTTCTATCCATAAGATGTGGGTTTTTTTTGTCTTTCAGATACACCTATACCTGGACCTACCACTCTGTGTTCGTCTGTCTCTCCTTCCTGTCCTCTCAACCAGCCGGTCAAAGCAGATGGCCACTTGTCCTGAGCTGGTTCTGCTGGAGGTTTCTTCCTTTTAAAAGGGAGTTTTTTCTTTCCACTGTCTCCACTGTGCTTGCTCAGGATGGGAGACTGAAACGAAGCCAAGATTCAACTTGTCTGCTGGATTCCTTAGATAGAGAACTTTACTAATTGGCTTTTATGCATGTGAATGTTCCTGATGCATGCTCAATAATCCAGGTAGAAAAATCTAAAAAAGTTAAATCTGGTCCTCTGGACATTCAAAAAAACAAAACAAAGCAAATCAACAAAAAATGTAGAAACGTTTCGTCTCTCGTCCGAGAGACTTCCTCAGTCTGAGGTGCTGTATTCAGCTCAGTCTCTTAAATAGCACCTTCTCAGAGTGGATCAACCAGTTTTGCTGCTGACAACCAAAACCAGCTGATCACATGCTCAAGAAGAACCATCAGCCTAACAATGGATCATTAGCACCTGATGGCTGTTTACTGTTCACAGAGGGCTGAGTGATACTAGCAATCACAGCATTGTAAGAGGGGGACAGTTGAACCCGGAGGCTCCACCCCTGTTTAACGATGGACGGTTTCTTTTCACAAAGATGGCCTCCTTTACTCCTCTCTCAAACCATCGTTCCTCTCTGTCCAGGATGTGAAGATCATCATCTCCAGGCCAGCGGTCACTCTTTCAGGGATGAAGATGTTCACA
>NC_056511.1:47006570-47011440 GCF_014905685.2 Nematolebias whitei
TTCCAGGCTACCAACTGTATATATGTATATTAATATCACTGTAAATAAATTCATTTTCTTTTTATCTGAGTCTTGCGTCGTTTCCGGGTCTCGTACTATCTGGGTATCCTGAGCTTATGACTGAAATGCTCCAGCCAAACCAGACCCAGAATGAGACCAGGAGCGAGCAAGCTTCCTCCCCTTCTCAAACAGAACGAATCAACCAACTGGAGGAGATGCTGAAACAAGTCTTGACCCAGCAACAAAAGACCCAGTCCAACCTTCAGGAGCTCGGAGGTATGGTCTTCTCTATTAATCAACGACTTTCACCTTCTTCCACTACAGCTTCAGCTGTTCCACCGGAGCTGAGCCCAGTCTGTACTTGCCCCGTTAGCAACCATACGAACCAACAAGTACTCGTAAAACCATCTGAGCTGTTCTCCGGGGACCCTGATCTCTGTGAGGGCTTTCTCCTTCAATGCAAACTCGCTTTCAAAGGAGCTCCTCAACTCTACGCCACAGACATCGCGAAAATTACGTATTTCATCAGTCAGCTTAAAGGTAACGCTCTCCGGTGGGCAACTTCTTTCCTACATCATCACAACCTGGATACAGTTTCTTTTGATATTCTGCTCACCGAGTTCCGTAGGATTTTCGACCGACCATTGCAGGAACCCAATGCGGAGAAGCGACTTCTGGGTTTACGTCAGGGCCGGCGACCTGTATCTGAACACGCCCTCGAGTTCCGCATTCTCGCCGCTCAGACCGGGTGGAACGAGAGAGCCCTACAAGGTACCTTTTTAAACTCCTTGTCTGATTACATTAAGGACCAGATTGCCGCACGAGACGAGCCACCAAGTTTCAACGCATTAATAAACTTAGCCATATCCCTTGACGAACGCCTACGGGTGCGCAGAGAGGAACGGGACTACAACTCCCAGAGAGCCGCAACTTCCGGCTCCTCTCCGTCATCAGGTGGGTCCCGCAACTACAAACTCAATTTTGAAAACTACAAATCCCAGAGTTTCCCAGTCTCCACTCTGACAACTGTGCCTGCGTTACCAGAACCTGAACCCATGCAGGTGGGACGCACCCGATTGACTCCCGATGAAAAACAAAAACGTAGAGAGGCCCACTTGTGTATTTACTGTGGGAGGGATGGACATTATATTGCTGCTTGCCCGTTTCGGGGAAACGAAGGCGCCCGCCAATAAAAAGAGAAATATTGGTGGGCACTTCCTCTTTCTCTCCTCTACAGAGACTATCATTACCCACTGTTATTCAAGTTAATCAGAATCGTTTTTCAGTCCTTGCTTTAATTGACTCGGGCGCAGAGCAAAATTTATTAATTCTAAATCTAGTCCAAAAATTTTCTTTACCCATTCAAGAGATTCAACCAGTTTACATAGCTGGAGTCACCGGTGAGACCCTGGCCCAGATCCGCTTTAAGACTGAGGCTCTACATTTAATAACGTCTGGAAACCATCATGAAAACATTAATTTCTTTGTATTTGACTTACCCAACACTCAGTTAATTTTAGGATACCCCTGGTTAAAAGATCATAATCCACATATTAATTGGGAATTGGGGAGGGTGGAGAGATGGAGCAACAAGTGTCTAAAACACTGTCTTCGCTCAGGTATCTCCAACTCCTCTAGTTTTGACATGACCAAAGAGGAGATTGATTTATCTGCCATTCCCTCTGACTACCATGATTTAGCGCAAGTATTCAGCAAGCAGAAAGCCTCATCTCTACCTCCACACCGTCCGTACGACTGCTCCATTGACCTCCTTCCTGGAGCCCCCCTACCCTCCAGTCGACTCTATAATCTCTCAGGCCCAGAGAGGGACTCCATGAAAAAATACATTGAAGAGTCTCTCGACTCCGGGATCATTCGCCCGTCCACCTCTCCTGTGGGGGCAGGGTTTTTCTTTGTCACAAAGAAAGATAAAACTCTCCGCCCCTGTATTGATTACCGGGGTTTGAACAACATAACAGTAAAAAATAAATATCCCCTACCTTTAATTGATTCCATCCATGAACAGTTGCAATCTGCCACCATTTTCACCAAATTAGATTTGAGGAATGCATACCATTTAGTACGCATAAAGCATGGTGACGAATGGAAGACAGCCTTCCGAACACCCCTGGGCCACTTCGAGTACCTGGTCATGCCTTTCGGACTAACCAACGCCCCTGCTGTTTTTCAGGCCTTAGTTAATGATGTTCTAAGAGATTTTATTGGAGATTTTGTTTTCATCTACCTAGATGACATTCTTATTTACTCCCACGACAAAAACAAACACATAGCGCAAGTCAGGACAGTACTACTGAGACTTTATGAAAATCAATTGTTCGTAAAAGGAGAGAAGTGTGATTTTCATGTTCCCTCAGTATCCTTTTTGGGTTTTATCTTCGGGGAGGGACATTATAGAACGGACCCCGAAAAAACCAGGGCAGTGGTGGAGTGTCCCGTCCCAGAGACCAGAAGACAATTGCAACGTTTTCTGGGGTTCGCAAATTTCTACAGGTGCTTCATAAAGGATTATAGTCACATCGCCGCACCCCTGTCTCAGCTTACCTCCATCAACAGGACTTTTAGATGGACCCCTGAGGCAGATGCGGCATTCAGTAGACTTAAAGAACTTTTTTCATCCACACCCATCCTTTGCCATCCAGATCCCAAGCATCAATTAATTTTAGAAGTGGACGCATCTGACACTGGAGTAGGAGCTGTTCTGTCCCAAAGGTCACCCAGAGACAATAAGGTTCACCCATGCGCCTTTTTCTCTCGACGCCTATCATCTGCAGAAAGAAACTATGATGTGGGTAACCGGGAGCTGTTAGCGGTTAAGTTGGCGTTAGAAGAATGGCACCATTGGCTCGAAGGTACTGAGATTCCTTTTTTGATATAGACTGATCATAAAAACCTCACATATTTAAGAGATGCCAAACGGTTGACCCCCAGACAGGCACGCTGGTCACTATTCTTCAATCGCTTTTTATTATACTTTAACATTCAGACCCGGTTCTAAGAACACCAAACCTGATGCTCTCTCTCATCAGTTTTCCCCTCCAGATGTTCCTGACACCGAAGAGAACATCATTCCTCCAGTCTGCATTGTCGGGGCACTCACCTGGTCTATTGAAAGAGAGGTTCGTGAGGCTCATAAGACTGAACCTGACCCTGGCACTGGACCCCCTGGAACTCTTTTTGTCCCCTCAACCATGAGGTTGAAGGTACTCGAATGGTTACACACCAACAAACTGTCATGTCACCCCGGCACCTCGCGCATGCTGTCTTTAACTAAAACTCACTTCTGGTGGCCTACACTTACTCAAGACGTGAAAGAATTTGTCACAGCATGCTCTACATGTGCTCGAAATAAAACCGGAAACCAACCTCCTGCCGGACTTTTGCAACCCCTGCCTACACCCAGCCGTCCATGGTCTCACATATCAGTAGATTTTGTCACAGGCCTGCCTCCATCGGAAGGTAACACGACTATTCTAACAGTCATTGATAGATTTTCGAAAGCAGCCCACTTCATCCCTCTTCCCAAACTTCCATCCGCCCTAGAGACGGCTCAACTTCTTGTACAGCATGTTTTCAGGATCCACGGTATCCCCTCCGACGTGGTGTCGGACCGAGGCCCCCAATTCATCTCTCAAGTGTGGCGCTGTTTTTGTAATACTCTAGGGGCATCCTCCAGTCTCACCTCCGGTTACCACCCCCAGTCCAACGGTCAGGTGGAACGTTGTAATCAGGAACTGGAGTCCACCCTACACTGCATCACAGAACGTAACCCTTCAGCCTGGAGTCAGCACCTGGTTTGGGTGGAGTACGCCCACAATTCTCATAGATCTACAGCCACAGGTATGTCACCTTTTGAAGCCTCTCTTGGATACATGCCTCCTCTTTTTCCCAGCCAGGAGACTGACATCTCAGTACCCTCCGTACAACATCACTTCCGCCGTTGTCGACGCGTCTGGCGCCAGGCCAAGGCATCGCTGGTACGCACTGCTGCCCAAAACAAAAGATTTGCCGATCGCCACCGTTCTGCTACACCACCCTACCAAGTGGGCCAAAGGGTATGGCTTTCCACCAGGGACATCCACCTGAGGGACACTCCCAAGAAAATGGCTCCCCGGTTTATCGGCCCTTTCCCCATCATCAAGATAATCAACCCCTCTGCAGTAAGACTTCAACTTCCTAGCTCCATGAGGATTCATCCCACGTTCCACGTCTCTCAGATCAAGCCAGTCTCCGAAAGTCCTTTGTGCCCACCTGCCAACCTCCCTCCACCCGCCCAGTTGATCGACAACCATCCAGCCTTCACAGTCCGGACCATCCTGGATGTGCGACGCCGAGGACGTGGTTACCAGTACCTAGTTGACTGGGAGGGATATGGTCCTGAAGAAAGATCTTGGATCCCTCGTTCTTTCATACTGGATCCAAGCCTCATCTCTGCCTTCTTCAAGGCCCACCCCGAGAAGCGCCTCAGGTCGTCTGGAGGCGACTCTTGAGGGGGGGTACTGTAAGAGTAGTTCTTGCTGCAGCCCCAAGATGGCCGCCAATCACCACCAGCTGTTGGCCATCTGCCTGATGAGTTCCAGCTCTACTTAAGGCTGCAGCCAAGTTCTACTCTCCGCTGGAGCATTGACTCCGTCTTGGTATTTATGCTTCTAGCCAGTGCTTATTCAGAGTCTTTGAGATATTTACCTTGTTTCTTCTGCCTACAGTTGACCTGTCGTTTGGTTCCGGTCCTGGTCCGCCTTTTCCTTGGTGCCTTGCCCTCCAGCCACTTGCCTGTCTTGCCCTGCTTGTCTACAGAAACCATCCCTGGAAACCCTTGGATCACAGCTGAGCCTCACTGCCTCCTCCAACC
>NC_056511.1:47011540-47025638 GCF_014905685.2 Nematolebias whitei
TCATGTTGCTGCTGATCTGTTTCATGTTGCTGCTGATCTGTTTCAATGTTGATGTGTTCATGCGTGCACATCTGCTCACAGACTCATGTTCATGTTTGTGGTGATGTTCAATGTTTTATGTTATGAGTGCTTAGTGTATATTTAGTTGATGTTTTTCTTAGTTCATATCTTAGATGTTATTACTGTTTTTCTTATACATTTTATTGTTGGATGTAACTGGGACCCTGTGGACATAATTTCGCTCCACCACATGTACCACATGAGGTGCGAATGACAATAAAGAAACTCTGACTCTGACTCTGACTATAGCTGCCCCTAATATTAATATAAGCTCATCAGTCAAACTAGATTTAAAAAACTGTGTTGTGTAAAATTGCTTTATTGGTTTAAAAAACGGAATTAAACATTTCTTGACATCAATACTTAGTTGTTGCAAATATATATATTTTAAAAAATCGTTCCTTTTGGGTAACATTCTATTCTTTATTACAGTATTTTAAATTAACAACATGAAGTATAAACATAAAGTATAATTTTAAGCTGAGGGAACTCAAGTGTTAGTTTAGTTACTCATTTATGGGAATTATAAACCAAATTATGATGAGGGAAACACTGATGTGATTTAAACAAAGCTGTAACACAAACTCTGCATCAAGACATGATTTTTTTTTTGGCTCAGCTTAAAAACAGAAGTACGGTAGATGCATGGATTGTGCTTACCCTGACATGTGGAGCTGCTTTTAGAGCAGATGAGAAAGAACTTATCCTGAGCTTCCCATGAGTAAACACCACAGTTGTGACAACGATAACACGATGGTAGCAGGTCCGCCTGTTGTCGATCCAAGTTGTGTTGTGGCTGCTGTCCTTTGAAAACACACACACACTGTCACAACACAAACACACAACAGCCCCTCTGAGCACGACCACTAATTTGCTGATAGACTTAAACCCCCACCCCCCAATTAAGATCACTTCCCTCAGATAATGGGACGAGTTGGCCCCCCAATGACCCGAGTGGAGTGTCCTTTGTCTCACTCCTAATGTTTGACTTAGCCCTTTGTGTCTGCATTAACCAACACCTCCACCCCTCCACAGTAGCAC
The DNA here is from genome assembly GCF_014905685.2 of Nematolebias whitei. Classification (NCBI taxonomy): domain Eukaryota; kingdom Metazoa; phylum Chordata; class Actinopteri; order Cyprinodontiformes; family Rivulidae; genus Nematolebias; species Nematolebias whitei. The sequence continues at coordinate 47,012,642 of NC_056511.1, forward strand.
AACTGTGATACAACAACCCTGCTGCACTGCACCAGAATGTCATCAAAGAGGAAAATGTATGGAAGCTATTTCACAGCATGCTCCTGAGTGGTGAAGGCCCTCCCCCTCCAACCAGTATTCCCCAACACTCATGTTTGTGTATCCACAAAAGATGGGGGTCATCAATGAACCCAAGCTGTTTAAGGGGCCATCCACGCATAGGGATGCATCAGTACCACAGTTTTCTAAGGCCCTATTTACACGGACACGATGGGGGGAAACGTAGGTTTTTTCGTATGTTAATTAGAGGAAAAGATCCACGTTGACACGGTAAGATTTTGGGTTTACATGCATCCGTAGGAATCCTCCCCGCCCTCCCGAATTCTCTATAGTTACCATGCCGGGTCATTAGATGGGGCTGTGAATTTTGTACTTTCACCTAATGCGCATGCGTGCTGCCTCGGCATGCTCCTTTCCTCTATGCTAAAATCTCAGCTAACAACAACTTAACAAGTTAAAACTGGATTTTGGATAAGAGTCGACAAATTTGACGCCAAGCGGTACCGCTCCACACCGGTCGTTGAGTGGACCAGAACAGAGTCGATGATGTCGGACTTTACTCCGTGATAATCAGTAGCTGATTTACAGCTGGTAAATCAACGTTCTTAATAATGTTAGTTTGTGTTTACTTTGATCACACAACAACCAACTGAGTTTTTATTTTTATTTTTTCCTGAAAGAAGAAGAAGCTGTCCTTCCACCAGGCGGACCGGTTCTGAATGTGCCTCGGCCCAGGTGCAGGAGGACGTCGAAGAGAGAGAGATGTTGGATGAACTATTTATTTTAAATTCCCTTCTTTTTTCCAATCCATTCAATGTTTTAAGCAACATTAAGCAAAGGAGTGACAGCCTGAACGAGCCAGATGAACAAAGTGGGACCAGTATATCCAGGATGAAAACAAAGCAGAGTCCATTTCATTAATGCAGTTAGTTTACAGTTAACTTTTTTTAAGAGTGTGTTCAATTTAATTATCAGTGTTTGTGTGACATGCATTTTTTGGTGTTGAATAAATAAATAAAAATTAAACCTGGCCTTTATTTTCAACTAATAACACGCAACATGTTTTGCATCATTTAAATCATGTAACTTGAGTCCAGAAAGCTTCATTTAGCTTCGATAACTTCATTATATATCTCCCACGCTAACAAAAATACAGTTCATTATTGTTAAACTGTTATTATCTAGCACATTTTGTATGCTAAAGTGCAGTGCAACGTGAAATATCCGCCTGCTTCGACAGTCTCATTCTATAAACAGTGATTGGATGTCCGCCAGGCAAGTATGTTTGGGAGTGTCTCTGCAAACAATTAACTGAAAAGTGGACTTAACTTTGGATTAAACATCTTCAAAAACGGCAAAATACTGAATACCAAGTGGAGAGGGACACTGAGAAAGGAGGACAAAGGAGAGGAAGGAGAAAGAAGGACAGTGAGAAATGTCCAAGCAGAAACTCAAGCAATCTTCCAAACAAATGGAGGTATGTGCACAAAAACAAATGGAGAACAATCAAGAAGAGATAACAGAGGACGCACCATCAGCTAAATCTACAGGTATGGCTGAAATACTCAAAGAACTGAGAAAATTTCGATCTGAAACAATAGTTGGTTTTGCATCATTAAAAGCAGAGTTAAATGTGCTACGTACAGATTTCATGAGTATTAAAAAGAATGGATGAAGCTGAACAGAATTGCTGAGAGTGAAGATTATGAAATGGAAACCTCTAAAGTGCTTTTACATGTCCTTCAAATGCAAAAACAACTAGAACTAAGATGTGAGGAACTGGAAAGTCAAGCCAGGAGAAACAATATGAGAATCTACTTGGTGCCAAAAAACTGTGAAGAAAACAACATGATTGACTTTATCAACAAACTGATCCACGAAAAACTGGAAGTGACGGACGAATTCCATGTGAAAAGGGCACATCAGATGGGGCCGAGGCCTGGACCAAAGGACCGGCCAAGAACTGTTCTGGTTCGATTTCAATCATATGCCATGAAACAAAAAGTGCTGCAAGCTGCATGGAGAGCAAAGACTGCACAAGTCAATGATCGAAGGATTTATTTTGATGAGGACTTTACAAACTCAGTGTTTAAGGAACGTGCAAAATACAAAGATGTGCACAAAGTACTAAATGAACAAAAAATCAAGTCACAGATTTTATTTCCAGCTAGACTGAAAGTTTTTTGTGAGAACGGGAAAGTTAAGGTGTATAATGACCCTCAAGCTGCTGCAACTGGATTACATGAGCTCAAAGTCAGCATGGACATTCCAGAGAAGGAAATGGATCTAGAGTCAATCCTGCAGAACACAGGATGGGAGACGGCCTGGATCCAAAGGAGGAGAGCCCCAGGTCATGAACTCGAAGATGGAGTTAAGGCCCTTGTCGAAAAACATAAGTGAATGAAGTTCCTTTTGAATAAAGAAAGAGACAAATGGAGGAAATGCAACATGCAAACCAATGTTGATGAGACATGCCGTGTTACAGAATTCAAAATACATGATTATGAAAACAACATTGATCCACACAGTAATTTATTAGACAAAACTAACAATTGTAAATATTACACAGATGAACAACTGAATCTTTCTGTGGACTTTGATAATTTTTCACTTATTCATTTTAACTGCAGAAGTCTTCATGCTAATTTTGACAAGATTAGTGAATATCTGAAAACATTTAGAAATCACTATCAAGTCATAGCATTATCTGAAACGTGGTTAAATGACACATCTATAGATTTTGATATGGAAGGGTATCATCTGTTTCATACAAACCGAGTGAAGAACAAAGGTGGCGGTGTTGCATTGTATGTCAGTAGTTCCTTGAGATGTGAAAAATTAGAATTTGTGTCATTTGCCTTGGATGATGTGATGGAACGTGTTACTGTTGAAATTGAGATGGAGAAAACAAAGAACATTATTGTAGCTTGTAGCTACAGAACACCAGGCTCTAATTTAGAATATTTTAGAGAAAGATGTGAAAATCTCCTGGAAGGATTAAATGACAGGAAAACCTGGTTAATATGTGGAGATTTCAATATTGATCTAATAAAACAAGGACAGCACAAAATGACCACAGATTTTGTTGATGCAATGTCCAGTAGAAGTTTATTTCCAGTGATAACTCAACCAACCAGAATCACTAGCACTACTGCAACATTAACTGATAATATTATATCAGCAGGATAATATAATAGCAGGACCAAGACTTTGGAACGAGTTACCTCTGCTTGTCAGACAGGCCCCCTCCCTCTTGGTTTTCAAATCCCGTTTAAAAACTCACTACTATTCAGTAGCTTTCAACACCAGATGATCTGTGTTTTGATCCTGTATGCTCCACACTGGTTTGTCGTCATTATCTGCATCGTTTTTATGTCTATATTCTGATTTACTTCATTTTGTATTTTGCTTTGTGTGTTACCTGTTGTTCTGTCTGTACAGCACTTTGGTTGGCCTTGTTGCTGTTTTAAGTGCTTTATAAATAAAGTGGTGTGGTATGGTATATTTTTACTAATGAAATTGGAAAGGCTATTTACAGTGGAGTCCTAATAAGTGACATAAGTGATAATTTACCAATATTCATAGTTCATGACAGTAAAATTAAAAAAACTAATAAAGTTGATGACATAAGGCAGGTTAGAGTCAGATCTGACGAAACAATAAAAAAATTCTGTAATGACCTGTTAAAGGAAAACTGGAGTGGGGTATATGTGAAGGATGTAAATGTGGCATATGAAACATTTCTGCAAGTCTATAAATCATTGTATGACAAAAATTGCCTGATATTAGTGTGTCACAAAAATAAAAAATGTCAGTCCAAAACCCTGTTTGACCAAGGGACTGTTAAAATCTTGTAAGAAGAAAAATAAGTTATAGAGATTTTGTTAGATTTCCAACTAAACCTAAAGAGTTGAAATACAAGACATAAAACAAATTGACAACATTAATAAGACAAGCTAAGAAAGATTACTATAATTTAAAGTTGAGAGAGAGCAGTGGTGATATGAAAATAACGTGGAAAATGTTGAATAGTATTGTAAGACCTAATTATACTCATTGTCTTGAAAAACAGTTTTTTAAGGGAGAAACAACATCGACTGAAAAAATAAAGTGGTAAATGAATTTAATTAATTTTTTATAAATAAAGGACCAGGTTTGGCTGCTTCCATTAAGACAAATGATATTCAGGGTGTGCAGGGTGGTGGTAGAATGTCACAGTCAGTGTTTCTTGGAGATACAAGTGAACATGAAATTCTAACTATAGTCAGGAAAAGTAAAACTAAGACATCTGTTGATAGTGATGGAATTAATATGATGATTATTAAAAAAACTATTGACTTTATTATTAAACCATTGACTTATATTTGTAATTTGTCAGTCCAGAGTGGCATATTTCCAGAAAAAATGAAATTAGCAAAAGTAATTCCAATATTTAAAAATGGTGATAGACATAGTTTTGATAATTATAGACTGATCTCGGTGCTCCCCCAGTTTTATGAAGTGCTTGAAAAATGGTTTGTCCAGAATTTGGATGGTTATATTGAAAAGAATAACTTGTAGAGTGAGAGTCAATATGGCTTTAGATCAAATAAATCAACATCCCTTGCATTATTAGAACCAAATGAAGAAATTACAGAAGCAATAGAAAGGAAGCATTACACAGTGGGGGTGTTTATTGATTTATGAAAAGCCTTTGATACAGTCTATCACACTTTATTACTTTCCAAATTACAAGATTATGAGATAAGAGGGATAGTTCGTAACTGGTTGAGTAGTTATTTGTCTAAACAAAAACAATTTGTACAGCTAGGAAATGAAAAATCTGATCTTCAAAATATAAAATGTGGAGTCCCTCAAGGGTCAGTACTAGGACCAAAGCTTTTTCTTTTGTATATCAATGACATTTGTGAAGTGTCTAAAACGTTACAAATCATCCTGTTTGCAGATGATACAAATTAATTTTGTTCTGAGAATGACTTAAAAAACATTATAGCATGTTTGGCCAGTGAGATGTCTAAACTTAACGAGTGGTTTAAATACAACAACTTATCAATAAACTGGAATAAAACAAAATTCATGATTTTTGGTAATAGAAAAATAGATGATTCTATTATAATGTCTATATAGATGATAATCAAGTTGAACGAGTACATGAAGTTACATTTTTAGGGGTTGTTTTAGATCATAAACTTAACTGGAAATCTCATATAAAATATATAAAACTAAAACTATGCAGAAGTATTGGACTTCTAAATAAAGTAAAACATGTTTTAGAACTATCAACACTCCAGACATTATATTATTCATTTGTTGTTCCATATGTGACTTATTGTATAGAGGTTTGGGACAACACATATAAAGCCAACACTAAACCGTTGTCTGTCATACAAAAGAAAGTTATGAGAGTTTTATATAAAGTGGACACCAGAGAACACAAATAAATTGTTTATTCAGTCAAATATCTTGAAACTCAGGGATCTGGTTCATTTAAAAATGCTATTGGGCATGTTTAAAGCTAGAAAGAGATTATTGCCATTTAATTTACAAAAGTTCTTTTTCTTAAGTTCATGTGATAGAAATAACAGAAGGAAGTATGATTTCAAAAGTAAAACTGTGCGTACTACTTTAAAATAAATGTGCATTTCAGTACACGGAGTAAAACTATGGAACAGTTTGGATGAGGAGTTAAAAAAATGCTCTACAATAAACCAATTCAAAACACTTCATAAAAAAATAATGATTAACTCTCGTACACTTTTAAGTTGTTAATGAGAAAAGTGATATATTGTTATGCATGTTATTGTTGTTGTTATATTGTTTGCAACTTGTTTTGTTCATTTAATGTATATTTGTAATTATTAAGAAATGGGGCAGGTCTATACAAGATTTTCTACTTCCTGCTCCCCCTTCACTCGTGTAAATAAGTGTTGTCAGAGAATGTGTTTGTGAACTGATGATAATTTTTTTTGAATCGAGTGAATAAATTGATTGATTGATATTAGAACTGGATCCGACTGTGTCTCTTCCAACACAGATGTCAGTCACAGCAGCTACATTCAGGCGTAGATTAATTAAATATGAGACTCAAAATATATTCCATCAGTCGTAGCTCACAAAGCACTGTGTCCGCCACCATGTTGTTGATAGAAATATGCTGTCTGTCCGTGCGTGTGCGCATGTGGTTTAACACAAAGCCTCAGCGAGAGATGTTTACTTTATCAGCGGGCGGTCAACGAAAAACCTCCACTCTGGAAGGTGGGTTCAGAAACCCCCGGATTCAAAGAGGGGTGTCGTGTAAATGAACAGCAGAACCGCAGAGAGAAAGGAGCGGATTCACTCAAAATATGCGCTGTGTAAACGGCCCCTAAGTCACCTAGACAATAAACTGGACTGGACAGCTAACGCCAACACCCTCTACAAGAAAGGACAAAGTCGCCTTTGTCTTCTGACCAGACTCCGGTCCTTTAACGTCTGCAGGACAATGCTGCAGATGTTTAAGGTAATTATTTACAACAAAAAAAAAGACCAACAAAACATTGGGAGCGTATATTATGCTCCTACCATTTATCATACTGCAAATAAGTCACAGGAAAAACTAAACTATTAGTTTTTATTATTAAGCTGCAAACGTGAAGAAACGTGCGGCACGTCAAAAACGAAACAAAAACAGTGTGTGTGGGGGGGTCGACCACCCCGCACCACCACCAGCTGTGGTGCGCATTAAGTTTAGCTTTAGAGATTAATATGTTTATAGATTATTTTATAGGTTTAGAGATTAATATTTTTTGCTTTTTGTTTGTGAAACAAGGTCAGAGAAAGCTGGTTCTGGTTCGGTGGATTGGACCCAGTGTTACACCATACTCTGTGACCTGCAACAGTGCAACACCGCCCCCTACATTCATACGGTGGTCACATAATATGACGTCACTACGGATACTCGATGTTACATTTTTAACCTTGATAGATGTCCTAGCAATCGATGTGTTGATTACTCGAGTACTCTGTTAATGCCCTAGTGTGAATGCACCCAAATTCATCAGAAGAGCCGGCACAGTTCTGTGAGTGGACCTGCAATCTCTGACAGAGATGTCTGAGCAGAAGATGCTGAGGAAACTGCTCCAGATCCTGAACGTCACACCCCCTGTATGCCATACTGGACTCTTACCGCAGCACCTTCAGTCGCAGACTGAGACCACCGAGGTGCTCCACAGAACAACACAGGAAGTCGTTCCTCCATGTGTCTATCAAGCTTTTCAACTCCTCCCCATTTTTACACATAGGATAATAAAATGAATAATGTACTACAATAAACTCTTTAATATTTCTGTCTGCACCTGTTTAGAATTTAATTATTGACCTTTTTATATTCTCTGTTATTTTTATATCTTTTACATGTTCCTTTGTACTGAAACTCTGGCAAAGTAATTTCCTGACGGATCAATAAATTTCTATCTTGTCTTGTCTTGTCTTATCTTATCTTATCTTTAGTTCTAATACGTGCCAATATACTACTATTACACTATTACACTACTTAGAAAATGTTTGAAAATCAGAGTTTTTTGTGTAAACTTCTCAAATGATGCAGGACCATAATACAAACCAGATTCCAAAAAAGTTGAGACACTAAACAAATTGTGAATAAAAACTGAATGCAATGAGGTGGAGATGGCAAATGGCAATATTTTATTCAGAATAGAACACAAATCACAGATCAAAAGTTTAAACTGAGAGAATGTATCATTTTAAGGGAAAAATCTGTTGTTTTCAAATTTCGTGGCGTCAACAAATCCCAAAAAAGTTGGGACAAGTCCATTTTTCCCACTGTGTGGCATCACTCCTTCTTCTTACAACACTCAACAGACGTCTGGGGACAGAGGAGACCAGTTTCTCCAGTTTAGAAATACGAATGCTCTCCCATTCATGTCTAATACAGGCCTCTAACTGTTCAATCGTCTTGGGCCTTCTTTGTCGCACCTTCCTCTTTATGATGCGCCAAATGTTCTCTATAGGTGAAAGATCTGGACTGCAGGCTGGCTATTTCAGTACCCGGATCCTTCTCCTATGTAGCCATGATGTTGTGATTGCTGAAAAATGCAGGGTCTTCCCTGAAAGAGATGACGTCTAGATGGGAGCATATGATGTTCTAGAACCTGAACATAGTTCTCTGCATTAATGGTGCCTTTCCAGACATGCAAGCTGCCCATGCCACAAGCACTCATGCAACACCATACCATCAGTGATGCAGGCTTCTGAACGGAGTGTTGATAACAACTTGGGCTATCCTTGTCTTCTCTGGTCCGGATGACATGGCGTCCCAGTGTTCCATAAAGAACTTCAAATCGTGACTCCTCTGACCACAGAACAGTTTTCCATTTTGCCACACTCCATTTTAAATGACCCCTGGCCCAGTGCAAACCTCTGAGCTTGTGGAGCTTGCTTAGAAATGGCTTCCTCTTTGCACTGTAGAGTTTCAGCTGGCAACGGCGGATGGCATGGTGGATTGTGTTCACTGACAATGCTTTCTGGAAGTATTCCTGAGCCCATTCTGTTATTTCCTTGACAGTGGCATTCCTGTTTGAGGTGCAGTGACATTTAAGGGCCCGGAGATCACGAGCATCCAGTAGAGTTTTAGGGCCTTGACCCTTACGCACAGCGATTGTTCCAGATTCTCTGAATCTTTTGATGATGTTATGCACGGTTGATGATGATAACTTAAAAGTCTTTGCTATTTTATGCTGGGTAACACCATTCTGGTATTGCTGCACTATCTTTCTGCGCAACAATGTTGGAATTAGTGATCCTCTTACCATCTTGGCTTCTGAGAGACACTGACACTCTGAGAAGCTCTTTTTATACCCAGTCAGGTTGTCAATTGACCTAATTAGTGTTAATTGGTCTTCCAGCTGTTTGTTATATGCTCAATTTTATTTTTCCAGCCACTTATTGCTACTTGTCCCAACTTTTTTGGGATTTGTTGACACTGTGAAATTTTGAATCAACATATTTTTCCTTTAAAATGTTACATTTACTCAGATTAAACTTTTGATCTGTCATCTATGTTATATTACGAATAAAATATTGACATTTGCCATCTCCACATCATTGCTTTGCAATTTGTTTAGTGTCCCAACTTTTTTGGAATCCGGTTTGTACGTCGTAGTTTCCAAAGGCACCCATTGGATAGTTGTGAGGTTGTCACAAGGCACCTCTTCAAATTGGTTTATTCCAAGAGGAACAATATCAGGATATTGTTCCTCTTTTACCTCCTGGGCTAAGGCGCGGCTGTGGCTGAGTGGTTAGAGCAGTCGTCCTCCAATACAAGAGTTGGGGGGTTCGAGTCCACCAGCAGTCACATGCCGAAGTGTCCCTGGGCAAGACACTGAACCTCTCATTGCCTCCAATGTGTGTCCTATCCGTGTATGAATGTAGGGCTGGGGGTTATATCGAATATACTCGATGTATTGCAAGATTTTCTATTTACGATGGTTAAAATGGCTTTATCGCGACCATCGAGTATTATTAGACTTGAAAATCCATGTAGTTTTCTTTCTTCTGTCTGCACCTCCAACTGCACTCAAATGGAAGAAAATTATATTAAAAAAACAAAACAAAAACAGCTACATTATAAAGTGCTGTAAAATAATACAAACAGGAACATGTCTGCATCGGTTTGTGCCATGAACTTAGCAGATGTTTGAATATTAAGATATACTGTATATCGTGATTTATCTTAAAAATATTGAGATGTTAATTTTGGTCCATACGTGCAGCCCTATATGAATGTGATCTAAAGCAATGATTAGTCTCTTTAGAATGATTTGCTCAATTAGCTTTGTATAGATCTAGTAGAGTGCTGTATGAATGGGTAAATGAGGACACAGATTGTTGTAAAGCACTTTGAGTATCTTGATAAGATAGAAAGGTGCTAAATAAGTACAGTCCATTTACCATAAACCCACCCACACAGACCAGTATTTGCAGTTGGACTCCCATCACCCTTTGGAGCACAAGTTAGGAGTCATCAGGACTCTGTACCACAGAGCAGACAGTGCTCCCACTAACGCAGAAGCCAGGCAGAAGGAGAAATCCCACACAAGACAGGCTCTAGAGCAGGGGTGGGCAATTATTTTTTCCATGGGGCCACATGAGAAACAACAAATATTGTGGAGGGCTGGCACAAATGACTTTTTCATTCAACCTTTATTTAGACAGGTAAATCCCATTGAGTCTCGAGGACTCATTTACAAGAGAGACCTGATTTCAACTTAACTCAGTACTGCATAATAATAATAGTATTTCATTATTAAAAGCAGTACATAGCACTGTTTTAACAAGCTGGTAAGAGTATTTGTTATGATTAAGCAACGAAAAAGTGAGGTTTCCTTACAAAAAATGTCATTTATTCAATTAAATTCCCCAGTACAATGGTAAACTGTTAACATTTTTACCATCTGTGACGTTATATTAGTGATCATTTTCAGTCACATTCACCCCAAAACTCATTTTGAGTTTTATATACTGCTGGAAAAAGTTCTTAGCTTTGTAAATATATCACAATATTGTCTTTGTACTCCAAATATTATGAAACATCATATAATAGTGATCGTCACTGAACTGTGATTTCGAGTCCCGGTTCTTTACGTGCCTACATTTGTAGTCTAAACATCTCATTTGGTGTTTTTCAGTTCTTTTTTCTTGTTTAGTGAGAGAAGTCTAGTCTCTGTTGGGCTTTAAGGGAAATGTTAAAGTCAGGTTGAAGGTCTGAGGTGGAGATGTGAAGCAAAGCTGACATCATCAGTGAGAGAGGATCTATATCTGGATTTGGTTAACTTCATTTGTTTACATATGTATTTTGTAATTCCCCTTACGGGGGCCGGTCAGAGTCAACCAAAGGGCCGCATGTGGCCCTGGGGCCGTACAATGCCCAGGTCTGCTCTAGAGCAATGTGGTTATCCTAACTGGGCCTTCCTGAAAGCAGAGAAGAAATCCAAACAGGACTCCAGTCGGCCATCAGGTGAAAAGGAGGAACCCAGACCCAGACCAGTGGTCATTCCATATGTCCAAGATGGCGCCGGTGTGTAGGGCTGCCCGTCTCTCGCTCTCTGCTTGTATTTTATTTTTGTTATTTTTACAATGGTTTGTGCAGTGTGCCGAGTCATATTTTCAGTATGATCGTCCGGCACTTTTGGAGCTCCGTACTTTTGCTGAAATTCCCGCGGAGTTTTTGAACAGCGGTCAGCACTCTCCCCCACCGGTCCTATCTGAGATTCCTGCGTTCCTTCTGCGTGACCCTGGCCTTTCTCCATGGAGGAAACGTCGCAGACGTCGTGGGAAGCGTGCAAGGATTTTGGTGAAACTGAGGCAAAGAGTGGATTATTCTAACAGGACTCGCTCTGGATCTGATCATCTCCTCTCTGACCCGTGGTGCTCCCGGGGCCCGGCTGCTGGACAGCTGCCCGCGCGCTCAGTCCATGGAAACACCTGGAGTTGATTACCTGTGCGCCGCACCAGCAGACCTGGAGGAGCCGTTCTTCATAACCTGCGCCCGCTGGCGCGCGCGTCTCCATCCACGGCTGTGCCTGTGTCGGACAATATCAAGATGTGTTTAATCAACGCAAGGTCTGTTTCCAAAAAGACGTTTATCCTCAATGACTTTTTTAAAGATGAGGAGTTGGATTTTCTGTTCGTCACAGAATCTTGGATTTCTGATGGTGAGTCCAGCGCCTTGGTGGAACTACTTCCTCCGGACTGTGTATGTTTCAATGCCCCACGGCCATCAGGTCGGCGCGGGGGGGGATTATTAACAGTTTTTAAAGCAAACTTTGCGTGTAAACAGTTGTCCATCCCGGTGTCCCGCGCCAGCTTCGAGCTGAGCGCCTTTGAACTTGGACACTCTCCTCCGGTCCTGTGTGCGCTCATCTACCGCCCACCTCGTTCTAAGGACTTCATAAATGAATTCTCTGACTTTTTGGCTGATATCACACAGAGATACACTCACTTTTTGTTTATTGGTGACTTTAATTTGCATGTGTGTTGTCAGGAGAAGCCCTTAGTGAAGGACTTTCTGGATTTATTGGACTCTTTTAATTTAGCTCAGCAGGTGAGCGGCCCCACCCAAGAACATGGTCACACGCTGGACCTCGTTTTAACACACAATGTCTCTGTTTCTAATTTGAAAATCGGTGACAATGTTTTTTCAGATCACATGCCTGTATTGTTTGACTTCACCCCCCCTTGTCCTACTGCTAAGACGTGCGTTCCTGCACGTACGCGTTCCATTAACCGTTTCACTGCTGCTCGTTTTAATGAAGGTTTTAATTCTGAGAGGATCGAACAGCTCTCGGTGTCTCTTACCACTGAGGAGCTAACCTCTCAGTTCAACTCTGCCTGTTTAAATGTTCTGGACCGTGTTGCTCCCCTTAAGACCAGAAAAACAAAACTTAAATCAGAGCCTTGGCTGAATGACGTCACGCGAGCCGTTAGGCGGCAGTGTCGCAGAGCTGAACGAAAGTGGAGGAAGGACAGGCTCCAGGTGTCTTTTCAAATGTTAAGGGAGAGTTGGCGTCACTATCAGAAAACCGTTAAAGCTGCCAAATGTAAATTCTTTTCTGATTTAATTGTCTCCAACTCCCACAACCCCCAAGTTCTTTTCTCCACCCTGAACTCAGTTCTACACCTCAGTGAGCCTTCACCTCTGGAAGCCTCAACTGAGCTGTGTGAGAACTTCCTCCATTTCTTTTTAGAAAAAGTGGCAAACACCCGGGCACTCATTTCTCCACCAGCTCATGATCTGTCCATCCCTTCTCAGTGTGTGGCTGTGTTTGACCACTTTGAGCCCATCTCTCTGTCCTCTCTGGAGCAGGTAATGTGCAGCATGAAACCATCTGGTTCCCCTTTTGATGTGGTCCCCCCTCGACTGCTAAAGGAAGTTTTTCCTACCCTGGGTCCTTTTATCCTC
>NC_056511.1:47025738-47035867 GCF_014905685.2 Nematolebias whitei
AGTGATGTATGAATGTGTGTTTAGTAGAGTGATGTATGAATGTGTGTGTGGAGGTAAATGAGGCACAGCTTGTGTTGTAAAGAGCTTTGAGTATCTTGATTATCTAGAAAAGAGTTATATAAGTACATTTCTTTTACACTTACCATTTAATCCGTTTCTTTGTAATAATAGAAATTGGCTTTTCCGTCTCATTGCAAAAAATACATTTTGATGCATAACAGTTCAATACAATTGAAACAATAAGTTTTAATAATTCTTGTGTAAAAAAAAAACAAGACAAATTTTATAAAATTGACCCTTTAAAAGTTCTAATGCTTATAAAATAATGAAGTCAATATGTTGAGAAAACAGAATACACGAGTTTTAAACACAAGCACATTAATTTGTTTACATGTTGTTTACACCTCAGATGTAATATACATTGTATGTGCTGACAGAATTTACTTACAACCTATTCTCAAGTATAAAGTTTTTTTTAGATTTTTTTTACCGTACTCATGGTTATTATAGCATTTTTGGAGTGGTGACCCAGAGGTTAGAGAATGTGGGCCTGTGATTGGAAGATCGCTGGTTCAACTCCCGGTACCAACATCAAAAATGTGGGTGGGAAAGCTGAAGCACTCACACCTGCATCCACCCTCATTTGCCCCACTCTGGGCCCTTGAGCAAGGCCCTTAACCCCCACCATCTGCTCCCTCGGGCGCCCTGCATGGCTGCTCTCTGCTCCACATCAGCGCCTTTCAAAACACCCAAGGACACTTCACAGCACTAAAAACACAGTACTAAACAATATAAAATAACTATTAAAAAACACTAAACCAAAAAGAAAATAACATTTAAAAATAGCAGTTAAAGCGAAAAGGCTAGCTTGAACAGATGAGTTTTGAGTTTTGATTTGAAGGTCAGAAGGCAGTCAATGTTACGGATGTCCGGGGGAGAGCATTCCAGAGCTGGGGAGCAGAGTGAGAAAAGGCTCTGTGTCCCACGGTGCTGAGGCGGACAAGAGGCACGTTAAGGTGGATGGAAGTGGAAGAACGAAGGGAGCGTGAATGGGTGGTAATGTGCAGGAGATCTAACAGGTAAGGAGGGGCGAGGTTGTGGATGGCTTTGAAAGTGAACAACAAGATTTTAAATTGAATTCTGAATGTGACTGGAAGCCAGTGAAGTTGCTGTAAAACTGGGGTGATGTGGTGAAATGAGGGGGTTTTGGTGACGATGCGGGCAGCTGAATTTTGAACCATTTGAAGATTACGGATTAATTTGTGAGGCAGACCAAAGAGGAGAGAGTTACAGTAATCGATTCGAGAAATGACCAGACTGTGGACCAGGATGGAAGCAGAGTGTGGAGAGAGGGATGGATGGAGACGGTTGATATTTCGAAGGTGGAAATATGCAGACCGGGTAATACTATTGATGTGAGAGTGGAAAGAGAGAGTGCTGTCAAGAATGACACCCAGACTCTTGACGTGAGGGGAGGGAGAAACTAAGGAGTTGTCGATGGTGAGTGAGAAACTGTTAACTTTAGATAAGGTGGATTTAGTGCCAATGAGTAGAAACTCTGTTTTATCGCTGTTTAATTTCAGGAAGTTAGACGTGAACCAGGATTTAATTTCAGCTAAGCAGGAAGTGAGGGAGGAGGGAGGAAGTGAAGAGTTAGTTGCAGTGGATAAAAAGAGCTGGGTGTCATCAGCAAAACAGTGGAAATGGATGTTAAATTTACGAAAGATATTACCAAGGGGGAGAAGGTAGATGATGAAAAGAAGGGGCCCCAGGACAGAGCCTTGGGGCACACCTGAAGTCACAGGAGAGGAATGGGATCTGAATGATTTCAGTTGGATGAACTGAGTGCGGCCAGGGAGATATGACTGAAACCAAGCGAGGGGTGTGTGGGTGATGCCAATGGATGAAAGTCTGTGGAGGAGGATGTTGTGGGAGATGGTATCAAAAGCCGCAGTGAGATCAAGGAGGATGAGGAGAGAAAGTAATCCAGAATCTGCTGCCATGAGAAGAGAGTTGGTGATAGTGAGGAGAGCAGATTCTGTGCTATGACCGGGACGGAAACCAGACTGGAACTGTTCATATAGACTGTTATCGGTTAAATGAAGGTGGAGTTGAGAGGCGACTGTTTTTTCCAGAATTTTGGAGATGAATGGAAGGTTAGAAATAGGACGGAGATTATTGAAAGTATTGGGATCCAATCCAGGTTTTTTAAGGATTGGAGTGATAACTGCAGTTTTGAAAATAACTGGGACAGTTCCAGAGGAAAGAGAAGAGTGAATGATGGCAGAAATGAACGGAAGAAGTGACAAAATGCAAGATTTAACAAGCGCTGTAGGGAGAGGATCCAGTGAGCATGTAGAAGGCTTGGATTTATGGATAAATTCGGCTATTTCAGAGGCAGGAGGAAGCTAAAAGACAGAAAAAAGTTGACTAGGCGGATAAGGTTCAGAGGAGGGAGAAAGAGGAGAGACAGGACAAAGTTGCTGAAGAATTTTACTGATTTTATCGTTAAAAAAGAACATGAGAGAATTACATGTGTTGTCTGAGTAGAAGTGAGAGGGAAGAGAGTCAGGGGGGTGAAAAGTATTATTGAGCAATGAAAACAGGATCTTTGTGTTACCTTTGTTAGAAGAAATGAGACCAGAATAATAAGAATGTTTAGTTAGTGAGATCAAGTTTTTGTAGTGTGATGTATGAGAAATGTACATGTCCCTGTGGATGGTAAGACCGGATTTTTTATAGAGTCGTTCAACTTTTATTCTCGCTATTCTGAATAGCAGTTTATCCTCAGGTGTGGTGCCAAAGACTTTTAAACATGCTGCTGTCCAGCCCCTCCTGAAAAAACCTAACCTTGACCCCTCAGTCATGTCCAACTTCCGGCCTGTCTCCAGACTCCCATTCACCTCTAAACTACTGGAAAAAATTGTGGAGTCTCAGTTGAAACAGTTTTTGGGGGATCACGCTATCCTTGAGTTATTCCAATCTGGCTTCAAATCTCTCCATAGCACTGAAACTGCTCTACTGAAGGTTTTTAATGACATTTTCATTTCCACAGACGCAGGTGATTCTGTGCTGCTTGTCCTATTGGACCTTACATCTGCTTTTGACACCATCGACCACAATATCCTCATTTCTAGACTGGAGCAGTGGGTGGGCATCACAGGGTCAGCCCTTAAATGGTTTGGGTCCTACCTCTCTGACAGAACCTTCTGTGTCAATATCAAAGATTTTAGTTCGGCATCGACCGCACTCCAGTGGGGGGTACCGCAGGGGTCCATCCTCGGTCCCCTTCTCTTTTCTTTATACCTGCTGCCACTAGGTGCTATCTTCCGCAAACACGACATACCCTTTCATTTCTATGCCGATGATTGCCAAATTTACTTCCCCCTGAGGCACAGAGGCACACGCTCTATTCAGCCTCTTCTTGACTGCCTGGCTGACATCCGGGACTGGATGGCTTTAAACTTCTTAAGCTTCAATGAGAAGAAGTCTGAAGTCATGCTGTTCCATCCCAGTGGCTCACTCATGAACCATGACATTGACCTTTTCTCTCTAGCCCCGCTAGAGAAACAAAAGGTGACTAATCTGGGGGTGATAATGGACCCGTCCTTAAAACTCAACAGTCACGTAAACATGATGGTCAAATCCTGTTTTTTTCAGCTGAGACGGCTGTCTAAGCTGAAGCCTATACTCTCCAAAAAGAACCTCGAGACAGTGATCCACGCCTTCATAACCTCTAGGCTTGATTACTGCAATTCACTTCTGTTTGGAATCAGTCAGTCCTCCATTGCTCGTCTACAACTGGTCCAAAAATGCTGCAGCCCGATTTTTAACTGGTACAGGCTATAGAGAGCACATCACGCCAGTTTTGGCCTCCCTGCACTGGCTACCCATTCACCTTCGGATCCATTTCAAAATTCTCATGTATGTTTTTAAATCACTGAACAGTTCCGCCCCATCCTATCTCACTGATCTTCTGCAGCCATATGTCCCACCGCACTCTCTGAGGTCAGCAGACCAGATGCTTCTCTCAGTCCCAGAAACCCGTCGTAAGCTCAGAGGTGACAGGGCTTTCTCTGTTGCAGGTCCACGACTGTGGAATGAGTTGCCACTGAGTGTCCGGCAGGCTCCCACACTCTCAGTCTTTAAGTCTCGCTTGAAGACCCACTTCTACTCGCTTGCCTTTAACACGGTGTGATTTGTTTTGGTCCGGTCTGTTCTCTACTCTGTTGGCCATTTTAGTTAGCTCCTGCTGCTATTTGTATCTGTATTTCAATTTTATGTTTTCCTGTCTGCTGTGCATGTTTGTGTTCTTTTGTACAGCACTTTGGTTGGCCTTGTTGCTGTTTTAAGTGCTATATAAATAAATTGGTATGGTATGGTATGGTAAAATAAACGAGCAGATGTAATGGCTGTGGGAGCACGTGCAAACAGAAGAACAAGCGATGAAACTGGGTGTGATTGTTTTCTTTTTCAAGTGAGAAAGGTCTGCTCTGCAAAACATGCAGCAAAGCCAAAGTAGCAAGCAAGTTTTGGATGTACAGTGGTGTGACCGTGTCAAAGAAACAGCAGGGACCTCATCGGCTGATGGCAGAAATACTGGAGATTACTCTTTTTATTAGTAAGCTCTGTGATCACATGGATGCTCGTGTTCCAGAGGATGATTTAAAGGAGTGGTCTGCATTTTACATTGAAGCACATTAATAATGTCACTAGAACCACCTTCTTCCAGCTGTGTAATATCACTAAAATTAGAAACATCTGATCTAACAATGATGCAGAAAAACTGGTCCATGCATTTGTCACGTCTAGACTGCTGCTGCCAGAGTCTTAACTGGAGTTAGTAGGAGAGATCATTTCTCTCCAGTTTTAGCTTCGCTCTATTAGATCCCTGTCAAATCCAGAAAATAATTCAAAATCTTACTTCTAACCTACAAAGCTCTCAACAACATAGCTCCATCTTATATTTGTAGGGGTGTAACAGTACACTAAAATAACATTTTAGGGTTAGGGACTGGCATTTGGTCTGAAAAAACATTATCACCAATTTCAAGATTACTAACAGTCACATCACGAGTTGAAACAAAGTCCAGTGTATGTCCACACTCTTGGGTGGGACCGTTTACATACTGAATTAGATTAAATGAGTTCAATAAATCTAAAAAGTCCTTAACCAAGGGCTTCTCCTGACAGCACACATGCAAATTAAGGTCCCCAATAATGACAACATGCTCATATTTTGGTGTGATTTCAGCCAAGAAATCAGAAAACTTGTTTATGAAATCCTTAGATCGAAGTGGGCAGTAGACGAGTGCAAATAACATCGGAGGCCAGTGGCCGAGTTCAAAGACGCTCAGCTCAAAGACGCTCAGCTCAAAGCTGGCGCGGGAAACTGGGATGGGCAGTTGTTTACAGTCAAAAGTTCGTTTGAATATTGTTAATAATCCACCACCGCGCCGGCCTGATGGCCGTGGTGCGTTAAAATACAGACTGTTCGGTGGCAATAATTCCGTCAAGACGCTGGACTCACCCAGAGACATCCAAGTCGCTGTGATGCAGAAAGTCCAAATAATGCTCTTGAAAGTAGTCCCTGAGGATAAAAGTTTTGTTGGTAGCAGATCTTGCGTTGACCAAACACATCCGAATACTGTCCAAAGTGGAGCCAGCAGCAGTGAAGTTCGCGCACATCAGTGGCCTCAGGTTTTCAATAACAGCCCCTCCAGGTCAGTCCGAGCTGCACATCGACTGACAACTCCCGTTGTTTACCTGGTCCGGGCACGCAGGAAGCTGGCGATGGAAACCCTGACCACCAGCTGAAGAGGAAGATGCAGCGCGCAGGACTTTAAACTTTACCAGCCGCCCGGCACATTTTCCCCGGCGTTTGTAGCGAAGTCTCCGGGCAGGGAGGTGAGGAGCCCAGCAGAGATAAGCTGGCACGTTTGCCAGCAGGGGGGGAGAGGGGGGGAGGTCCAGAGGTATGCTCATATTGGTCCAAATAAGCAACATTGGTGGCAGAAAAACGAAGATCCAGAAGCTGTTGTCGGTCATACACCAGCAGCGAGTTTATGTCCCAGATAAAAAACGAACAAAACATAAATGATCTGAACACCATCAGCAGAGGTGGATTGCAAGCCAAGTACACGGGCGCCATCTTA
Organism: Nematolebias whitei; assembly: GCF_014905685.2. Taxonomy (NCBI): domain Eukaryota; kingdom Metazoa; phylum Chordata; class Actinopteri; order Cyprinodontiformes; family Rivulidae; genus Nematolebias; species Nematolebias whitei. Next base: position 47,031,894 of record NC_056511.1, read on the forward strand.
CCAGAAAATTTGGGATTTGAACCGGCGACCTTCTCGCTGAGAGGCAACAGCTCTACCAGTTGCACCACCGTGTTGCCAGTTATAGATATACATCCAGTGATTACTTTCTGAGAGTTTCATTAAAATCTGTTCTATGGTTCATGAGAAATATTGTAAATGCTACAAACACGGGCAAAAACAATATCACCTCTTCAAAAGATTTCAGTCAGGTCATCTGAACAGTTTCTTCTTTTTTTTTTGTTGCTAAAATGTTTCACCTTCCATCCAGAAGGTTTCATCAGTCAAGGAAACACACAACAAAACTGATTCTTCCCCCAAACAGCTTACTCCAAAGTGGAACAAATCAGTTATGTTGGTGCTATCACCTCTTGCCCTTGATCACTATCAAACAAGTTTTGCTGAGCATAGAGTGGGACATAACTTAAAACAGACTAAAACTGTGGTAACAAAATTATAAATTTCAAACATTGCAGCATGAACTTGTGCGAGTGACAGAGGAATTCCTGGGCAGGAATAGTCAGATGTGAATCATTGTTTCTCTCCTGGTAGAGTGGCAGAAAAAGAAACCCCCTCCTATTTCCTGGGGCCAACAGATCCTGAATGCTTTCTCCATTTCTTTTTCATCCTCGATGTCACCTGTGTCATTCACATGTCAGCAGCAGACCATCAGCTAATAAATCACTGCTTCTAAGTAAGCTTTTCCTTTTCACCACTCACTCGCAACAACTGGGCTAATTTATAACCACAGGAGGCAGGAGACTAAAACTGGCTGCAGGGTCAACCAGTTTATCTGAGCGAGTTTCTCTAGAATAATGGACAATGAACTGTTAAGAGTCATCAGTGAGCAAGTCATATTTACTTTATTCTTGTTATTCAGACATCTATGTGCTAAAAACAACAAGCAGTACGCTGATGTCCCTCGTCACTGAAAATTTGAATAGTGACTGTAGGTTTTGAGATGAATGTCTTTTTGAGCTGGAAAACTGGGAACACAAGGAAACCTGGATGTTTTTGGTGTAAGATATGCACGCGGGTAGGAGTTACACTGTGTGTAAGAACAGAGGTGAGTTTTTATCCACCACCAGATTTAATGGCAGAGCCAGGGAGTAGCCAATGTTGGCGGGTGATTTTGGGTAAAATTTATGTTCATTGTTAATCATTTCAGTTAGCTGTTTAGCATTGTTCCTTTAGTCTCTTCTTGTTAGCTTAGTTTATGTTTTCAATACATGTTTGTTTGTGTTAGGCCATTCAGTTCAGGAACAATGACTGATACTACGACTGAATACTTAAAAGCAGTGCTTAAGCTGAAGCTGGGGAAAGTACCACATCTGTGGAAGACCTCCTGTGTGGTACCGGTACCAAAAACCAAACATCCCAAGGACATCAGTAACTACAGGTCAGTGGCTCTGACCTCACATTTGATGAAGACACTCGAGAGGCTGGTCCTCAACCATTTGCACCACCTGGTGAGGTCTTCGTTGGATCCGTTGCAGTTTGCCTACCGGCCTGGCATCGGGGTGGATGATACCATCATCTACCTCTGGCACCAAGCTCTGACCCACCTGGAGAAACCTGGAAGCACCGTGAGGATCATGTTCTTTGATTTCTCCAGTGCTAACACCACCCAGCCAGGACTTCTGTGGGACAAGCTGGAGTTATCAGGAGTGGATCACCACATGTCCCAGTGGATACTGGATTACCTCACTGGACGCCAACAGTATGTGAGGACACAGGGCTGTGTCTCTGACATGCTGGTCTGCAGTACGGGGGTCCCACAGGGAACTGTGCTGGCACAGTTCCTCTTCACCTTCTACACTGCAGACTTCACCATCAACTCCCTCACTGCCATCTGCAAAAGTTCTCTGATGACTCTGCCATAGTCGGCCTCATCACAGGTGAGGACGACTCAGAGTACAGACAGCGGACTCAACACTTTGTGGACTGGTGCCAGCAGAACCACCTCCTGATCAACGCTGCTAAAACTAAGGAGCTGGTGGTGGATTTCCGCAGGCACAGACCCACCTCACTGACCCCGGTGAACATCCAGGGAGTGGACATTGAGATTGTGGACTCTTACAAGTACCTGGGTGTTCACCTGAACAATAAACTGGACTGGTCTCACAACACTGATGCATTTTACAGGAAGGGTCAGAGCAGACTCTACCTGCTGAGGAGACTGAGGTCTTTTGTAGTGTAGGGGGTGCTCCTGAAGACCTTCTTTGACTCGGTAGTGGCATCAGCCATCTTCTATGGTGTTGTGTGTTGGAGCAGCAGCTTATCATCAGCTGAGAAGAAGAAGCTAGATAAGATCAACAAGAAGGCCAGCTCTGTGCTTGGATGCCCCCTCGACCCAGTGCAGGTGGTGGGAGACAGAAGGACTCCAGCTAAAATAACGTCATTGCTGGACAACGTCCCTCACCCCATGAAGCTGCTGCTGAACTGGAGAGCTCGTTCAGTGACATATTACTGCATCCTAAATGCACAAAGGAGCGTCAACGCAGGTCCTTCCTCCAGCAGCTGTCAGACTCTACAACCATCACTGCTCCCAAAAACTCAATAAGGATTAAATACATGCTGACCTGTGCTAAAACACACACTCTGCCTATACTACTGTATTGTAAATAGTCTGTCCTTATCAATGTTCCAATACATATTGAACATTATTATTGATATTGTTTATCTTATTTCTTTATATATTGTATTGTTTATTAACATTTAGGAACTTTTGTGTGAAATCTTTTTATCTTTTTATCTGTTGCTGCCGTTACACTTGAATTTCCCATCCGTGGGACAATAAAGGCTGTTTCTATTCTATTCTATTCTATTCTTAATATGTAAACCAAACTATGCGAGGCTGGGGGGTGTCTAGGGGTCTTTCCCCAGAAATTTTTGAATAAAGTAGACACCATTTCATGCATTGAAGTGGATTTTAATGGGTTGTTAAACATCTATGTTTACCTACATTTGTAAACACTTGATTCAATAACTATTTTAGAGAGCATGGCACAACAAGAAGGAACCTGACCAACAGCTCTCTCTTTGTGTGAATAGAGCAAACACTACCCACGCAACCCATCGCATCGACGCAAACCTGATTTTTCCTTTACAAGCCATGGATAGTGAGTCTGCTTGGTCTTGAACTGGGCAGCTGTCCAGACTGTTGGGCATCCCTCACATGATGTTTCTGAGCCTGACTTTCTGCTGAATTCGCTGTCCTCCTCTTTGTTGTCCTCCTCCACATGTGAAAACCCCAGGCGCCACTTCATTGTTTTCCTCCTCCACATGTGAAACCCCCAGGCTCCTCCTGGTTGTCGTCCTCCTCCACATTGGAAATCCCCAGGCTCCAAATCGTTGTTCTCCTCCTCCACATGTGAAACTCCCAGGCTCCTCCTTGTTGTTGTCCTCGTCCACATGTGAAACTCCCAGGCTCCTCCTCATTGTTGTCCTGCTCCACATGTGAAACCCCCAGGCTATTCCTCCTCTTTGTTGTCCTCCTCCTCATGTGAAACTCCCAGGCTCCTCCTTGTTGTCGACCTCCTCCACATGTGAAACACCCAGGCTCCTCCTCTTTGTTGTCCTCCTCCACATGTGAAACCCCCAGGCTCCTCCTATTTGTTGTCCTCCTCCACATGTGAAACCCCCAGGCTACTCCTCGTTGTTCTCCTCATCCACATGTGAAACCCCCAGGCTCCTCCTTGTTGTCGACCTCCACCACATGTGAGACACCTAGGCTCCTCCTCGTTGTTGTCCTCCTCCACATGTGAAACCCCCTGGCTCCTCCTCTTTGTCGTCCTCCTACTGTAAGAGTAGTTCTTGCTGCAGCCCCAAGATGGCCGCCAATCACCACCAGCTGTTGGCCATCTGCCTGATGAGTTCCAGCTCTACTTAAGGCTGCAGCCAAGTTCTACTCTCCGCTGGAGCATTGATTCCGTCTTGGTATTTATGCTTCTAGCCAGTGCTTATTCAGAGTCTTT
>NC_056511.1:47035967-47048141 GCF_014905685.2 Nematolebias whitei
GCGTCGTTTCCGGGTCTCGTACTATCTGGGTATCCTGAGCTTATGACACCTACACATGTGAACCCCCAGGCTACTCCTCGTTGTTCTCCTGCTCCACATGTGAAACCCCCAGGCTCCTCCTCATTCTTGTCCTCCTCCACATTTGAAACCCCCAGGCTCCTCCTCATTGTTGTCCTGCTCCACAAGTCAAGTCAAGTCAAGTCAACTTTATTTATAGAGCACATTTAAAACAGAACCTGTTATCAAAGTACATAACAAAAACAACAATCAATGAGTAAATTAAAGAGAAAAATATATAAACATATATATACAATACACTAATAATAATAACTGAAGAATTAATAAAAAGCATTTAAAACATAGGGTCACAAATTAAAAAACACTAGATCAATTTACACTGTATGAAATGCCTGCGAGAACAGATGTGTTTTCAGCAGGGATTTGAAGTGAGGAATTGAGATGTCCTGCCTGATGTTGGGGGGCAGGTTGTTCCAGAGTTTGGGGCCCATGACTGAAAAAGCCCGATCTCCTCTGAGCTTCAGTCTTGTTTTTGGAATAGCAAAAAACAGCTGATCGGATGATCTCAGGGCCCAAGAGGGAACGTAAGGTTCCAGAAGCTCAGAGAGGTAAAGGGGTGCGAGGCCATTTAGGCATTTAAGGTCAACAGAAGAATTTTAAAGACTATCCTCGTACGAACAGGGAGCCAGTGAAGGGAGGACAGAACTGGAGTAATATGTTCAGACCTACAAGTTCCGGTTAAAAGCCGAGCAGCAGCATTCTGGACGAGCTGAAGACGTGAGATGGAGGCCTGGCTGATCCCAGCATACAATGCGTTGCAATAGTCCAATCGGGTCGTGACAAAGGCGTGGACTAGTTTCTTAAGGTCGGGTCTGGACAACACTGGCTTGAGCTTAGCTACCTGTCTGAGTTGGAAGAAGCGTTTCTGCAGAACAGAGTTGATTTGTTTGTCAAACTTGGTCAGAGTCTAAAACCATCCTGAGATTTTTACCAGACTGCTTCAGATATGGCTGAAGAGAGTCCATGTTGACAGGATCAGTGGTGGCAGTTGAGCTAGGTCTAAAAACAATGACTTCAGTCTTGTCATTGTTATTAAAACTTAAGAAATTTGAAGCCATCCAGGCCTTAATGTCGTCCAGACATTTTAACAGAGGGTGAATGGAGCAAACACTTGATGGTTTCACAGGCAGGTAGATCTGGCAGTCATCAGCATAACAATGGAATGAAAGACCATGTTTCCTCAGGATGGACCCCAGTGGGGGCAAATAAAGTGAGAACAGGAGGGGTCCAAGAATCAAACCCTGTGGGACTCTGCAAGAAAGAGGTAATGAGGCGGATACATTGTTACCAACCTTGACACAGTAACTCCAGCCACTCAGGTATGAGTGGAACCATTCTAATGCAGCACCTGTGATCCCAACCCACTGTTCCAACCGTGATATAAGGATACTGTGGTCAACAGTATCAAAAGCAGCAGTAAGGTCCAGGAGCACAAGTACCACAAATTGACCAGAATTGTTTTATATCATAATGTCGTTACAAACCCTTACTAATGCTGTTTCGGTGCTGTAGAGTTGCTTAAAATTCAATGCAATTCAATTTATTTATATAGTGCCAAATCCCAACAAAGTTGTCTCAGGGCACTTTACAGAAACATTCACATAAAAGCCAATTAGTAGTTCTCTATCTAAGGAATCCAGCAGACAAGATGAATCTTGGCTTAAAACCAGACTGAAAAATTTCGAAGATTCTGTTCTCATTCAAAAACTTGTTTAATTGAATGAAAACTATTTTCTCCAGGATTTTGGACAGGAAGGGAAGTTTTGAGATTGGTCTGAAATTTGAGCAAGTCGAAGGGTCAAGTCCAGGTTTCTTAATTAACGGATGAACTACTGCATGTTTGAAAAAATCGGGAACCACACTTGTCACAATGCTACTATTTATAATAGTAAGAACAGAGGGTCCAATCGTGGGTAGAACTTGTTTGAAAAACGATGCAGGAATGGGGTCAGCAGGGGAACCGGAGGATTTCATCTGGCCAACGACTTTGTTTAGAAATGGGAGTGAAATGGGTTCAAACTGTTTGAAGACAGCTGAGCAAGGGACAAAGACAGAGGGGTCAGTTGTGGACTGGGGGATGGATGACCTAATCAACTCTACCTTATCAGCAAAGTATCTGGTAAAGTCGTTGCAGATGCCAACGGAGGCCTCCATGCTGGCAAACCGAGGCACGTATAAAATAGAATTTACGGTATTAAAAAGAACACGGGGATTATGACTGGTTGAAGCAATGATTTGGGAGAAGTATTTGTTCTTTTCAGATTTAATGATGCTCTGATAATCTTTCAAACACGTTTTTAACATAATAAAAGTAACCTGTAATTTGTCCTTTTTCCACTTGCGTTCAGCCCTCCTGCATAGACGTTTGGCCGCTCAAGTGGTCGCGTTCAACCATGGGTGTGGTGCATGCTTTGGTCGCCTAATTTTTAGGGGGGCCACGAGGTCTAAGATCTTAGAGCAGGTCGCATCATGCCTACTGAGCAGCTCCTGCGTACTAATACAGGCAGACGTTTCAGGGACTGAAGCAGCATCAGTAAGGAATGCAGAGGAAAAAAGAGCAGCGGTTGAAGAGTTAAATATCCGACAACTCTTGGCTGGAGCGAGGGATTTAGACTCATGAATAACAGAGGTTTGGAATGAAATGGGTTTGTGATCTGAAACAATAGCATCCCCAATTTCCAGATTAACCACAGATAGACCGTGAGACAGAACTAAATCAAGTGTATGGCCCTGTTGATGAGTTGGACCAACAACATTTTGCACAAGGTTGAAAGATTGTAGCAGATTTAGAAACTCCTGCACCAAAGGCTTGTCAGGACAGCAAACATGCACATTAAAGTCTCCCAGAATCAAGACCCTGTCGTAATTGAGCAGTATTCCAGTCAGAAAGTCAGAAAATTCACTTATAAAGTTTTTGTTGTACGAGGGTGGTCTGTAGATCAGGCAGCACAGTGTTGGGTTGGAGCGGCCCAGCTCAAAATACAGCAGTTCAAAACTCTGAAATGTCACAGCCTGTAGCTGTCTGCAGTTCCAGAGCGTTTTAAAAACTGTTAATAATCCACCACCCCTACCAGAAGTCCTTGGAGCATTAAAAAAGGCACAATCCACTGGCAAAAGTTCAGAAAAAATACTTCGCTCAGCAGGGACAAGCCAGGTCTCTGTAACAAATATGAAGTCCAGTCCATTGGAGCAGAAAAAGTTGTTTAAGATAAAAGATTTATTTGCCAGCGACCTCACATTCAGCAGAGCAATCTTTGTAGGACCAGTAGGTGAAGATAAAGCTGTGCTCAGAGCATAGATCAGCTGTTTCAGATTTCTGGAGTTTGAACCACGCCTCCTAGGACCAGAGACACCGCAGCTGTGCTCGCACCCGCGGCGCGAGCCAGGCTCGACTACGGAGATCAGGCAGGACCCAGCAGGATCAGCGAAGCACCCGGACAGGCAAATATCTAGCAGATGGTCGGCAGGAGATGATGCAGCAGACAGTCTGGAGTTGGTTAAGTTCCACTGGAGACGGCCAAAATCACCGCGGCGCGTACCAGGCCCGGGCACCTGGAGCGAGCTGGAGTTGAGTGGATCAGCGAAGCATCCGGATGGACAGTTTAACGTCTGATGGTTAGCAGCAGGTGACGAGGCAGCAGAGAGCTTGATGCTGGCTTTAATCCTCAAGAGACGGCCGGCACGTCTCCCACGGCGCCTGGAGCGATGTTTTCGGGTGGGCAGAAACGCCGCGCACTTCAGGTAAACCGGGACATCAACAAACAGAGGGGGTGGGGGTCCAGAGCCCTGATCAAAGTGGTTGAACAAGGCGGGGTTTGCAGTAGATAACTGTATATTTAAAAGTTGTTGACGATCATATATATATATATATATATATATATATATACATTCCTCCTCGTTGTTGTCCTCCTCCTCATGTGAAACTCCCAGGCTCCTCCTCAGACTGTTCATGGTGGCTGGCTGTGGGCTCCTGCCCGGGTACCGCCACCTCGTTAGCTTGGTTCTCACCCACACCACTCACACCTGCTCCAGTATCTCCACTGCCTCCATGTGCTTCAGTTGTTGTTGTTTAGTTCTACCATGAGAAGACTTATTTTAATGAAAGGAAACTGGACTGTTTTTTGACATTTTGATAGTTGTTAATTTGACATATTGGCGCCATTGTTTTGATAAGTGATTTACGTAACATACATGATTACCCATCAAACATTTCTCTTTTATAATTTAAATAAATAAAGAAAATTTTATTAATGACCCACTTAAACTGTAAAACTGATTTGCAATTTAGTTCTGCTGTTTAATTATGTTTTAGTGTTTTTAATTAAATTGCCCATGTCTGAATTTTTAGGGCCAGAGATTTTTTAAGGGTAGAAGCAGAAAGTGTTACTTGAAGTGGCAGCTGATCGTACATTAAGAAGCTTTTAAGTGGCTGTTATGTTAAAAAAAATTGTTTATGTAATTATTTGGAGATTACATATCCAGTTTTATTCATTCAAATTTGTTCATAACTTTATTATTCTTAAGTCTGAGAGTTACCAGATCCAAGCAAACAGTTACTGGAACACACCCTGTCAAAATAAGAGCGTTCCTGTTGCAGCAGGATCAGGCTCAAAATAAGCCCAGCTTAAAAGCATAGTTTCCTCAAAAATGATACAACTGGCAGGTTTACATGTAAAGGGCGGTGGACATCTTTGATTTTGACGTGCCAACCCTTTTTTCAAAAGTGACACCTAGATGCAGCAACACAACACATGGAGGTCAGCACACAAGACGGACAGGAAGTTATGGCAGTGGCCATCTTGAATTTTGACGTGACAACCCAGTTTTTGAAAGGAACTTTCTCATGCCTAAATGTGGCCAAAATGGAAGTCAATACCTCATTTATTTTTGAAGTTATCATGCTACAACTTGGACAGATGGACGGCACAGTAGTCCCTCGCTACTTCGCATTTCAGTTTTCGCAGACTCACTTTATTGCGGCTTTTCAAAATAAGATTGGACATGACACACAATTGGCTGATTGATGGATGAGCCACATGATCAGCATGGAATTTTATTTAAAATAAATTATTTTAAATTATTTAACACCTGCTGCACCTGTGTGCAGCCCACAGCTGCAGGAGAAGCTTCCTCCTGCAGCATGTCAGGATCTCCACTCTGCAGTGAAGTGGGCGTGGCCGAGAACACTGCCAGGTGGCGAGCTCATGACATCTTGTGCTCTTTTAGAGCGTTTAGAGTTTACAATCATTGTGAAAAATATTGCAAGAGTGTGGGAAGGGTTACTTACTACATGTACTACTTGTCCTACCTTGTGGTTTATCACTCATCGCACACAGGGGGTGGGGGGTGGGGGGGGGGGGGTGGCGCAGGGTACAGCAACCAACTCAATAAACAAGGGACTACTGTGTTTTTAATTCAATTTTTGAAAGTGTAAAAAAAAAATGTTTTATTTGGTCATGAGCTATTTTGCTGACATATAGGGAAGGTTCACTTCAAATGGCAAAATGTTAAGCAAAGATCTTGTATAATTTGTTAGTGCTTAGAATATGTGTTGGGGGTCCCGTTCAGCTACTACCACACCAATTTGTAGCTCAATAAATAGAAAATTGATAGTTTAACTATGTTTGGGCAAAAACTTTAATTAAACCTCACTTGCCTTTGGTCGCAGGTAATAATCATTCTCTGTTATATGTTCTGGTCAAACATCTGTGTTTTGTAGAAAGGCACAAGTGGAACTGAGAGAATAACCACATTTATTAAAAAAGTGTCATTAGAAACCCTCATTCAGTTTGCCTACTGTTCTACTGCTTCATTAGACGGTGACCTACATGCTTAAAATAGCGAAGTTAGTAAGAACATTGCTTAATGTTAGCAGACATGCTGCACATGCTGTAGGCCAAACAGAAACAGGCAAAACTCAAGCTGGCTTAACAAACACAACGCTTTGAGGGTAAGAAGTCAGTTCAATACTGAAAGTCAGGACTCTTCGTCCTCTTGTTGACATGTTTGATGAGCAGAGGGAGCGGGGGAAGCACTTTGAGTCTGATATCTTGAATGAGACCAGGGAGCGGGGTCAAAGCCCTGAACTAGCGATGAAGCATCGAGGTGAAACACATAAATCAGTTCAGCTGCCGTCAGGCCAATGTGCTCAGGCAAAAAGAAAAAAAAAACCTGTTTGGAAGTGCAGGTTAGATGTAAAGTTAGAATTTACCAAAAGGAAAAAAATATGTATGTTAACTGGAACTTCTGAAAATTAGTAAAAGAAACAAGAAATTTAAGTGATCATGTAGAAAATGAGATTTTAATACAGACTGCTGCTGAAATAAAAACAATAATGTGTTTACCCATGTGTCTGTCTGTCTTGTTCAATTTTTAGGTAAGGTGATCTGAAAATAATCACTGTTTATTTACAACTGATTACCTTTTGGAATCAACCCAATTCAAGATGGCCACCACAGTCAAGTCACTTTATTCAACACATCACCTCAGCCTGTTTTACATAGAGGGTGCTGAAATTTGTTAAGGTAGTAAATGAGAGTGATCCTCAGATCACAACAAAACGTGTACAAACTTGTTTGTACTTTTGTCCAATGCCTATTCCAAGTCAACTCTGTCTGTTAAAATATCTCCTAAACCACCAAATAAACATAAATAAAACTTTCAGAGATGTACATCTGCAAATCATTAAAGGGATCCACAATTAGTTGTAACAATAGACTTCTTTGAGAAGTCTTTACAGTAAAAATATTGTAGGCTGTTTTTATAAATTTAAATAAAATATTGTCACACGGATGTCGCCATGTTTTTTTTTAACACTGCAGTGCATTCTGGGTAGATGACATATGCTACGTCCTGTAGTGCTAGGTCCTGTGGTGCTAGCTCCGTCCAGTTTTTTAAAACCATATTGGACTAACATTTGTTATATTTTCAAAACTTGAACTTATATGAAATATACAGACTTAACAGACTTAACCATATTGATTCATATTTGGTAAATCCATCCATCCATTATCTTTTACCCCCTTCTTCCATTTTGGGTCATGGGTGCCGTTTTATCTCTAAAAGCTACGTGAAGGAATATCATACTCCAGCGTATTAAAAATAAGGCTAAACCCCTCACCTTCCACTGAGCTGTCTGCTCATAAATCTTTGTGATGGTGATGGAGTGTGAAATCTTTGCAGCCCTGCTCGGGGAATTAGCTAAAAGTTTGTTGCAGAGTTCGTTGGCCTGCTGCTTCACTTTTCATCTACCTTCCGCGCATTTTGTCGTATTTCCAAAATACAGTACCACATTTTTATTTTACACTTCTTGCAAACAGGGCTCTTGTTAAGCTCTGTCTTCCCCGGGACACTGTAGGATCTGAAATCAATCAACCTTTATTTATACAGGTAAATCCCATTGAGCCATTGAAATGACTTTACGCTGACTTTTAATGACGAAGGAGTGGGTTGAATCGCGCTGTCCTCCGCTCCATGCTGGCAGGCTCCATTCAGATAAAGGGCACTGGCTAACTAGCTTGCTGTACGGTGGCCTACAAGTTCAAAATCTAGGGTGGCCGAGTGGACACATACTGTGATATACAGTACGCTTGGGAGTAGGAGCGGAAGAAAAAAAAACTTAAACGCATTTTAGAATCAATTTATGGGCCTTTAGAATTGATTCAGAATCTAGATTCTTTAATGAATCCAAAAAAGTTCAATCTGGTCCTCTGGACATTCAAAAAAAAAAAATAAAAAAAAATAAATAAAAAATAATAATAAAAAAAATCTAGAAACGTTTCGTCTCTCATCCTGAGGACTTCCTCAGTCTGAGGTGCTGTATTCAGCTCAGTCTCTTAAATAGCACCTTCTCAGAGTGGATCAACCAGTTTGCTGCTGACAATCAGAACCAGCTGATCACATGCTCAAGAAGGACCATCAGCCTAACAATGGATCATTAGCACACTGATGGCTGTTTACTGTTCACAGAGGGCTGAGTGATACTAGCAATCACAGCATTGTAAGAGGGGGACAGTTGAACCTGGAGGCTCCGCCCCTGTTTAATGATGGACGATTTCTTTTCACAAAGATGGCCTCCTTTACTCCTCTCTCAAACCATTGTTCCTCTCTGTCCAGGATGTGAACATCTTCATCCCTGAAAGAGTGACCTCTGGCCTGGAGATGAGTGTAGACCGCAGAGTCCTGGCCTGATGATGTTGATCTTCTGTGCTGGGCCATCCTTTTGGCCAGTGGCTGTTTAGTTTCCCCGATGTAAGACTGATCACCCTCCTGACACTGAACAACATACACAATATTACTCTGTTTGTGCCGGGGGACTGGATCTTTGGGATGAACCAGTCTTTGCCGTAATGTATTTTGGGGTTTAAAAGCCACTGGGACGTTATGTTTAGAAAATAAACGTCTCAGTTTCTCTGATACTCCCTCAACATATGGAATGACCACTGGTCTGGGTCTGGGTTCCTCCTTTTCACCTGATGGCTGACTGGACTCCTGTTTGGGTTTCTTCTCTGCTTTCAGGAAGGCCCAGTTAGGATATCCACATTGCTCTAGAGCCTGTCTTGTGTGGGATTTCTCCTTCTGCCTGACTCCTGAGTTAGTGGGGACGCTGTCTGCTCTGTGGTACAGAGTCCTGATGACTCCTAACTTGTAAAAACAGGGGTGGAGGCCTCTGGGTTCAACTGTCCCCCTCTTACAATGCAGTGATTGCTAGTATCACTCAGCCCTCTGTGAACAGTAAACAGCCATCAGGTGCTAATGATCCATTGTTAGGCTGATGGTCCTTCTTGAGCATGTGATCAGCTGGTTCTGGTTGTCAGCAGCAAACTGGTTGATCCACTCTAAGAAGGTGCTATTTAAGAGACTGAGCTGAATACAGCTCCTCAGACTGAGGAAGTCTCTTGGATGAGAGACGAAACGTTTCTAGATTATTTTGCTTTTTTTTTTTTTTTTGAATGTCCAGAGGACCAGATTGAACTTTTTTGGATTTTTCTACCTGGATGATTGAGCATGCATCAGGATATCTTTAATGAATCTTTTTTTTTCAGCACCCCTGGTAATGTTAGCCTTCCTGTGTTCACTCTGTAGTTTCCAGTACAGAAGGGACCTACCCACATCATCAACCCAGCATGCATTGCGCAGATGGAAAAATGGCGGCCTCCATGGGTGAAAAATATAACAAAAGATATAAAGTTTTTGAAGTAATTATGAGTTTTTCCATATCACAAACAGCAATTTTTAAGTTAATAGGAAAATTACAACAGATTTAGGTCAACATGTTCAACTAATCATAGATCCCTTTAACTTTTGGAGCCAACCCATTTTAAGATGGCTTCCACAGCCCTGACCTGAGAAAACACAAAATGTGCTATAACAGTCAGTTTTTAAGATATAGAGCTAAACCTTGGTGTGGTAGTAACTGACAGTCATCTTCAACACATACTCTGAGCTCAGCATATTTCATGGGATTATACAGCTCAGTCCTTTATTTTCAAGGTTTGACCAAAACAGCTACAACTAAATAATTTCACAACACTGTTTGATTTTACTTTAAAACTGTGGCCTGAAAGGCAGGGAGAGCTAGGCATTTACTTAAACCAGGGGTGTTCAATATGTCGATGGCGATCTGCTAGTCGATCTCAAAGGTATTCTGGGTAGATAGCCTGGCTTTAAAAAAATAGACGTCAGCCTATAATCCATCTATGAAATTTGTCTCTTGATTGACAGGGCAGTCAGTCTGAGGCCCCATTTACACAACGTGAAACGTTCGTTCATTTACAGACAACAGCCTCATTCTCTCTGAAACTGAAGGTTTTTGAGTCCAGGTCTCAGAGTGGAGGTTTTCAGGGGAACCCCCCATGACGGTGTGAAATGCTCCAAGTGTGAAGTGGCACATGTGCACTACAGGCGGCTGCGGTCCAAAGTTTTTCTGCTCTAACAACAGTTTTAATAAATGGCAGAGTTTTTGTGCTGCTCACCCTTTTTCAGCACGTATGAGCAAAACTAATAAACTCCAGGCTCCAAAGAGACATTGGTGGATTCATCAGTTCGGACTAAAGGCTCCCACAGACTCGGGCGTTGACTGGTCATTTTAAAAGGAGCTCACATGCTGAAAAACTGTTGGCATTCCTGACTACAACTCGGTGATTATGTTTAAACATGAACTCAAAACCAGGAGAAAAAAAAATGTAATAACAATTTACATCGCAGTATTTTAGTGGTTTGTCCCATTGAAATGCATAAAATCAATGGGAATTTGGCAAAAAGGCACAACTCATATTGTAAAAAGCACACGCACAGAAAGTCATTTAAAACTCCACGTCTGAACCGTCACTCTAAACTGAATCATGTGTGTTGTCATGACAACAGAAATGCACGTGCTAATGTTAAGATGTTTGTGTGACAGTCCATATTGTCTCACTTGGGTTCTAAAGCTTCAAAAGGTCTTTCATTTAAGCTGTATTCTACGGCAAACATTTAAAAATATATATTAATTCTGTATTTTATTTGTACAAATTAACATGGTGAGGATTTTCACTGAAATATTTCCTCATCATTAATGCGGTTGTAAAACGACTCTGTGTCTAAATGCAAACGGAGCGCTCCCGACCACAAAAAGGGCTTATTCAGTGAGTTTGCAAGGAAGTATTAGTTTGTAGCTGCAGCGAGATGTACTACGGTCTGTTTCATTTGTATAATATTAGAAAAATGTGATTTTTTTTTCTCTTTAAATGTTGTTGAAATGTCAGTCAGTAAAGAATCACTGATGTTTCATACTTGGGCAATGACTTCATTCTGAAAACATGAATAAAATGGAATGAGTCGACCCTCATCAGACTGATGCGCGTTCTGCTGCATCCGACCTGAGCAGCTGAATAAATCTATCTTAGCAGCTTCAGTGGAAAAAGTCTGAACAGAAAAAAAGTTTTCAGAGCCATTTTTGTATGGCTGTTCTCTTTGACCCCTCTGAATTCCCTTCCCCCAAAAGGCCTCCTTTCCATTACCCCCCCCCCCCCCTCCCCACACACACACACACACACATCACTCCACCTTGACCCTCAGAACTTTAATTCAAACCCCTCTCGTCTCCTCACCGAGTATTCCCATCAATAAAACACACACAGTTTGCACCTGAAACCTGATTGAGTCCAACCAGAACAAGCACTTTCTGAGAAACGGAGAGGAACGCCGGCTGAGTCTGAGCACAGGGAGGATTTTTACACCCACAACAAGAAAAAGTGCTAAAAGAGGAAGGGAACAGCACTTACCATACAGATCCTGACATGTGAGCCCGCAAACCAAAGATTCCTCTTGTCCAGCTCGGATCCACTTGAATTTTTGGAGCTCCCATATGGCTCCACACCCCTCTGAGAGGGAGAAAGAGAGAGAGTCAAAAACAGAAGAGGAGTGGGAGAGGGAGGGAAGAGTTAGTCCTGCTGTGGAGATGGAGGGGACTCTTGCAGCTGTAACCCCCAGCACCACTTTCCTCCCCCTCTCCTTGTCACTATCTCATCACATTCAATCCTCTCCTCCTTGTGTGTCTGCAGCACTTCAGAAAAAAGGCAGCAGAAACAAAGTGATCTTCTTACGTGCAGCCCAGAGACAGAGGGAGGGTGTGTGTGTGTGTGTGTGTTGGGGGGGCAAGCAGTTCATAATACCTTCCAGCTCCTTTCAATCCCCCCACCTTTCTCATTCTCTTGCTCCAGTAATAAGCCTGCACGCCTGCCCCCCTCCACTCACCCCCCAGGCGCTGGAATGCAAAACCAGACTTTCAAGAGGCCCAGTTAGACAAACCTCAGAGTCAGTGCACCTTGACCTCTAAGCCAGAAGTTGTATGTGTGTGTGTGTGTGTGGGGGGGGGGGGGGGGGGGGGGCATGCACAGTCAAAAAGAAAAGGGAAAAGGAAGCCGGGGCAGCAGGACAAGAGCAGGTTCAAGTTTTCACCGGTTTCTACACTTTGTGGGAGAACTCGGCTGCTGGGTGTGTGTGTGTGTGTGTGTGTTGGGGGGGCAAGCAGTTCATAATACCTTCCAGCTCCTTTCAATCCCCCCACCTTTCTCATTCTCTTGCTCCAGTAATAAGCCTGCACGCCTGCCCCCC
>NC_056511.1:47048241-47054444 GCF_014905685.2 Nematolebias whitei
CCTTTCACTGATGGAGAGTTTGTCAAGAAATGCATGAACGCTGTCGCGGAGGAGGTGTGTCCTGAGAAGAAAGATGTCTTTAATGCCGAGAGTCTATCAGCGAGTACAATCACCAGACGCATTGAAGAAATTGGGGGTAATGTATATGCCCAGCTGCAGCAGAAGACGAAAGAATTTGAATTTTTTTCATTAGCACTGGATGAGAGCACGGACGTGCAGGACACTGCGCAACTGCTCATTTTTGTTCGTGGAGTTAGTGCAAACTTTGAGATCTGCAAGGAGCTGGCAGCCCTCCAAAGTCTCAAAGGGACAACAAAGGGGGAGGATATTTTCGGCAAAGTGTACCAAACCATGGAAGAGTTGGACCTGGACTGGTCAAAGCTGGCCAGCATCACAACTGACGGGGCTCCTAATATGGTGGGCATGTCTCGGGGTCTAATAGGACGCATGAACCGGGAGATGGAAGAACGAGGTCTCACCGCCCCGCTACAAGTTCACTGCCTAATTCACCAGCAAGCACTGTGCTGCAAAGTGTTGGCTTGGGATTCTGTCATGAAGGTTGTGGTGTCATGCATAAACTTCATCAGAGCAAAGGGACTTAAACACAGGCAGTTCCAAGAATTCCTGTCTGAACTGGAATCTGCGCACGGCGATGTGCTGTACTACACAGAGGTCCGATGGTTGAGCCGGGGCAGAGTTTTGAAGCGTTTTTACGAGCTGCTACCTCAAATTAACGCATTTCTTCATTCACAAAACAAAACGGTGCCAGAGTTGATCGACCCAGAATGGAAATGGCACCTCGCATTTTTAACAGACATGACAGAAATGCTGAACAGCTTTAACTTGCAGCTACAAGGCCAGGGGAAACTCATTTGCGAAATGTATTCCCACATAAAAGCATTTGAGGTGAAACTAGAGCTGCTTTTGGGACAAGTGAAAAAGCACAGCTTCGTCCATCTCCCTGCTACACAAAACCTCTCTGCAGAGAACCCAGCGGTCCCGTTTCCAGCTGAAAAGTGTGTGGAAGCACTGGAAATGCTGAAGGCGGAGTTCGGTGCGCGATTCCGTGAACTACATGTTTATGCAAAAGAAATCCGTCTTTTCCAGAACCCCTTTGTTGCCGACATTGACGAAGCCCAGCCTTCTTATCAGTTTGAGTTGGCCGAGTTACAGAACTGTGATGTTCTGAAAGACGCGTGCGTTCAAGCCCAGCGGTCTCATTGACTTCTATGCCGCCCTCCCAAACGACATGTACCCTAACATCAGAAAACACGCAAGGAAGATGTCCACACTTTTTGGCAGCACATATATTTGCGAGCAAACCTTTTCACGCATGAAACTGCTGAAAACTCCAATGAGATCAAGATTGACAGATGAACACCTGCATCAGTGTTTGAGACTGGCAGTGACTAGAATGGAACCTGATATTCAACTTCTCACCAGCCAGATACAGGCCCACAGTTCACACTGATGAACATACAAAGGTAAGCTCACTTTTCTGACTTGAATGAGTCATTCTGACTATAAAAAATATAATCATAATAACCCTCTCTGTCAATACCCCAGAGAGGGTTATTTGGTTATTATTTATTTCATAAATAGTGTTATTTACTTCCTGAATTTTGTTCTGTGAAGAACCCAGAGAGGGTTATTTGATTGTGCTTTCTGGAAAACAATAAATTTTTACGTTTAGGCACTCCTGCAATCGTCACACTTTTTTCTGTTACAAACTGACTCCGGCCCTCCACCAGAGAAGGGAAAAGTTATGTGGCCCTCACAGGAAAAAGTTTGGGGACCCCTGTGCTATAGGCTTAGACGGCTGGAGGACAAACTGACCACATTTTTTCACTCTGCTACTGTCTTTCCTTACTCTGCTCAACCTGTTTTGTATTTGTAATTATTTTTTCTATCCTTAACGTGTTTTTTTGTCTTTCAGATACACCTGGACCTATACCTGGACCTACCATTCTGTGTTGGTCTGTCTCTCCTTCCTGTCCTCTCAAACCAGCCGGTCAAAGCAGATGGCCGCTTGTCCTGAGCCTGGTTCTGCTGGACGTTTCTTCCTGTTAAAAGGGAGTTTTTTCTTTCCACTGTTGCCAATGTGCTTGCTCAGGATGGGAGACTGCAACGACGCCAAATTTCAACTTGTCTGCTGCTTCCTTAGATAGAGAACTTTACTAATTGGCTTTTATGTATGTGAATGTTCCTGTAAAGTGCCCTGAGACAACTTGTGATTTGGTGCTAAATAAACTGAATTGCTAGCTCCTGCTAGCATTAGCTTAGCATGGCTGCTGCTTCTCTCCCTGCTTCCTCTGTTTTCTCTTGCTCTGTGTGTCAGATGTTTAGTTACTCCTCTGCCTCCTTTAGTGGTAATGATACATGTAACAAATGTAGTCTTATGGTAGCTTTGGAGGAGAGGCTGTCTGAACTGGAAGCTTGGCTCCGCCTTGTAGAAAAACCAGTAGCTAGCCAGGTTTCCCCTTAGACAGTGCAGACCCACAGAAGCTAGCTCCCATTAGCGGTCCTCCAGCAAACCCTGAGCAGCCGGGACCCCAGGCCGGACTGGAGCAAGTGTAGTGCTAAGGCCAAGTCGCCAGTTCACCACCGACACGTTCACGTTTCTAATCGATTATCCTCGCTCAGTGACACACCCACTGAGAAGCAGACCATGGTTATTGGAAGCTCCAAAGTCCGAAACGTGGCTTTAGGGACTCCAGCGGCCATAGTCAAATGCATTCCGGGGACCAGAGCGGGCGACATAGAATCTTATTTGAAACTGCTGACTAAGGCTAAGGCTAAATACGGTAAGATTGTTTTTCACGTCAGCGGTAATGACACCTGGTTACGCCAAATGGAGGTCACTAAAATTAATGTTGCTTCGGTGTGTGACTTTGCTAAAACCATGTTGGACTCCGTAGTTTTCTCTGGCCCCCTCCCCAACCTGACTAGCAATGACATGTTTAGCCGTATGTCATCGTTTAACCGCTGGGTGTGCAGGTGGTGTTCTGACAACGATGTGGGCTACATAGATAACTGGGGTTCTTTCTGGGGAAAACCTGGTCTGATGTGGAGAGATGGCATCCATCCCACTTTGGATGGAGCCGCTCTTCTTTCTAGAAATATGGCTGATTTTGTTGATCCCCCAAATTATTGACAACCCAGGGTCCAGTCCAGGAAGCAGAGTTGTAGTCCTCCACCTCTCTGCTGCTTCTCCTCTGTTACTCACCCACACCCCCATTGAAACAGTGTCAACTCGCCCACGGCTCAAATGAAATAAACCAAAAATCAGCTCTAAAAATATAAACCATAAAAATCTGATTACAATAAACAGTTACCTTACCAGAGCAAAATCATAAAATCATTAAATGTGGATTATTGAACATCAGATCTCTTTCCTCTAAATCCCTGTTAGTTAATGAACTGATAACTGATCATCATATTGATTTATTGTGTCTGACAGAAACTTGGCTACAACAGGAGGATTTTGTTGGTATAAATGAATCCACTCCTGTTAATTATTTAAATTTTAATGTTCCTAGAACAACTGGCCGAGGTGGAGGAGTAGCTTCTATTTTTCAGTCAGGATTATTGATTAATGCCAAACCAGTTATTAGTTATGATTCTTTTGAATCGCTGTCCCTCAGTCTTTCTCATCCAAAATGGAAATCAGAAAAGCCACTTTTACTAGTTGTTATATATCGTCCACCAGGAGCTTACTCTCAGTTTTTGTCTGAATTATCAGAATTATTAACTGACTTATTATTAAATACTGATAAAATCATCATAATGGCTGATTTCAATATTCATGTAGATGTTGAGAGTGATAGCTTAAGCATAGCCTTTAATAATTTAATAGACTCATTTGGTTTTACCCAAAACGTCCGCACATCTACTCATTCTTATCATCACACTCTTGATTTAGTTCTGACCTATGGTGTAGAGATTAAGGACTTGGTAATAGTTCCTCAAAATCCTGTTCTGTCCGACCATTTTTTAATAACTTTGAGTTTACATTAAATGACTACACAGTCACTGAGAGTAAATTTCATCTCAGCAGGTGCTTATCAGAAAATGCTGTAACCAAATTGAAACAATCTCTTCCATCAATGTTTTCCTCTGTCTTGCAGAGTAATGCATCAGAGAACAGAGACTTAGATCATCTAGTTGATCATCTTACAACTTCAATGCAAACTTCACTTGATAAAATTGCTCCAGTGAAAAAGAAAGTAATCAATCAGAGGAAACTGGCTCCTTGGTTCAATTCTGAGTTACGTACTTTAAAGCAGCATCTAGAAACCAGGAGAGAAAATGGCGCTCTACTTATGTTGAAGAATTTTATTTAACTTGGAAAGATAGTCTGCTAACATATAAAAAAGCTCTCCATAAAGCTAGAACTTTATATTACTCATCTTTAATAGAGGAGAATAAAAATAACCCTAGGTTTCTGTTTAGTACTATTGCTAGACTAATTAAAAGTCCCATTTCTGTTGAACCACGTATCCCTACAACTATAAGTAGTGATGACTTCATGAGATTCTTTATAAATAAAATTATTTCAATTAGAGAGAAAATTCAAACCACCCTTCCTTCTACTATCTCTAGTCGCCTGTCAGATGAGACAACTTTAAAAATTTCACTAGAGCCTGATTTATGTTTGGACAGTTTTTGTCCTGTTGAGCTCTGAATTGTCAAAAATAATACCCTCATCCAAACCATCCACATGCCTGCTAGATCCCATCCCAACCAGACTGTTTAAAGAGGTATTTCCACTAATTAATCTCCACATTTTGGATCTACTTAATTTGTCTTTAATGGATGGTTATGTACCACAGAGCTTTAAGGTTGCTGTAATTAAACCTTTACTTAAAAAGTCTGAGCTTGATTCAGAAATTCTGGCCAACTATAGACCTATATCTAATCTAACTTTCATCTCAAAAATTCTAGAGAAAATAGTTGCAGGTCAGTTGCGTGAACATCTACAAAGAAATAATCTGTTTGAAGAGTTTCAGTCAGGGTTTAGAGCTCATCATAGCACAGAAACAGCACTAGTAAAAGTCACAAATGATATTCTCATGGCCTCAGACAATGGACTTGTGTCTCTACTGGTCCTGTAAGACCTCAGTGCTGCATTTGATACAGTTGATCACAATATTTTACTACAGAGGCTTGAATATGATGTTGGGATTACAGGAACAGCTCTAAAATGGT
Source organism: Nematolebias whitei (assembly GCF_014905685.2). NCBI lineage: Eukaryota > Metazoa > Chordata > Actinopteri > Cyprinodontiformes > Rivulidae > Nematolebias > Nematolebias whitei. Next base: position 47,053,450 of record NC_056511.1, read on the forward strand.
TTAAATCATATCTATCTGAGAAATTCCAGTTTGTAAATGTAAATAATAAATTTTCTTCATACACCTAAGATAGTCATGGAGTTCCTCAGGGCTCAGTGCTTGGACCAGTACTCTTTGCTTTATAACTTTACTTTATACTTTGTAACAGTGTGTATGTTGTATAATTCCACTTGCTTTATGTATCAGTGCAATGGGGAATTGGCTCCCTGTCAAATCCAGAATTGAATTCAAAATCCTACTTCTAACCTACAAAGCTCTCAACAACCTAGCTCCATCTTATATTACAGATCTTATTGTTCCATATTTTCCTTACAGAGCACTTCGCTCTCAGGCTGCAGGTTTATTTGTGGTTCCTAGAGTTTCAAAAAAACAGAATGGGAGGCAGAGCTTCCAGTTATCAGGCTCCTCTCTTGTGAAACCAACTTCCAATCTCTGTCAATGAGGCTGACACATTATCCAGTTTTAAAACTAGGCTTAAGACTCTTCTTTTTGATAAATCCTATAGTTAGGGTCGGCTTGGGTTTCCTGAGCTGTCCCTTAGTTATGCTGCTATAGCAGTGGTCCCCAAACTACGGCCCGCGGGCCAGATCCGGCCTCCGACCATATTTGGTCCGGCCCCCTGAACAATACCAGAGAGCATTTAGAATTTTTTTCATATATGTGTATTTGATAATAAAGTTGGACTTTTGCAATAAAATGTTTCTTAGTTATGAACTATTTTCATTATTAAATATAATACTATAATACATAAGTTAGTAACTATTTCATACACGCATATAACGTGACATTCTGTTCCACCCTTCTGTGGTCTGTGCCCCTATCTGGCAACCCCCAGAAAAAAATTCTAAACCCGCCCCTCGCAAAGAGAGAACGGAATAATGGCGAAAAGATTAGGTAAGAGAAAAATTGATTCAGAATGCAGGGCATTTAACCTGCAGTGGACAAACAATTATTTTTTTGTTCAATGCAAAGAAAAGGCTGTCTGTCTCATCTGT
>NC_056511.1:47055685-47057552 GCF_014905685.2 Nematolebias whitei
TATGTTGAGGGAGTATCAGAGAAACTGAGACGTTTATTTTCTAAACACAACGTCCCAGTGGCTTTTAAACCCCAAAATACATTAAAGACTGGTTCATCCCAAAGATCCAGTCCCCCGGCACAAACAGAGTAATGTTGTGTATGCTGTTCAGTGTCAGGAGGGTGATCAGTCTTACATCGGGGAAACTAAACAGCCACTGGCCATAAGGATGGCCCAGCACAGAAGATCAACATCATCAGGCCAGGACTCTGCGGTCTACACTCATCTCCAGGCCAGCGGTCACTCTTTCAGGGATGAAGATGTTCACATCCTGGACAGAGAGGAACGATGGTTTGAGAGAGGAGTAAAGGAGGCCATCTTTGTGAAAAGAAACCGTCCATCATTAAACAGGGGCGGAGCCTCCGGGTTCAACTGTCCCCCTCTTACAATGCTGTGATTGCTAGTATCACTCAGCCCTCTGTGAACAGTAAACAGCCATCAGGTGCTAATGATCCATTGTTAGGCTGATGGTCCTTCTTGAGCATGTGATCAGCTGGTTCTGGTTGTCAGCAGCAAAACTGGTTGATCCACTCTGAGAAGGTGCTATTTAAGAGACTGAGCTGAATACAGCACCTCAGACTGAGGAAGTCTCTCGGATGAGAGACGAAACGTTTCTACATTTTTTGTTGATTTGCTTTGTTTTGTTTTTTTGAATGTCCAGAGGACCAGATTTAATTTTTTTAGATAAAGAATATGTTGTTAACTCTTAACAGTTTCCAGTCTTATTATCTTAAGAAATGAACATCAACAGAGAAGCATTTTACACAGAAACACTTTGGCCTCCAACCCTCTAGTGGGCAACTCCTTCCGTTTTAATAGAGAGCTGACACAAAATGACTCTGTGGCTTTGACCAGAGGGTCTCGCAGTAAAATCACACTACAATGCGTTCTTTTACAGATCAGAGAGCGGGTTTCTCTAAAGCTGACCAACACTTACTTTAACTTTCAACGGAAAAAAACCCCAAAACTTTCGACAGAACACAGCGTTTTGCGCATGCGTCCGAATACGGCAGCACTATGGTAAGCCAGCTATAGTTAGCTTGTAGCTTCGCTACTTAGCCCTCAAAGAAAAGACTTTAACGCCACTTGCGCACAGTTTTTAACAAAAAAAAGTAACAATTAAATCTGACCGCTCTGACTTTACACTTGAACACCACATACGCAGTTTTCAACTAACAAAATGTAACTATTTGACAACTCTGATTTTACTTCAGACACAGCATTACTGCAGTTAGCCGGTAGAAGACAGATCTCTATCATAGGCTAAATTTCTATCGTTCTACCGTGTACCGTTTATATCGCGCATTCCTAGCCAGCGATCACTCATTCAGGGATGAAGATGTTCACATCCTGGACAGAGAGGAACGATGGTTTGAGAGAGGAGTAAAGGAGGCCATCTTTGTGAAAAGAAACCGTCCATCATTAAACAGGGGTGGAGCCTCCAGGTTCAACTGTCCCCCTCTTACAATGCTGTGATTGCTAGTATCACTCAGCCCTCTGTGAATAATAAACAGCCATCAGTGTGCCAATGATCCATTGTTAGGCTGATGGTCCTTCTTGAGCATGTGATCAGCTGGTTCTGGTTGTCCTATGTATGTATGTGTGTATATATATACTGTATGTATGTATGTGTGTATATATATATATACTGTATGTATGTATGTGTGTATATATATGTATGTATGTGTGTATATATATGTATGTATGTGTGTATATATATGTATGTATGTGTGTGTATATATATATGTATGTATGTGTGTGTATATATATGTATGTATGTGTGTGTATATATATGTATGTATGTATTTATGTATATATATATGTGTAT
>NC_056511.1:47058123-47063026 GCF_014905685.2 Nematolebias whitei
TGCAGTATGATAAATGGTAGGAGCATAATATACGCTCCCAATGTTTTGTTGGTCTTTTTTTTGTAAATAATTACCTTTTTTTGCAGTTTTATTTATTTATTTATTTTTGTATCGTGAGATCTATGATGTCATCAAATACTCGAGTTCTTCTCGGGTTTTATTATGTTAATGTCAAGTTTAAAAATTATATACTCGTTCAACCCCTAGTATATATATATATATATATATATATGTATATATATATATACATATATATATATATATATATGTATGTATGTGTGTATATGTATGTATGTATGTATGTATGTGTGTATATGTATGTATGTATGTATGTATGTTTGTATATGTATGTATGTATGTGTGTATATATTTATGTATGTATGTGCGTTTATATACAAACCAGATTCCAAAAAAGTTGGGACACATCAACATCAATCTATATATATGTGTGTATGCATATATATATATATATATATATATATACACGTGTGTGTGTTTGTACATATATATGAATGTATATATATATATATATATGTATATATACAAATATATATATATATATATCTGTTTGTGTGTGTGTTTATATGTATATATATATATATATATATTTAGTTTAATTTGATCATTTTAATAATCTCTATTCTTTTTAATTTACTAGAAACTTCAAAATAAATTCTCTACTACTACTGAAAGTACTGAAACCTGTTTCAGTGTCTCACAGCCTCCAGCTGGTGAAGCAAGTTACATCAATTTGAACCCCGCCCACTGCAACCAGTACTGAAAGCGTAATGGAAACACAATGTATACCGTACCGAGCTGAGTAGAACTGTGCTGTACCTGTGCTAATGGAAATGGGGCATATCTGATGCATGGTCTGCTGGGTAACATTTGGCATGCCCTAACCAAATTCGACTCTGCTTTAGTGCCTAAGAGGCTGCACAAGTTTACAGTTTGTCTCAAGGACCTGTTCTTTTGTTTAACATGGTTCCTTCTTCCTGAGTAGACAATGATGACCCCCAACATGCAGGGTATAATAATGGCCATTGGCAAATCCAGCAGCATATATGAAAAGAATGGACCTGAAGCAGCCTTTTTTAAGGTACATCTCTCTTTTACCTCCCCTTATTCCACTTTTACCTATTTAATCAAACCATTTCCCTATGTTGTAGCTGAACTATATGGTGTATAATGTCAGCTGTTAATGTTATGCCTAAGGAAAATGGGTCACCAATGTTGAATCTTAATACGCTGGAATCTAATTTAAAATTCAACAGGAAGGCTCAAATGTTCTCTTTCTCCAGAAAATCAAAACTTAGGAGGTTAAAGAGGCTGTGCCATTTTGATCACATATCAATACAATTTACAAATGTACATTAATCAAACCCTTTAAAACATGTCATGAATCTTGTCAACTTATTGAAAAGAAGTACTTATGAGTGTGACAATAATGAGTCTTTTATCAAAGTGGTGGATAATTAAGTGAGCTGTGATCAAGCAGCTTAATCTTAAGTCTGACTGAACTTTTAGGAGTTGGTCAACTGATGGAATTAAGGATAAATGTTGAAGTTGTTCTTTTTTTTTTGTTTTGTTTTTTTTTACTTGACAGCATTTTTGTCCTTTCAGCTCCTCCTCCTTCAGGGGTCACCACAGCGAACTAACTCGCACAAAGACTTGACAATTGTTTTTACACCAGATGCCCTGACACAACAACAGACCACTGAGCTACCACAACCCTCTGTGTGGAGCAGAGAGCTGCATCTAGGGTGCCCAGGGGAGCAGATGGTGGGGGTTAAGGGCTTTGCTCAAGGGCCTTGTGTGGGTCAAATGAAGGTGGAGGCAGGTGTGGGTGCTTCACCTTTCCCACCCACATTTTGATGTTGTTTGTACAGGGAGTTGAACCGACAACCTTCTGATCACAGGCCCATCTTCTCTAACCTCTGCGCCACCACTCCCTCGACAAATAGTTTTTGCATTATGAGCAAATAAGAATGACTCTAGGAAAGAGTCTAGTTTGCATAAATAGAAATAAACTTGATATTGGGCGCTTACATAGCTGCCCACTGCTCCACCTGGGTGCATCCCAGGTGCAATGGGTTAAATGCAGAGAGCCAATTTTGTTTTTGTATGGGAAAATTCAATAATGACAGCACATAGCACTTTATTTATTATCAAAGCCAAACTGTAGGTAAGGTCAGAAGTTCAAAATTGAAAAAAGATCATTGGACAGGTAATCAGAGTAAAATAATAGTACCAGTAGTCAGCAAATGTACATTTATCAGCCAGCCTTATCTATGAAGCAGAGTTTGCATACCTGATGTGGGTTTTTCCTCCTTCTTGAATATGGAACGCACTAAAGGTCCCAGATGGAGTTCTTGGAGTAGAGTTTTGTGGTACCGGGGTGTCCGATATAGGCCACTGACTCTGCGACTCACTTTCTAGGTAACATGCAGGCAGTGACCATTGACATACAGGCTCCATTGAAAATATCCATCCATCCATTATATTTTACCCACTTCCTTTTTTGGTCACTGGGGTCACTGGTGCCCATATCCAGCAGAGGCGGGGTACACCCTGGACAGGTCTCCAGTCCATCACAGGGACACATAAAGACAAATGAGACAAACAGCCATTCACTCTGTCTCTCTTACCTAGGGACAATTTAGAGTTACCAGTAAGACTAACATGCATGTTTTTGGTCTGTGGGACAAAACTTTAGTACCTGGAGAAAACCCACGCTTTCACAGAGAGAACATACAAACTCCACCCGGAAATGTACCCCCGCCCGGGATTTGATCTGGCAACCTTCTCGCTGAGAGGTGACAGCTCTACCAACTGTGCCACCGTGCAGCCCTCTGTTGAAAACACTGAGTTTTGACCTCAGGATGCAATTGATTGTCCTTTTTGTTAAACTGTTGTTACTGCTGAATGGAACAGCTTTTCTTGTCTTGAAAAAATTAGCACACTCAATTTAATTTGTAAAAATGTTTCTACATCTGACTTTTTTTATTACAAAATTATTTGCAAAACTGTCTATCAGCTGACAAAACCTGGGCTTGATATTTTCTTAATGTTTTCATGGGGGGGAAACGAAACATGATCATAATTTAAAAGATCAAGATTTTGAGTTAAAAACAATGTCTAGAAAACAGACATTGTTCATTTACGTCTCTGAATCATGATGACACAGGATAGAGGAACGTGCCACAGTCTGATTGTGTCTGAGAGAATGTGGCTGTGTCAGGAAGGAAGAGTGGTTGGCTGCTAACCAGATAGTTGATGAATTCAAAAAGCGTTCAATACAAAAACAACTGGACTTGTGTTGCTCCTCATCCGAGGAGCTTTCTCAATTCAAAGAGCAGTGAGTGAGGGGTTCAAGGTATAAGGCTGAGATAAGAGAGTCATACATATGCAGATTGACCTATCACACCTCACAGTAGGGGTTTCTTAAGGTCTTTTTTCCTCTAGTTAACAGATGAGGCCCCTCTGTTCCCATCAGGTGTGAAAACTGGCTGGGAATCAGTCTTAAAGTTGCATTATAGGTTTTTGAAAGTGGAAATCTGAGGCCTCCTCCTCTGTTAAGAGACGTTTTTTCTCTTTTTACATAAATTGCTTCCTTCACCCTCCTCTCAAACCATCTGTGTTCTCGGTCCAAAATGTGCACATTTTGGTCCTCAAAAGAGTGTCCCTTAACAGCTGAATCTTGTCCTGAAGAGCTGGATCTCCTGTGTTGAGCCATGAGTCTGTGAAGAGGCTGTTTAGTTTCTCCAATGTAGAGGTCTGGACAGTCCTCGCTGCACTGGACCACAAACACTACACCACTCTATGTATGGGTGTTTTGTCCTTAGGGTGGACCAGTCTCTGTCTGAGAGTCCTGCTGGGTTTGAAATGTACTGGGATGTTGTGTTTGTTGAAAATCCTTCTGAATTTCTCTGATACTCGAGCAACATGTGAAATGTCATGTGAAATGTCGGCCACATTATCTACCCCGCGAGTTCATGGTGACTTTCATCACTGTCGTTTACATTCCTCCGGACGCTATTGCTAATGAATCACTGCAGGAGCTTCATCATATCATCAGCTCACTGCAGAGCAAACACCCCGAAGCTCTTTACGTGGTAGCCGGAGACTTTAATCACATGAATCTAAAGGACTGTCTCCCAAGCTTTTATCAACATGTGGCAATTCCAACACGTGGAGACCACATGCTGGACCGTGTTTACACAAATATAAAAGATGCATACAAAGCCGAACCCCGCCCCTACCTAGGACTGTCAGACCACATCTCAATCTTCCTGGCTCCTGCTTACATGCCCCCGCTGAGACGCTCCAGACCGGTACAAAAGAAAGTTAAGTGTTGGATCCAGGACAGTGGCCCCATATTGAGAGATTGTTTTGACCGAACAGACTGACAGGTTTTCAGAGAAGCTGCTGAAAATGGAGGATCGCTTGATCTAGACCAATACACATCCTCAGTCCTGGGTTACATTAGTACATGTACTGAAACTGTCTCCACTATCAGAAATGTTAAAAGCTAACCAAACAGAAAACCTTGGCTGAATGCAGAGGTGCACACCCTGCTGGAAGCCAGGAACACTGCCTTCAGGCCTGGAAACTCAGAAGAGCTGAGTAGGACAAGAAAAGAGCTGGTTGCTGGTATTAAGAGGGCCAAGGCCACATATACAGAGGATCGAGGGTCAATTCATCTCACAAGACCCTCGGAGCATGTGGAGGGGCATTAAGTGCATAACAGATTATAAAGGAAGGAGTGAACAATGTCCCAAAGACCCATCTCTGCCTGATGCCCTCAACAAGTTCTATGCACGCTTTGAAGACCCGAACAGACCACCCAGCACCAGACTCACCTCACCACCGGATGAAGAGCATCTCAGCGTGACCTCAGCAG
>NC_056511.1:47063126-47093028 GCF_014905685.2 Nematolebias whitei
CAGGTGAAAAGGAGGAACCCAGACCCAGACCAGTGGTCATTCCATATGTTGAGGGAGTATCAGAGAAACTGAGACGTTTATTTTCTAAACATAACGTCCCAGTGGCTTTTAAACCCCAAAATACATTAAAGACTGGTTCATCCCAAAGATCCAGTCCCCTGGCACAAACAGAGTAATGTTGTGTATGTTGTTCAGTGTCAGGAGGGTGATCAGTCTTACATCGGGGAAACAAAACAGCCACTGGCCAAAAGGATGGCCCAGCACAGAAGATCAACATCATCAGGCCAGGACTCTGCGGTCTACACTCATCTCCAGGCCAGCGGTCACTCTTTCAGGGATGAAGATGTTCACATCCTGGACAGAGAGGAACGATGGTTTGAGAGAGGAGTAAAGGAGGCCATCTCAGTGAAAAGAAATCGTCCATCGTTAAACAGGGGTGGAGGCCTCCGGGTTCAACTGTCCCCCTCTTACAATGCTGTTATTGCTAGTATCACTCAGCCCTCTGTGAATAGTAAACAGCCATCAGTGTGCTAATGATCCATTGTTAGGCTGATGGTCCTTCTTGAGCATGTGATCAGCTGGTTCTGGTTGTCAGCAGCAAAACTGGTTGATCCACTCTGAGAAGGTGCTATTTAAGAGACTGAGCTGAATACAGCACCTCAGACTGAGGAAGTCTCTCAGATGAAAGACGAAACGTTTCTACATTTTTTTTTTGTTTTGTTTTTTGAATGTCCAGAGGCCCAGACTTAACTTTAGATTTTTCTACCTGGATTATTGAGCATGCATCAGGATATCCTAGTTGTCCTTCAAAACAGCTGAATAGTAGCTAAAGAAATGTAGAAAAAAGCTTAAATTTCCAAAAGGAAGTAGAGGGAGCTTAATTGTCCCCATTAAGGCTGAAATAGGCATAAAGTAGCACAATAAAGTTGAAATTATTTGAGAAAAGCTGAAATTTGCTCATTACAGCTGAATAGTAGCTAAAACAAGCAGAAATAAGCCTAATGTTTTTTTTTTCCTCCCAGGCTCTGATCGAGGTGGCAGCTTCTGTTTTCTCCTCCCCCATTTTTTCCCCTTCCTCCTTCTCTGCTCTCTGTCTGTCTGAAGCGTTTGGGTCTCATCTCCCGAACATAAATTAAGAAGACTATGGATTTGGTATCGTGGGTGTTCAACTCTATTGATAAGATTTTTTCATCAAAGCGACAAGGTCCTGGGGAACCGGCATGTCCAGCTGAGACTCACGCTGTGGGGTACGTCATGGATTCGTGGGGAGTGTGGCAATCGATGTGCATTACAGTTCTGTCTCAAGAAGATGTTGAAGATGTTTACATATTTGGACTTATGATAGCAGGGACTCTGCTTTTTGGCATCGGCGGGACTCTGTTTTATCGACTTTTGAAGAAGACAGCGGGAGCAGTTTTAGCCATGGAAAAGCTCCCGAGTCAGTGTGAAGGTCTGGTCCTCGCTGTGGGAACTTTCAATCGTCTGGTCTACGAGCTTAACCGTAAAGTGGAGGCGATTGAGAATCGCAGACCACCTGCGGCTTCTGGGACTCGTCAGCGTGGTGGGTTCGACCTTGAAGGAGACTCATACCATGGATCAGTGAAACTTAATTCCACAATTAGGCTTTTTTGGAACCAGAACGCCCAGATGGACTCAAGGCTGAAGAAAAAAATCTGTCTGCCTGAAGAAAAACAAATATTAAGCTTATCTAATCTGACTCCCAACGGCCTCGGAGACGGGCTGACTATCAAATTTCTCCTGCCCCCGCCCCAGAACTTTCTGTGCAGGCTTATCAGAACTGCTGGCTGAAAACAACATCCTCAGAAACTGAGGCTGATCTGAAAAAAAAAGCTCATGGACAAATCTCAACACCTTGATGTCAAATGCAAATGCGATCATGTTTTAATTGAGCTGCTGGTAGAGTTTTTTGAAGTCTCAAATCGTGTCCTGATGGACAAGATGTGAAAGATCTTTTTTTGTAATACCACTATCTACCCTCATGTTTCTCCCTCTTTTCCTATCTAAGAATATTATCTGATAAGGATAAAATGGCCGCGCTCTCCTGTAGTTGCAGCTTCGTGCACTCCGCCCATCTTTCAGACGACTGTACGTACATATTCGTGTTGTACCTCGGTGCAATTCCAATAAAGTTTATTCTGATTCTGATATTACTAGAAGGATGTCGGGGAACTTGTTTTTGCTGAATTAGGCTGACAAAACTTTCAATGATTGCAAAAATGTAAATGTTTCAAATGTAGCTGATAAAGATGAAATTAGCATGACAACAGCTAAATTCTAGCTGAAATAGTAGAAATAGCTGAAACATCCAGAAATAAATTGAAAGGAGCAGAACAAGCATAAATGAGCATAAATAAGTTTTGAAGCAGCACAAAAATGTTGAAGTTAGCCAAATGAAGCTGAAAGGAGCACAAAACAGCTGCAAAAACAGCTGAAATTAGCTTAACTTGCTGAATTTAACGTACGGAAGAAAAAGTGGATCTCAATAGTGTGAATGCCTACAGGCATTCACACAATAAATGTTGGTGATCTATGTTCCTGGAAATAACCATAAAAAATTAAAGAGATAAAACACCCAGGCAAAACAAAGTTGTGCTGAAATCCTCGTCTTCAGATCATTTAGGTCACTTACAGTTTGTATTAGCACATTAATGAAAGTTCGTTTTTAATAAGCAGAACGACAGAAAGTGACGCTGACAGCAGGAACAGTTTCTTTGTGGCTCTGGTCTCTACTCAACTTCTGCAGCATTAAAACACAACATGATTTATTTATTAGCCAAATGTCACACACACCAAGGTTTAATGCTGAGACCTTTATGTCAGGGGAAAATAGACACGAGGCAAAACAAGGATTTACTTGGCCTAAAAAGGGCCATAAATAAAACTTTATTCTCTTAGTTTATTAACAGGCCACAGGAAGTCCATGGCCGTCTACCACAGCACTTAAAACATCTCGTTCCGGCAGAGTTCACAAAGATACGAGAGCCATACGAGATTCTCAGAGCCGCTGACAAACCTCAAGGCTCTCATTCTTACTTAGAAAAATAAAACATGGTAATACTGTACCAAACTGGTGGCAGAGAAGCAATGTGTGTGTGTGTGTGTATGTGTGTGGGGGGGCGCGTTATGGGGGGTTAGAACAGGCTGTGAGCGTAGCTGGGGAAGCTTGAATCAAACAGCAACAACAATAAACTATATAAAAAAAAGTAAACTATGTATTTTTAAAGCTAAAGCAGAATGTGATTGCCACAGTTCAACCACCACCCCCCCCCCCCCCCCCCAGTCTATCTTGCCCCCTCCAGCCTCCCAACCCAGTCCTCTACTGTGTTTTGTGTAAGAGTGAAACAATATTCACAATGATCAAATCTACAGCAGCAAAAGAGTAGCAGTAACAGGAGTAAGAGCGAGGAGCAGGTGAGTCCTGGACTCATGAGGAAGGCAAGCATAAAGAGAAGTCCTGGAGTCGGGCCTGCCATGAGGAACGCCGTCTCCTCACAGCTCATCTTTCTTCAGCTGGCACCCTGCTGATTGCAGCCACGATGCAGCTGAATCGCTCGCACAGTTCCAGGGTGGAGTAGCTGGGCAGTTTGGGGGGGTCGTGGAAGCTTTTGATCTCTGTGGAGCAGTCCAGTAACCTGGGCAGGAAGTCCGTCAGCTTCTCTTGCAGATTTGCTGCCAGCAGGAAGAAAACATGCATAGACCGTGAGAAACTGGAGAATTTCTAAACAATGAAATCACAAGATTAAACATTTCTGGAGTGATAGCACAAGTAGGTAGAAAGAATGTTCCACATCTAAAGCCAACCAGGCTCTGGGTAACAACACTGTTTTTCCTGAACAGTAGCTCTCTGAGGACTCAAAATGAAACCCACTGATGAAAGACGATTCATCCAAACTCTTTCCACCAACAAAACCATTTTTAGGAGTGTGTTCTGAATGTGTGTTGGAGCAAAAATACATTTTACAAACTTCTTGTTGTGAGCTGCTAATCAGAATACAACTAAAATGAAACATGTTAGCAACACTCCAGTGGCTCTGATACACCACACTGAAAAACTTGTGCAGGCACTAGGGCTGGGCGACATGGACCAGAATTATTATCTCCATATTTTAAGATGAATGGCGATATACCATATATTTCTCAATGTTTTATCTTTCCATAAAATAATAAAAAAAATATATTTCAGAGTCAAAGCTTTGTCCCAAATCCCACTTGTCACACAGGCACCTTTAATAATAAAAAGTATGTATACTGTACAAAATAAATGTCTCAAAAATTAAATAGTTTTTTCCTGCAGAACAAAACCAAAAATACAGCTGTGCACTTTCAATTTAAACAGAAAACATACAGAGCAAATGAAAATGAGAGCAAATGAAATTGAGAGCAAATGAAATTGAGAGCAAATGAAATTGAGAGCAAATGAAAATGAGAGCAAATGAAAATGAGAGCAAATGAAATTGAGAGCAAATGAAAATGAGAGCAAATGAAATTGAGAGCAAATGAAAGGCTGACTTGCTCTTTAAAACATCTGATTCTAATGAAGTATATTCATTCAACATTTATTAACAAAGCTGTTAGAAAGCTCACATTGTTGTTTTTGGTTATGGCTTGTTTCTTTCTGAATTTAATAGTTCCTATGCTCTTGAATACACCGTGGCTCTTCCAACACTAGTGAACGTATCACTCTTGTAAAGTGCAGAGCTCAGTTGGAGTTTTTTTTCTCTCTTGACATGGACGGTCCCTTGTTGTTCAAGCTTGTTTGTGCTTTACTGGTTTACTGCTGCGTCTAAATACCAGAAGAAACACAGCAAATAAATCACCCTAAACTGGATATCTGTCTCCGTGTTTTTAAATGATAAGACAACTTCATACCTTGCCACTCTAAAACAGTTAATTTCCTGGAGAACACCAAACCTCTCTGCTTTATAGCAGCTACCGAGTCATTTTAACACCTATCAGGAATTTACAGTTCTCTCCCACTGCGAGTCAACAAAGATATGCGCATATCCAGAGTCCTGTAAAGAGAGAGTTGTGACACTGCCATAGACTTCCATAGAAAGAATGTAATGTGGAAGTCACGTGGGTCATGGAGCCTCATAGTTCCAAACAGCAGCAGTTCCAGCATTGAACCTAGTTCATGCTCTGTGTTTCAGACGTGTTTTCTACAGTAAGTTCATGAAAATACGACACTATTTTTCCATTGTGAAGCGTTATCTGACTATTCTGCACCACAGTTTATCAACATTAATACTTCATGTTGCAGTTGTAGTTAATGAAACATGTTAACTTGTTGGTTGCATTTTAACTGCAGCTGCTCTGCCAAACGGGTCTATTTCGGTTTAATTCAACATTTTAAAATATCCATTACAGCTTAAATTGTGAAAGTTGATCATTTTAATTTTTTTATGGTAATTCCAGTTCCTAAACTCAACTAGAAAATATTTAACCTTTTTTTTCTGAGAGACTGACGTGGTTAATTTAGTTCAAGTTATAGATCCTTAGTCAAAGACTGCAGCATAAATTGTGACATTATTATTAAATAAAAACGTGATGGTGGAGATGAGTCAATGTTTTAATGTTTTCCAGGTAAACCACAGGAGAATGACTTCATGAACTGAATGTTGCATTCAAAGTACAAACCGGATTCCAAAAAAGTTGGGACACTAAACAAATTGTGAATAAAAACTGAATGCAATGATGTGGAGGTGCCAACATCTAATATTTTATTCAGAATAGAACACAAATCACAGATCAAAAGTTTAAACTGAGAGAATGTTTCATTTTAAGTGAAAAATCTGTTGTTCCAAATTTCATGGCGTCAACAAATCCCCAAAAAGTTGGGACAAGTCCATTTTTACCACTGTGTGGCATCCCCCCTTCTTCTTACAACACTCAACAGACGTCTGGGGACAGAGGAGTGTAGGGTTTTGATATTTTCCTTCCTCCAGGTTCCTGAAGGCAGGGGCGGCGCTGATGAGCAGCGGCAGCTGAGGCCAGTTTCCTTAATTCATGCCAGGAGTACTTAAGGCTCCAGTGGAGCTCCAGTCAGTGCTGGAGCATTGTTTGACCTGCCGGTACATATGCCTCCAGCCCTGTACAGTGCTTAAAGATTTAGAAAGACTTACCTTGTTTTGTGTCCACGTTTTCAGAGTCTGGATGTACCGGATCCTGTCCTGTAATTCGAAGTATTGGAGAAGATCCTACGGAGATACTTACCTGTGCTTCCTGGTGCTCAGCTGCCTGAATTCGCCTTCCACCACTTGCCCTTGCAGTCTGCCTTCCCATCATCCTGGAAGGAGCAAAACCCTCAGCCACCCAACAGCCATATAAACTACCTGAACTGTAAGCCTTACAAAGAACCCAAGACATTCAGTTGTTGGACCAAATCCTCGTCCATGAATAATCCTCCTCCTCTGTCTTCACAGACCCTGAACCTGCTTGTAAATAGTTTATTTTTCACTGTAAATAAACATTTTCAATTACAGTTGAGTCTGGTTCTGTTCTCCTCTCAGTCTGTTCACCTGGGTTACTCCACATTATAACAAGGAGACCAGTTTCTCCAGTTTAGAAATAGGAATGCTCTCCCATTCATGTCTAATACAGGCCTCTAACTGTTCAATCGTCTTGGGCCTTCTTTGTGGCACCTTCCTCTTTATGATGCACCAAATGTTCTCTATAGGTGAAAGATCTAGACTGCAGGCTGGCCATTTCAGTACCCGGATCCTTCTCCTACGTAGCCATGATGTTGTGATTGCTGCAAAATGTGGTCTGGCATTATCGTGTTGAAAATTGCAGGGTCTTCCCTGGAAGAGATGACGTCTAGATGGGAGCATATGTTGTTCTAGAACCTGAACATAGTTCTCTGCATTAATGGTGCCTTTCCAGACATGCAAGCTGCCCATGCCACAAGCGCTCATGCAACCCCATACCATCAGTGATGCAGGCTTCTGAACGGAGCGTTGATAACAACTTGGGCTATCCTTGTCCTCTCTGGTCCGGATGACATGGCGTCCCAGTGTTCCATAAAGAACTTCAAATCGTGACTCCTCTGACCACAGAACAGTCTTCCATTTTGCCACACTCCATTTTAAATGACCCCTGGCCCAGTGCAAACGTCTGAGCTTGTGGAGCTTGCTTAGAAATGGCTTCCTCTTTGCACTGTAGAGTTTCAGCTGGCAACGGCGGATGGCACGGTGGATTGTGTTCACTGACAATGCTTTCTGGAAGTATTCCTGAGCCCAGTCTGTTATTTCCTTGACAGTGGCATTCCTGTTTGAGGTGCAGTGACGTTTAAGGGCCCGGAGATCATGAGCATCCAGTAGAGTTTTACGGCCTTGACCCTTACGCACAGCAATTGTTCCAGATTCTCTGAATCTTTTGATGATGTTATGCACGGTTGATGATGATAACTTAAAAGTCTTTGCTATTTTACGCTGGGTAACACCATTCTGGTATTGCTGCACTATCTTTCTGGGCAACAGTAGTGGATTTGGTGATCCTCTTACCATCTTGGCTTCTGAGAGACACTGACACTCTGAGAAGCTCTTTTTATACCCAATCATGTTGTCAATTGACCTAATTAGTGTTAATTGGTCTTCCAGCTGTTCGTTATATGCTCAATTTCCTTTTTCCAGCCACTTATTGCTACTTGTCCCAACTTTTTTGGGATTTGTTGACACTGTGAAATTTTGAATCAACATATTTTTCCTTTAAAATGTTACATTTACTCAGATTAAACTTTTGATCTGTCATCTATGTTATATTACGAATAAAATATTGACATTTGCCATCTCCACATCATTGCATCCAGTTTTTATTCACAATTTGTTTAGTGTCCCAACTTTTTTGGAATCCGGTTTGTATATGTGTGTATATATATATATATATATATATATATATATAAATATATATATATATATATATATATATATATATATATATATGTGTATACATATATGTGTATCCATATATATATACACATGTGTTTATATATGCACACGCACAGATAAACACACACATGTATACAAACTGGATTCCAAAAAAGTTGGGACACTAAACAAATTGTGAATAAAACTGAATGCAATGAGGTGGAGATGGCAAATGTCAATCTGAGTTTAATGACTGCCTAACTTGGAAGCCATATGAATGCGAGACCTGAGGAGTGGTCTGATTATGCTCTTCTTTGGCAGGATGGACTGGAAAGTGTACTGCTAACCTTATCCCTAAACTTTCCAGAAATACTTAATAGGCTGAGACTCCCTTAAGGACTCACATTCCATCTCTTGACCCAGGTAGGAGCACCAGCGGTTCCTCATGTCCTCCACTGCAAGCAAATCCTTCTCCATGTCATTAGCCAGCAGCAGAGGGATGCAGGGTACCACCAGCTCATTCATTATGCTGAGTCCTGAGGTCACCTCTGGCTCCTCTCCCAGCTCAAACATGGCAGCTGCTTGCTCATTTAGTTTCTGTGGGGCAAAAAAAAAAGACAAATAATCGTCAATCATGTTCCAGTCAGTTCTTGTAACACTCAAATAAAAAATGTTTGAACCCAAAACAAAGCACTTTGTCAGGTAATTTTCAAACTTTTGATTTTTAGCTGCTGTGGTTAAACTAAAAATAATGCTCTGCACAATCTCATGCAATATTACCAGATGTCATAATCAGAGTATGTGTTGTGAACGACTCTCAGCTACTACCACTACTACCACATAAACATTATACAGTAGCTCAATCTGTAAAAGCAACTGAGTTATTGCCATCTTGTGCTGGCTGATATGGATTAGTTTTGGCAGCCATCTTAAAATGGATTGATTTCAAAAGTTACTCAATTGTAATTGTACACTCAGTTATTATTTCTAGAAGGTTTAATCAATTCGTCCAGCGGTTCATGGAACATATAGCTAACAACCAGGAATGTGTACAACAGGTAGTACTAAAGTTTTAGGCAAAGATCTCACACAATGAGAATCAATTACAAGTATGTGCTGTGAATGACTGTTAGTTACTAACAAACCAAATTTGAGCTCAGTATCTGTTAAAGTGGCTGTAGTTCAGCTGTTTTTGTGTTTTGTAAGGCAGCCCATCTTGAAGTTATGTGATTGATGATATACTGTACATCAAAATGATAATTTCCTCAAAGTGTAATTAATTGTTCAGTGGTTCATTCCTTGTTGTGCTAACAGATAGGTTTGATTCCTAATAGTTTATGGTAAAAAAGTCAACAAGGCTCTTGTGTGATCTGTTAGTGCTCGGAGTTTGTTAGGGATCAGTGTCAGCTACTACCACACAAAACTTTAGACAAATTTCTGTAAAAATGACTGAGCTATAGCCATTAGGAACTCGTCTTAAGCGCAGAGGTGACAGGACCTTCTCTGTAGCAGGACCAAGACTCTGGAACGAGTTACCTCTGCTTGTCAGACAGGCCCCCTCCCTCTTGGTTTTCAAATCCCGTTTAAAAACTCACTACTATTCAGTATCTTTCAACACCAGATGATCTGTGTTTTGATCCTGTATGCTCCACACTGGTTTGTCGTCATTATCTGCATCGTTTTTATGTCTATATTCTGATTTACCTCATTTTGTATTTTGCTTTGTGTGTTACCTGTTGTTCTTTTGTACAGCACTTTGGTTGGCCTTGTTGCTGTTTTAAGTGCTCTATAAATAAAGTGGTATGGTATGGTATGGTATAGCCATTTGTGTGTCTTTTACAATTATGTAGCTGTGGCCATCTTGATTTTAATCTAAAAATTAATGAGATTAAGATATACATCAATTTTTTTTTCAGTGGCTTATGAGATATTTTGGTAAGAGAGAGACACAGGCAAAAATATTATCGCCTGCCGGCAAAAGACGAGGGTAGGCAACAAAAATATATGGCAACTACAACCCTCTAACTAACCATAAGTGGCTTTTACAGAACAGGAAGTCCAGGCTTTGAAACTTATGTCTTAAATTTGAATAATTTATAAACAATAAGCAAACTCTACTGTTTACTAACCTCACCATTTGATTTCATTATGTTAAGGAAACATCTTCTCCATCCAAAGAACATGTGCAACCATGTTGATATTTTCATCTCTTTTTAGATAAGTTGTTTACTTTCTTCTATTAGTTATGGGACTAAAGTCACGATTGTGTTTAGAACATTTTATTCCCACTTTCTGGCCCATAACCCTCCCTGCCGTCACAGACAAACTCGTTGACCTTCTCCCTGTGGAGCGCCTTGGTTTTTAAAAGCCAGCTGGAACAAAGGACTGCAATGCTGCATTTGCAAATTTTCTAGTTCCATTAACTGTGTCAGTGTCTGTAATGTTTTCATTTACACCAAAAGCTGGAGGTAAACAGCTGCATAGACGAAGCCAGAGGCTCTGGCCAGAGATCTGAGATGAGCCATCAGTGCATGCACAGCAGAGGTTTGTGAGGTTAGCTGAGGACATGCTGGTGTCTCATGAAAATGTGTTTACACTTGCTGGCCCTCCTGCTTCCTATTCCCACTGCAATGATTACATTATGAGTACAATGCTGGTGTAAGGTTACTGAGTGCAGTGGTGAGTAGGCTGTTCAAGACCGGTATGGGATGGATCAGAGCAGATCCTGCTTTGTGAAGAAAAAAAAAAAAAAATCGTGCCATGATGCTGAAAGGGTTTACATAGTCAGTATAAGGCAAAAAAAAAATCAGTGGAATCAATTTTATGGGCTGCAAAAAAGCCAAAGCAACATCTCAGAAAAAGCAATCTGATTATCAGAACTGAGCTCAGAACTGAAGGGAAGTGTCTGGCTTTGTTAGATCTGCTGAGTCACTGCAGCAAAGGAAGTTCGATACAGAGGGAAGGGAGTGACAAAGAAGAGACAGAGATCACAGAGGACTACTGAACGCAAAGACCTCCATTCTAAAACAGATAATGCCCTCTTTGTAAAACGCACTTTAAAAATGTGAAAAGTCTCACCAGCAAACACTCTCTGCGATAATAACCCAGAAGCTTCTCGCTGTGCCCTCTGTACAGTCCTTTCAACAAAAGCTCCTTGTTGTACTGGTATGAGTAAATGAGATAGATCAGGGCCTCCACATAACTGGAAGGGAAGAGATAAACAAATATTCCAATCAGATTAAGCTGTATCAAAGAAACACAGAGAACTTTAGAGAGTAAACTAGTCCAAAAAACTAAAGAACTCAGTGACCCCACTGCACAACCATGTGAGCAGCTGCACTCTCTGTCAGCTGGGGACCCCTGCAGGATGACATGGGGTACAACATTCAACTTTTAAACAGAAATGGGGGGGGGGGGGGGCTGAATTCATGGTTTCCAGCATTAGACAATAAGAGGTAGTCTGGAAGCATGTCGTCATACTTTGCCTTGTGAAAGAGCTCCAAACCAGTCACCATGAAGATAGTCATCTCACGGAAATTCCTGTAGTCCTGATGCCACATCTGCCACAGAGGAGCACAACATATGATGAGCAAGACCATAAAAATAGCTGTAATAAGTATGCACGTGCATATGTATGTATTTTGGTAAGCAGGAGAGGTAATTAGGTAGGTAGTAAGAAAGTAGACAAGTAGGCAGGTTTGTAGGTAAGTAGGTAGGCAAGTAAATAGCTACTTGGATAAATACTTAGATACATGACTAATTTTTCAAGTTACAGCAAAGACTTTATTATGTAAAACTATATTAGAGGCAACAAATGGTGCCGTTTACAGTAAATAGAAGTGGGATATTGTTGCTTCTCACCTCGTATTCATCCATGTTGATCTCCTCAGGCTTGATCAGGCCCAGTTTTGCACGTGCCACATTCATAATGCTCTTACATCTGTCAGAGGTGGGAAGACAGGAAGACAAACCAGTGTAAGCAATGAGATGATGAGTCATCATATCATGAGGTACTCCAGGGGATGAAAACGAAATAGTCCACACTGCCCCACGACTTTAATATGGCCTAATGAATCATTCAACTGCTGAGAGGAGCAATTAAACCCTTCTCCGGAGGTTCCTATTCAGGCAACATGTACGCATAAATCTAATTATCTTGCTCAATATAGAGAAGAAGGTAGAAATATATATTTCACTCATGAGTATAGATCGAGGCCAACAAGCAAAGTTTTAAGAGATGATAAGGCAGACTGCACCTCCCAATGACTGAAATATCTCAGAGTTCAGTAAAATATAAAACTAATTATTAAATGAATATCCTTGAAAATCTGCATTTAAACTGAAGACGAAGAGAATACAGATCACAAAGCATGTGCAGCTGGGAAGCTTTGCCTGGATGAGAGTATCTGTGCTAAAACTGAACATCCAAGTAATATGCTGGTGAAGATTCTCAGTCATCCAGGACATGATAAATTCAAAAATGTTCAATACAAAAACAACTAGACTTTATTTGTAAAAGACGTTTTGCTCCTCATCTGGGGAGCTTTATCAATTCAAAGAGCAGTGAGTGAGAGATTCAGGTTATAAGGCTGAGATAAGATACACACACATATGTAGATTGACAAATCACACCTTCTGTTCGACTCCCAACATCCACTGAAACACAAACTCTCTGTCATCAGAACTTTACAGCAATGGGCCGAGCGCGTCCCCACAAAGACAAAGGGTAAGGAAAAGGAACAGAAACACATCCAAGAAGTTCTTCAAACATGTGGATATCCTAACTGGGCTTTTGTCAAGTCAGCGAGGAAATCTACAAAACACAGTAATAAATAGAAAAAAGAGAACAACAGATGAAAAAACAACCTTATGTTGCTGGAGTATCAGAGAAATTCAGAAGGATCTTCAACAAACACAACATCCCAGTACATTTCAAACCCAGCAGGACTCTCAGACAGAGACTGGTCCACCCTAAGGACAGAACACCCATACACAAACAGAGTGGTGTAGTGTATGCGGTCCAGTGCAGCGAGGACTGTTCCGACCTCTACACTGGAGAAACTAAACAGCCTCTTCACAGACGCATGGCTCAACACAGGAGAGCCAAGTCCTTAGGACAAGATTCTGCTGATCACCTCCACCTCACAGATAAGGGACACTCTTTTGAGGACCAACATGTGCACATTTTGGACTGAGAACACAGATGGTTTGAGAGGGGGGTGAAGGAGGCAATTTATGTAAAAAGAGAAAAAAATGTCTCAACAGAGGAGGAGGCCTCAGATTTCCACTTTCTAAAACCTATAATGCAACTTTAAGACTGATTCCCAGCCAGTTTTCACACCTGATGGGAACAGAGGGGCCTCGTCTGTGAATTAGAGGAACAAAGACCTTAAGAAACCCGTACTGTTATCAGAGTCAGAGTCAGAGTTTCTTTATTGTCATTCGCACCTCATGTGGTACATGTGGTGGAGCGAAATTATGTACACAGGGTCCCAGTTACATCCAACAATAAAATGTATAAGAAAAACAGTAATAACATCTAAGATATGAACTAAGAAAAACATCAACTAAATATACACTAAGCACTCATAACATAAAACATTGAACATCAGCACAAACATGAACATGAGTCTGTGAGCAGATGTGCACGCATGAACACATCAACATTGAAACAGATCAGCAGCAACATGAAACAGATCAGCAGCAACATGATATGGTTTTTCACAGTGATTATTCTAGTTAGAGATTCATGAGTCTAACAGCCTCAGGGTAGAAGCTGTTCCTCAGTCTAGTGGTTCTACACTTAATGCTCCTTAACCTCCTTCCTGAGGGGAGTGGGGCAAAAAGTGTGTGTGCTGGGTGGGTGGGGTCCTTCATGATGCAGGTGGCCCTCTTCCTGCATCTGGAGGTGTAGATGTCTGTGATGGTGGGGAGACTGATTCCAACAGATTTCTGTGCAGCCTTCACCACTCTCTGCAAAGCTTTTCTTTCTGCAACTGTGCAGCCTCCATGCCACACATTGATGCTCGAGCACAGGATGCTCTCCACTGCACACCTGTAGAAGGAGGTGAGGACTGAGCTTCCCAGACCAGCTCGCCTCAGCCGTCTGAGGAAGTAGAGTCTCTGATGAGCTTTCTTGATCAGGCTGGTGGTGTTGTTGCTCCAGCTGAGGTTGTCATTCATGTGTACACCCAAGTACTTGTAGCTGGAGACCACTTCCACCGCAGATCCTCTTATGGTGTAAGGTGCGATATGTCAATCTACATATGTATGTGTATCTTATCTCAGCCTTATAACCTGAACCCCTCACTCACTGCTCTTTGAATTGAGAAAGCTCCTGGGATGAGGAGCGAAACGTCTTCTGTTACTAATAAAGTCCAGTTGTTTTTGTATTTAACATTGTTGAATGAACATCCAAGTAAAACACTTTGCGTCCCTCTGCTGGTTGTAACCAAAAACTAACATTAGCTTTTTTATGTAACTGACATTTTCTGCAATTACTAGTTCTTCAGTCAGTGTGGTGTATGTAAGGCTTGGGTTTATTTATTTAGCACTACCCTTTTAGCTGTGGCTCAAAGAAATCTGTACAACTATTCAAGTGGCACATGAACACATCAAATAGAACCACCACCATCCCTACAGCAGAGCTACACTGCACCAATCCGGTATTTTTGAAGAAACAATTCAAAGTTCGAGCATCTGGTTAGGATGCTTTTTGGACACCTCCTATTGAAGGTTTTCCAGGCATGTCCCATTGGAAAAAGACCCTGAACTCACTGAAAGGCTTGCTGGTATATATTCTCTCTGGCCTGTGAATGCCTTGGGATCTCCCAGGAGGAATTGGAGTGTCAATGAGGAGAGAGATACCTGGGTTTCTCTAGTGGACCGGTTGCCTCCTCAAACCACCCACAGAAAAGTGGTTAGAGATGGAGACAATATGCGTTATCTATAATCAGTAGAAGTTTTGTCAGTGTATCAACTAGAAATATGCAGAAGGAAGGGTGAGGGGTAAAATCAATTTTAGATGAATCACAGACATAAAATATTTTGAATCTATTCTCAAATGCCAAAAAATCCATTTTGTTATTGTCCATCAATGCTGCCATTTTAAGAGAGTCAGCAGGGTAGTTGCTGCTGTTTGTCCTAGTGAGGTCACAGTAGGTTCCAGTAGGAAAAACATGTTGCAGTATACAGTGCATACAGAAAGTATTCAGAACACTTCACTTTTTCCACATTTTGTTAGGTAACAGCCTTATTCCAAATAGTATTAAATGGATCTCTTTGCTCAAAATTCTACACACAATACCACATTATCGCTCCTCAAAACACATCTGTACTCACTGACATTTAACACAGTGTGATCTCATTTGGTATTTCGTTGGTGATGATTGTGTTCATCCAAGTTGCTTTTACTCCCTGACATTTAACGAAGGGTGATTTGATTTAGTATTTCATTGTTTCTCGTTATATTTCATGTTTTTATGACTTTATTCATGTTGCTGTAATATATTGTTATTAATATTTGATGCTGTGATCTTTTTTGGTAAGCACTTTGATAACAGTTACTGTTTTAAATGTGCTATATAAATAAATGTGACTTGACTTGACATTATGACAATGTGAAAAATGATTTAGGATTCAAGGATTTCTTATTGTCATACAAGCTCAAATTTGTATGTTTGTGGTACGAAATTCAGACTCAGGTCCCAGATCAAGAATATATATATATATATATATATATATATATATAGAAATATATATATAATTATATATATGTATGTTTGGATTTATTACACAAGATGGCCGCTCTCAGAGCAGTTGCAGCTTCACAGGCTCCCGGTACCATCCCAGTTTTTAGAAGTTTTGATATTGACTCTGTGCCTGACTCCGCGCGATTTATGCGTGTGAACTATAGCCGAACCGAACTGATGAGAATAGGAGCGGATTTGCCACGGAATATAGCAGAAATCAGCAACAAACTCAAAACTACGCTCGGCAGAATGCAGATCTTAAAGTCATCTACCTGGAAGCTGCAGCAGAGGCGTTCCAGTGGGCAGAAGAGGATGCGCTGCTCCCGGCTTAAGAGGAGAGGATGCCGGGCGGGGGTTATGTTGAGGCTACGAGCTAACGCTAAAGCCGGTAAACTCCCCATGCCGTCTCTCTTTCTGTCGAATGTCCGCTCGTTGGACAACAAGATGGATTTACTTCGTCTGAGAGCAGGCGCCTCAGAAGAGATGAAGAAGTGTGCGGTGCTTTGCCTCATGGAAACGTGGATTATAAGCGAAATACCGGACACAGTCTTCCAGCTGGATGACAGACTTTTTTTTCGAGCGGACCGCTGCAGCGAGCTAACGGGGAAATCACTGGGAGGCGGAGTATGCATTTACGTGAGTAAAAGTTGGTGCATGAACTGTACTGTTGTAAATAGCTCATGCTCGAAGGCTTTGGAACAAATAACAGTGAAATGTCGGCCACATTATCTACCCCGAGAGTTCACGGTGACTTTTATCACAGTTGTTTACATTCCTCCGGACGCTAATGCTAATGAATCACTGTAGGAGCTACATGATATCATCAGCTTGCTGCAGAGCAAACACCCCGAGGCTCTTTACATGGTAGCCGGAGACTTTAACCACGTGAATCTAAAGGACTGTCTCCCGAGCTTTAATCAACATGTGACAATTCCGACAAGTGGAGACAAGACGCTGGACCGTGTTTACACGAACGTAAAAGATGCATACAAAGCCCAACCCCGCCCCCACCTAGGACTGTCAGACCACATCTCAATCTTCCTGGCTCCTGCTTACGTGCCCCCGCTGAGACGCTCCAGACCGATACAAAAGGAAGTTAAATGCTGGATCCAGGACAGTGGCCCCATACTGAGAGATTGTTTTGACCGAACAGACTGGCTGGTTTTCAGCGAAGCTGCTGAAAATGGAGGTTCGCTTGATCTTGAGCAATACACATCCTCAGTTCTGGGTTACATTTGTACATGTACTGAAACCGTCTCCACTATCAGAAATGTTAAAAGCTAACCAAACAGAAAAACTTGGCTGAATGCAGAGGTGAGTACCCTGCTGGAAGCCAGGAACACTGCCTTCAGGTCTGGAAACTCAGAGGAGCTGAGTAGAACAAGAAAATAGCTGGTTGTTGGTATTAAGAGGGCCAAGGCCACATATGCAAAGAGGATCGAGGGTCAATTCATCTCACAAGACCCTCGGAACATGTGGAGGGGCATTAAGTGTATAACAGATTATAAACGAAGGAGCGTACAATGCCCCAAAGACCCATCTCTGCCTGATGCCCTCAACAAGTTCTATGCACGCTTTGAAGACCCGAACAGACCACCCAGCACCAGACTCACCTCACCACCGGATGAAGAGCATCTCAGCGTGACCTCAGCAGAAGTAAGGAGTACTTTCAGGAGGAAAGTACTCTATGGATCTATGGAATAACCAGTGGTCATTCCATATGTTGAGGGAGTATCAGAGAAACTGAGACGTTTATTTTCTAAACATAACGTCCCAGTGGCTTTTAAACCCCAAAATACATTACGGCAAAGACTGGTTCATCCCAAAGATCCAGTCCCCCGGCACAAACAGAGTAATGTTGTGTATGCTGTTCAGTGTCAGGAGGGCTGTGATCAGTCTTACATCAGGGAAACTAAACAGCCACTGGCCAAAAGGATGGCCCAGCACAGAAGATCAACATCATCAGGCCAGGACTCTGCGGTCTACACTCATCTCCAGGCCAGCGGTCACTCTTTCAGGGATGAAGATGTTCACATCCTGGACAGAGAGGAACGATGGTTTGAGAGAGGATTAAAGGAGGCCATCTTTGTGAAAAGAAATCGTCCATCGTTAAACAGGGGTGGAGGCCTACCTGTTCAATTGTCCCCCTCTTACAATGCTCTGATTACTAGTATCACTCAGCCCTCTGTGAATAGTAAACAGCCATCAGTGTGCTAATGATCCATTGTTAGGCTGATGGTCCTTCTTGATCATGTGATCAGCTGGTTTTGGTTGTCAGCAGCAAAACTGGTGGATCCACTCTGAGAAGGTGCTATTTAAGAGACTGAGCTGAATACAGCACTTCAGACTGAGGAAGTCTCTCGGATGAGAGACGAAACGTTTCTATATTTTTTTGTTGTTTTGCTTTGTTTTTTTTTTGAATGTCCAGAGGACCAGATTTAACTTTTTTTAGAAAGATGCTTTGACTGTTTCCTCACCCCTCCCTTCCCCAAGGCTGTGGACATGTAACAGAACCTCAACTGAGCTGAAGATGAACGTCACCTCTTATCTGGACTATGCTATGATTTTCCCTTAAAAATTCAATGTTTTCACCGCCTATATGTACATGTATAACGTCTATTTATGTTGCTTTGCTGTGGTAGGTTTTTTTGATGCCTCAAATTGTGCCCTGTCTAGAACACGGTGTGAGAGATCTTTTTTTTGTACCGTCTCTCCTCATGTTTTCTTTCCTTTTCTTATCTAAGCAAAATACTATTCTGAATAAGAATAAGAAGGCCGCACTAATTATTTATAGCCGCAGCTTCGTGCACTCCGCCCATCTTCGGACGACTGTACGTACATATTTGCGTTGTATCTCGGTGCAATGCCAATAAAGTTTATTCTGATTCTGATTCACACAGAGGGGCATGTCACCGGGTGGTAGAATATGTCTGGTGCTGGGGGTGGGGGTGGGGTGGGTGGGGGGGGTGTTAGGATCCCAAAAAGCGAGCATAGAACTTATTGAGTGCATCTGGCAATGAGGGATCCCTTGGGCATTGTACATCCCTGACGTTGTAGTTCATAATGCATTTGATGCCCTTCCACATGCACCGGGGGTCATTGGTAATGAAGTGATCCTGAATTTACTGGGCATATGTGGCTTTGGCCCTTGCAGTCAGTCTTTTCCTCACCTCTTGGGAGAACTGATGCCTCACCTGTCCTGAACGTGGCGTCCCTAGCTTTCAGCAGAGCTCTCACCTGAGCATTCAGCCAGGGTTTCTGATTCAGATAACAGGTTACTGTTCTGGTGGTGATAATATCATCAGCACAGTTGGAGATGAAGCCATGAACAGAGGAGGTGTATTCCTCCAGGTCCACCTCACCCGCATATGTAGTCACCTCTCTGAAGATCTGCCAATCTGTGCACTGAAAACAGTCCTGGAACACAGAGTCTACATCCCTGGGCCACACAGTAACTGTATTCTTTGTTGGTGTAGTGAACTTGACCTGATGTCAAAACTAAGCCTAAGGTCAAAACCCTTGACCTTAAGAACCTTGTGGGACAGAAACTGTCATTTCATTGATTTGAATCCAGAAATACAGGTTCACCCATCCTGAGACTTTCTTTCTTGAAAATCAAGTGAAAGAACACTCTCTTTTTTATTATCATTACTATTTTACAAATGTTGATAACCAAAGTGTTTTAGTTCAAACCATTTTAGATGTTGCAGTGAACTAATCAATTTTATTAACTGTAAAACAGTAACAATGATTTTTAGTTGCTTATGCAAAGTAGAATTCATGTTAAGGCCTGTTACAGAGTAATTATGCATTTTCTGATTTCTGTCTTTGAATGAGCAAGTGTGCGTTTTCTAAGGTTAGGAGTCGAAGCAGACATGTGTCTTGTTTTACATCCTCTCAGACGTCAACGGAGAAGTTGGCACCTGTTTCTCCAAACTCGCCAAAACAAAACTCTCTCTGTCTCTGAGAACAGTTTTAATCTGTTCCATAACAATTCTTGCTGTTTTCTGACTTCTAGTAACCTCTTACGTCACAAACCACACCCCTGTCTGGTCGACATTGACCAATCAGGAACGCTCAAATATACCGGAAATAGAGCCCTTTAAATGCTGGTACTTCCTAGTTCTCTCAGTGCGGTGAAGTGGCAGTTCTGAGATGTTCGCAGTTCTGTGAAGTCGTTGGTCTGTGAGTTGCCGTTGGAGTCGGCTGGAGAGTTTGCACCTCCAGTCGTTTGGGAGAACAGAAGTCCAGCCATGATAAGGCTCTTCCGAGTTTGGATTATAACATCTTCCACCTCTGAGTGGAACTTCTGAAGGACTCCACTCATGTGAAGTCCACTTGCTGAGGTGAGCTTGTGTCGGACGGAATCTCGTCGCTACTTCGGACGAGTCACAGCCATCCTATGGAGACGCTGGACAGGTAGCGTTAACTGGAACTCCGTATCTGCTGATTCATCTTCAGAGAGGTAACGAGTCAAGTTTACTACCGAGCGTACCGAGGAAAAGCTGGGTTCGAATGGAGAGTGTCGGTTCTGGTCAACACTCCCCCTCACACACCATCTTTTACTCCCTTTAAACTTCACTTTCCATCTTTAAATTCTTCTGTCAAGTAGAAATCCTTCCAGATAATTTAGAAATGTCTGTGTAAAGTGCTCATCCACCGCCGTGTGGATAATTGATCATAATTGTACAGCCCGCTGATTAATTATGTTGTTATTCTCATCTTTTGCCAAATTAATGTAAATGTTTGATGTGTTAAACTTGATTCTGTTAATAAATGACCCACTGTCGTGGTGAGTCAAAGATAATTAACGTCTCACGTCCACATTTCATTAAATTCAATGCACGTTTTATTCAGTCCAGAAAAATGAAGAATCCGTTTTAATTGATGAATATATCTCAGCATCTGTTCATCTACATTGGCCTAATCCGTCTCATCAGCGGATGATATGTTGGCGTCAGCAGGATTGAGATGGGGTCGGAGAGGCCAAGATGGGGGTGAGGAAGAGCTCTGTATGCACCGTGTATGGTAGTGTACATGCAGTCTAAAGTGTTGTCTCTCCACATAGGAAAGGTGACATGTTGGTAAAAACTGGGCAGAGTGTCTGTCAGTTTCACGTGATTAAAGTCCCCTGTAACCACGCAAAACACATAAGGGTGCTTTATCTGCAGTGAGCTAATGGTCTCATACAGCTACTTTGATGCTTTGTTAGCATTAGCACCCGGCGGGATGTAAACAATGGTGACGAACACTGCAGTAAACTCCAATGGCAGATAGTACGGCCGACATTTCAAAGTAATAAGTTCTATCGCCTCAAAGCAATAGTTTTTTACCAGTCCACAATTTGTACACCAATCTTCATTCACGAACATACAGAGTCCTCCCGTCTTTTACCCAATCGATGGTCACGGTCCACTCAAAATAACTGAAGACCGTTGATCTGGAAAGCTGAGCCTGGCATGTTGTTGTTAAGCTAGGTTTCTGTTAGGTAAAGCACAGCACAGTTCTTCATCTCTGTAGAAACACTCATCCTCAGATGTAACAAGTCCATTTTGTTATCCAGTGAGCGGACATTGATCAGAAAGAGAGTAGGAATCAGTGGCCTTCTTGACTTTAGCTGAACCAACGTGCCCTCTACTGTTTTCAGGCATATCATTTCCTCTTGACCGTTGCTCCTCGCACTTTGCTGCACCATTCCATTGTCCTCAGGAGCCGCTGTCTGCCGAGTTTGGATTTCAGCCTAGGTGATATTTTAAAAACCGATGGTCTCTGATGGCCATCAGTTCAATTGAGCTGTACTTGAGCCGTGAATTTAGCACTGAATTAGAGCCTAAAACAGCCTCATAGCAATTAAAATAATGCTTAATCTTGGGAGCATGAGAAACCGCTGCACTTCTGTGCACCACCATAAAAAAATTATTGAGGTTTTTGCAGATTTATTAAAAATAGAAAACTAAGAAATCACATTTACATAAGTATTCATAGCCTTTGTCATGAAGCTCCAAATTAAGCTCAGGTGCATACTGATTTCACTGATCATAATTGACATGTTTCTACAACTTAAATGGAGTCCACCTGTGGTAAACTCAGCTGAATGGACTTGATTTGGAAAGGCCCACACCTTTGACAGTGCATGTTAGAGCACAAACACTAAGCATGAAGTCAAAGGAATTGTCTGTAGACCTCCAAGACAGGATTGTGACGAGACACAAATCTGGGGAAGGATACAGAAATATTTCTGCTGCTCTGAAGGTCCCAGTGAGCACAGTGGCTTCCATCATTCATAAATGGAAGAAGTTTGGAACCACCAGGACTCTTCCGAGAGCTGGCCAGCCGTCTAAACTGAGCGATCGGGGGGAGAAGGTTCTTAGTCAGGGAGGTGACCAAGAACCTGATGGTCACTCTGTCAGAGCTCCAGCGTTCCTCTGTGGAGAGAAGAGAACCTTCCTGAAGGACATAAGTCAGGCCCGTACAAAAGCCACTCCTTAAGAAAAGGTACATGGCAGCCCATCTGTATTTTTCCAAAAGGCGCCTGAAGGTCTCTCAGACCATGAGAAACAAAATTATCTGGTCTGATGAAACAAAGATTGAACTCTTTGGTGTGAAGGCCAGGCATCCTGTTTGGAGGAAACCAGCTCATCACCAGGTCAATACCATCCCTACAGTGAAGCATGGTGGTGGCAGCATCATGCTATGGTGATGTTTTCAGCAGCAGGAACTGGCAGACTAGTAAGGATCGAGAGACAAATGAATGCAGCAATGTACAGAGACATCCTGGATGAAAACCTGCTCCAGAGTGCTGTTGACCCCAGACTGGGGCGACGGTTCATTTTTCAGCTGGACAACGACCCAAAGCACATGGTCAAGATCTCAAAGAAGGGTCTTCAGGACCGTTCTGCGAAGGTCCTGGAGGGGCCAAGCCAGAGTCCTGGCTTGAATGTGATTGAACATCTCTGGAGATATTTGAAAATGGCTGCACAGACGTCTCCCATCCAACCTGATGGAGCTGAAGAAGCACTGCAAAAAAGAATGGGACAAACTGCCCAAAGATACGCGTGCTACGCTTGAAGCATCATACTCAAAAGGACTGGAGGCTGTAGTTGTTGCCAAAAGTGGATCCACAAAGTATTAAGCAAAGGATGTGAATACTTACCTAAATGTGAGCTTTTTAATTTTCTATTTTTAATAAATTTGTTAAAAAAAATCTCTCAAATCTTTTTTACATCGTCATAATGGGGTATTGTGTGTAGAATTTTGAGGAGATTCATTTAAAACAATTTGGAATGAGGCTGTAACCTAACAAAATGTGGAAAAAGTGAAGCACCATGAATACTTTCTGGATGCAATGTATTTGTGTTTTACAAAACCTTTTAATCTTTTCATTACTAAATTCTGAAGAATGTGTAAAAAATAGTTATCCTAAGGACTGACTTTGAAGAGTTTGTGTGTGTAAACCAGAAATAATACAATGCTAATCACATTAACTTTTCTATGACATGTTCAAATTAAAGCATCTATGATAAATGAAGGGCAGCAGCCCTAGATTAATAGGTTTATTTAGGCACGTGTTATGCGCTCATAATAAGGTAGAGCAGTATTTATTCATGTAAAATAGACTAGTTATTTCAGTTTAAAGATAATCAAAAAGTATCAATAACATTTTACAATTGTGCATTGTTGGCCTCCGAAATGTATCAAATCAAATTGTGAGGTGTCTATAAAGAATCGTACTAGTAAGCAAAAGTTATGCGTCTTGTCTCACAGAGAAACATTAGAACCATCTGCTAATCCTAGATGCAATGAAAGGCACAATCAGCAAATAATAGGAAGACAGAAAAGAGCCAGGCACCAGAAGTGACTCATGTTGAGCACAAGAAGACAATCCTACACAATCAAAGAAAAATAAATGAACGCTGTGACTAGTAGAAGATGTTAACAGAATATTTTAGTGGTGTGAAAATATCCTACCTCTCATCAAAGGCCAGGTTTCTGTCAGCAAATTGTGTGAGCAGTGTTCTCTCCAGAATTTTCTTCGGGGCCTCGTTTTGTATGAAATAGACAATAACATGCTGTAATCGGTAGTCATTCTCAGGTGATGTGTCCTCTTGGGCAAACCTCAGAAGACGAGCATACTCCAACTTGATGGCCTGACCAAAGATAAAGATGGACAAATAACTCACAAATATTCCTCTTTTTACTTCTTACAATGGCAGCAACCTCAGATTTGTTGCAACAACAAAATCTGCATATATGTGTATATCAGGCATCCAAGTCTATTTAGACACATTTCTCAAAGCAACATTGTTCCTACATTTATTTATTAGATTTATTTAACAGAAGAAATCAATCTTACTTTTTTCTTTAATACTGGTGTTGAGGTTAAAAAGAATTTCATGGTCTCCACATCAGTTGGTTTTGAGGCCTGTGTGACTTAAATGTCACCAGTTTTTTTTTTATTTTGTTTGTTTTTCTCATTGGCTCTAGAACAAGGCGCACAATTTCTCTTCCCTCTCTCTGTTCTCCTGCTTTTTTTGCTCTCTGTCTGTGTATAGGAGCATTTCCTATTTTTACACATCTTCCAAAATGAAAACTACTGTTGTGGATCTGACCAGTTGGACTTTCAAATTCAAGTCAATATAATTCAATTCAATTCAAAAATACTTTATTAATCCCAGAGGTAAATTAAATGTTGCTGTAACTCATCATCCTGGTTTCATTAGAGTTGTTCTAGATGCTGAAGGCTGTGGGCAGGAAGGATCTCTTGTAGCGTCTGTCCTACAGCAGACCTGAAGAAGCCTCTGACTGAAGACACTCTGTTGTTGTATGACAGTCTGTTGTTGTATGACAGTCTGATGAAGAGGATGCTGAGGGTTGTCTATAATGTTCTTCATTTGATGAAGAATCCTTCTTTGTACAATTATCTCCAAAGGTTCTAGAGGAGTCCCCAGAACTGAGCCAGCCTTCTTTATGAGCTTCTTGATCTTTTTTAAGTCTCTTGCTCTGGTGCTGCTCCCCCAGCAGATGATGACGGAGAAGATAGCACTCTCTACAACAGACTTATAGAAGATATGCAGCATCTTGCTGCAAACGTTGAAGGACTTCAGCTTCCTCAAGAAGTACAGTCTGCTCTGTCCCTTCTTGTAGACGCTTCACTGTTGCATTTCCAGTCCAGTCTATTGTCCAGGTGAACCCCAAGATATTTATACTTCTCCATCACCTCCACATATTCTCCCATGATGGAAATAGGGTTGGACTTATTCCTGTTTCTGCTGAAATCTACAATCATCTCCTTTGTTTTGTTCACATTCAAGATGAGATGATTGTTTCCACACCATGCCACAAAGCGGTCCACCAGTTCCTTGTACTCAGCTTCTTGTCCATCTCTGATACACCTGACTACTGCAGAGTCATCTGAATATTTCTGCAGATGACAGGAGTCTGGTTTGTACTGGAAATCTGAGGTGTACAGAGTGAAAAGGAATGGTGAGAGTACAGTCCCCTGTGGTGCTCCTGAGCTACTGACCACCTGGTTAGACACACAACCCTTCAGTCTCACAAACTGTGGTCTGTCCATCAGGTAGTCTTTGATCCAGGCGATTATTGAGGCCTCCACCTGAGTCTTCTGGAGTTTCTGACAAAGCAGATCAGGCTGGATTGTGTTAAATGCACAGGATAAATCAAAGAACATGACTCTCACAGTGCTGTCTGCCTTTTCTAGATGACAGTGAGTTTGCTGAAGCAGGTGTATGATGGCATCTTCAACTCCAAGTCCACGCTGATAAGCAAACTGCAGTGGGTCCTGATATGTGCTTGTTTGTTTAGTCAGGTGGGCCAACAGAAGTCTCTCTAGGACCTTCATGATGTGGGATGTCAGGGCAACAGGTCTATAGTCATTGAGGGCTGATGGGTGAGTTTTCTTTGGCACTGGAACAAGACAGGAGGTTTTCCACAACACTGGAACCTTCTCCTGGGTCAGGCTAAGGTTGAAGAGGTGCTGCAGAACCCCACAGAGCTGCTCTGCACAGACCTTCAGGACTCTGGTACTGACACCATCTGGACCTGCAGGCTTATTCCAGTTCAGTCTCTCCAGCTGCTTCCTCGCCTGACTTCTAGAGATGCAGAGGGGGGAGGCAAAGGAGGCATCAGTATCTTCTGATTTAGTTGAAGACCAACATGTAGAAGAAGAAGGGTCCATGACCGAGGTGGTAGATAAAATATCTGAGGTGTGACAGGACAGACTTGGGTCAAAGGAGGGTGGTATATATATTTGTCTGTGGGCAAGAGAGGAGGATGCTGAGCTTGTTCCTGAACTGAACTTATTGAAGAACGTGTTCAGTTCATTGGCTCTGTCCAGGCTTCCATCCTTCTGATCCTCCTTCTGCTTGAAGCCTGTGATCTTTTTCATCCCTGACCACACCTCTCTGATATTGTTCTGCTGGAGCTTGCTCTCCAGCTTCTTCTTGTACACCTCCTTGCTATTCCTTATCTTGACTTTTAGTTGCTTCTGTGTACTCCTCAATAATTCCGTCTCCCTTCCTGAAGGCTCTTTTTTTTTCTGGTTTAGCAGTTCTTTCAGGTCAGTGGTGATCCAGGGTTTGTTATTGGGGAAGCATCTCACTGTTCTGGTGGGGGTGGTGTTGTTTACACAGAAGTTTATATAGTCGGTCACACACTCAGTCATGACATTGATATCCTCTCCATGTGGCTGGCACAGTGCATCCCAGTCTGTAGCCTCAAAACAACCCCGCAGGACTACTTCAGCTTCCATTGACCATTTTCTCACTGTTCCCTTTATTACAGGTTGTCTCTGAACAAGGGGTTTATATTTTGAGAAGAGAAACACAAGATTGTGATCTGATTTGCCAAGAGGGGGTCTTGCTTTAGCAATGTATGAATCCTTGACATTTGCATAAAACAAGTCCAGCGTTTTGTTTTCTCTGGTAGAGCAGCTGACAAACTGATGGAATGTCGGAAGTGTGGCAGAGAGTGAAACATGATTAAAATCCCCAGATATTGCAACAAACACACTAGGGTGTTGTGTCTGTAGCCTAGCAACCTTGAGCTGATGACATCACATGCAGTCTCTGCAACAGCATTGGGTGGAATGTTAACAGTTGCCAAAATAACACTGGTGAACTCTCTTGGCAAATAATGTGGACGACAACTTAGTGCTAACAGTTCTATATCTGGACTGTAGAGACGACACTTCACAGTAACATGTCCTGGATTACACCATCTGTTGTTCACAAGCACTACCAACCCACCTCCTCTTTAAATCTCTATCTGCTCGTATGGTTAGAAAGCCTGGCAGAGAAACGCTGGAGTCGGGGATATGATCCTGCAGCCATGTCTAAGTGAAACACATAACACTACATTCCCAGTACTCTGGGTGAGTCCATGTTAGGGCCTGAAGTTCATCCAACTTGTTTCTCAGCGATCTCACATTGCCCATCATGATCGATGGAAGAGATGGTTTGAACTTCATTCTTCTTTCTCCCTCTTCTTTGCTCCTGCTCTGCATCCACAACGCATCCTTTTCAACTCATTTGGGATTCGGGGCTGTAGTTGAGATATTATTTGAGCTTTGGAGATGTTAATCAGCTGCTCCCGGTTGTAAAAAAACAACCTTGTTGTTATGGTTACGCATCATAACAAATGTCCAAAAGCAAAGATATTTCTGTAAAAGAAACATATATGTAACTATATATATATATAACTATATAATAAACTACTACTTATTACTAATATTTGGACTACTATCCCTACTTCGCGGTTTTTCACTTATTGGGGGAAAACCTAACCTCCCGTGATCAACGAGGGAGTACTGTATATGCTTTTTTATGATCGTCTACTGCTGTCATCTGTGTTCTTTCTTGTAAATGAGTCCTCGAGGCTCAATGAGACTAACCACCTGTGTAAATAAAGGTTGAATTGAAAACTTCTATTATCAAACAAATAAAATCCTCTACTTGTGCTATCGATCAGTTCCCCTCTGCTCTGCTGAAAAGAAACATCTCTTTCATCAGTTCTTTGATCACATCCAAACTGGTTTTGTCCCACCTACCTTGAAAATTGCAATCATCAAACCCCTTCTAAAAAAGCCTACCTTGGATCCAGCCCATCATGTCAACTAGATTTTCCTCACTCAGTGACACACCCGCTGAGAAGCAGACCCTGCTTATTGGCAGCTCCATGGTCCAAAACGTGGTGCTAGGGACTCCAGCGACCATAGTTAAATGCATTCCAGGGGCCAGAGCGGGCAACATTGAATCATATAACTCTCCCACTGGTACATTTTCATCTTTAAATCACTTCTTGGTCTGTTGCCTTCATACATGTCCTCCTACATGTCTCTGCGTGAGTGCACTCTCAGGACATTATTACCTGCAGTGTCCCCTCAGTGAGGACTGAACTTGGCAAAAGGACTGTCTCCTACTCTGCTCCTGTTTCCTGAAATATATTGCAAAAAGTCCTGAAGCTCTTGACCATGACCTCTCTAAGTGGCTTTAAGAATCTGTTGGACTCCTGGCGGGGACTAATGCAGACATGTTCCTGTTTTTAGTTTTCTACACTTGTCTTATAATCTAGCAGTTTTTGCTACTTTGTTGACATCTTATTTTAATTTGTAAAAAAAAACAAAAAAAAAAACAAAACTGCAGTATGACTTTTTATAACTGTTTATTGTTGTCACTGTTGTCCATTGTTGTCTTCATTCTTTGTTGAAATCAGGTCTCTCTTGTAAATGAGTCCTCAAGGCTCAGTGGGATTAACCTGTCTAAATAAAGGTTGAATGAATATCTGAAACTGCTGGATAAGGCTATGGTTATGGTAAGATTGTTATTCAAGTTGGCAGTAATGACACCCGGTTATGTCAATAGGAGGTCACTAAAATTAATGTTGCTGCTTCAGCGTGTAATTTCTTTAAAACCATGTCGGACGTCGTAGTTTTCTCCGGCCCCCTCCCCAACCTGACCAGCGATGACATGTTTAGCCGTATGTCGTCGTTTAACCACTGGGTGTCCAGGTGGTGTTCTGACAACGACGTGGGCTACATAGATAACTGGAGTTCTTTCTGGGGAAAACCTGGCCTGATGCGGAGAGATGGTATCCATCCCACTTTGGACGGAGCCGCTCTTCTTTCTAGAAATATGGCTGATTTTGTTGATCCCCCAAATTATTGACAACCCAGGGTCCAGTCCAGGAAGCAGAGTTGTAGTCCTCCACCTCTCTGCTGCTTCTCCTCTGTTACCCACCCACACCCACATTGAAACAGTGTCAACTCACCCACGGCTCAAATTAAATAAACCAAAAATCAGCTCTAAAAATATAAATAATGAAAATCTTATTAAAATAAACACAGTTACATTACCAGAACAAAATAATAAAATAATTAAATGTGGACTATTGAACATCAGATCTCTTTCCTCTAAATCCCTGTTAGTTAATGAACTGATAATGAGTTTACACGTAACACACTAATAAACAGAAAAAGGAGAACAAAAGACAGAAAAACATTG
The DNA here is from genome assembly GCF_014905685.2 of Nematolebias whitei. Taxonomy (NCBI): domain Eukaryota; kingdom Metazoa; phylum Chordata; class Actinopteri; order Cyprinodontiformes; family Rivulidae; genus Nematolebias; species Nematolebias whitei. Next base: position 47,092,281 of record NC_056511.1, read on the forward strand.
CCATCCCTTATGTTCAGAGTCAGAGTCAGAGATTCTTTATTGTCATTCGCACCTCATGTGGTACATGTGGTGGAGCGAAATTATGTACACAGGGTCCCAGTTACATCCAACAATAAAATGTCTAAGAAAAACAGTAATAACATCTAAGATATGAACTAAGAAAAACATCAACTAAATATACACTAAGCACTCATAACATAAAAACATTTAACATCAGCACAAACATGAACATGAGTCTGTGAGCAGATGTGCACGCATGAACACATCAACATTTAAACAGATCAGCAGCAACATGAAACAGATCAGCAGCAACATGATGTGGTTTTTCACAGTGATGATTCTGGTTAGAGATTCATGAGTCTAACAGCCTCAGGGTAGAAGCTGTTCCTCAGTCTACTGGTTCTACACTTAATGCTCCTCAACCTCCTTCCTGAGGGGAGTGGGGCAAAAAGTGTGTGTGCTGGGTGGGTGGGGTCCTTCATGATGCAGGTAGCCCTCTTCCTGCATCTAGAGGTGTAGATGTCTGTGATGGTGGGGAGGCTGACTCTGACAGTCTTCTGTGCAGCCTTCACCACTCTCTGCAAAGCTTTTCTTTCTGCAGCTGTGCAGCCTCCATGCCACACATTGATGCTCGAGCACAGGATGCTCTCCACTGCACACCTGTAGAAGGAGGTGAGGACTGAGCTTCCAGACCAGCTCGTCTCAGCCGTCTGAGGAAGTAGAGTCTCTGATGAGCTTTCTTGATCAG
>NC_056511.1:47108028-47111993 GCF_014905685.2 Nematolebias whitei
CAAGCATGTCTTAAAGACATAAAAACCTGGATGACCCTTAATTTTCTGAACACAGACAAGACTGAGGTTTTGGTTTTTGGACCTGAGCACATTAGGAATTAATTTTTCAGTCTTTCTCCCTCCTTAGATGGTATTAAGCTGTCCTCCAGCTCTAATGTTAAAAATCTTGGTGTTATTTTTGATCAGGACATGTCTTTTATCGGGCAGCACGGTGGCGCAACTGGTAGAGCTGCTGCCTCTCAGCGAACAGGTCCCTGGTTCAAACCCCGGTCCAGGGGCCTTTCTGGGTGGAGTTTGCATGTTCTCTCCGTGCATGCGTGGGTTTTCTCCGGGTACTCCGGTTTCCTCCCACAGACCAAAAACATGCATGTTAGGCTGATTGGTAACTCTAAATTGTCCCTAGGTGAGAGTGAGAGAGTGAATGGTTGTTTGTCTCGTTTGTCTCTATGTGGCCCTGTGATGGACTGGAGACCCGTCCAGGGTGTACCCCACCCCTCGCACAGTGATTGCTGGACATGGGCACCAGCGACCCCCGTGACCCAAAATGGAATAAACGGGTAAAGATAATGGATGGATGGATGGATGTCTTTTATCCCCCACATTAAAAACGTTACTAGAACCTTCTTCTTCCACCTGCATAATATCGCTAAAATTAGAAACATCTGATCTAAAAATGATGCAGAAAAACTGGTCCATGCATTTGTCACGTCTAGACTGGACTATTGCAATGGTTTATTATCTGGGTGTCCAAATACGTCTTTAAAACGTCTTCAGTTGATCCAAAATGCTGCTGCCAGAGTCTTAACCGGAGTTAGTAGGAGAGATCATGTTTCTCCAGTTTTATCTTCTCTCCATTGGCTCCCTGTCAAATCCAGAATAGAATTCAAAATCTTACTTCTAACCTACAAAGCTCTCAACAACCTGGCTCCATCTTATATTACAGATCTTATTGTTCCATATTTTCCTAACAGAGCACTTTGCTCTCAGACTGCAGGTTTACTTGTGGTTCCTAGAATTTACAAAAACAGAATGGGAGGAAGATCTTTCAGTTCTCAGGCTCCTCTCTCGTGGAACCAACTTCCAATCTCTGTCTGTGAGGCTGACACGTTATCCAGTTTTAAAACTATGCTTAAGACTTTCCTTTTTGCTAAATCCTATAGTTAGGGTCGGCTTGGGTTTCCTGAGCTGTCCCTTAGTTCTGCTGCTATAGGCTTAGACTGCTGGAGGACAAACTGACCACAATTTTCACTCTGCTACTGTCTTTACTTACTCTGCTCAACCTTTGTATTTGTAATTATTTTTTCTATCCTTAACATGTGTTTTTTTTGTCTTTCAGATACACCTGGACCTGCACCTCTATCTGGACCTACCATTCTGTGTTCGTCTGTCTCTCCTCCCTGTCCTCAACCAGCCGGTCAAAGCAGATGGCCGCTTGTCCTGAGCTGGTTCTGCTGGAGGTTTCTTCCTGTTAAAGGGAGTTTTTCTTTCCACTGTTGCCACTGTGCTTGCTCAGGATGGGAGACTGCAACAAAGCCAAGATTCAACTTGTCTGCTGGATTCCTTAGATAGAGAACTTACCTAATTGGCTTTTATGTATGTGAATGTTCCTGTAAAGTGCTTTGAGACAACTTTGTTGTGATTTGGCACTATATAAATAAACTGAATTGAATTGAAAATCTTTAAAATAGGTCCAGCCGCTGCTCTGAGTTCTGAGAAAATGCAAATGGCGCATCATTGTTATGAAAAGTTTCTGAAAGATCCAGTGACTCTGACCCCTGAACAATCAGTGACCGACAGTGTTCTGATATCATGTTTTGGTACCTGTTCAGCCCGGTTGGAACCACAAAGCCAAGGGTTCTTAAAAAAGGCACCGGTTCTACATACCGTTACTAATGGAAAAGCCTTGGAACCGTGCTGAGTCGAGTCGTGCTGTATCCGTACTAATGGAAAAGGGGCATTAGAGTGACACAATCAGGAAGAAACCAGCCAGAGAGTTCAATGGCCAAATGCACAAACCTCAGAAAGATATGGATGGAAAACCAAGGCAATCTTAATAAAGCTGTGAGACAGATAGCCAACAGTGCAGAGAGACAGGCATCAATATTGGCTCTTTAAAACTAAGAGCACACTTACTGAAAACTAATGTTGATATAAAACCAAACTTAACAGGGAACCCTTTAAACAATCTAACATTTACATTTCTATGATAAATGCATTAAATCAGTATCATATGTCACACTACCTTGGTAATCTTTCCGTTGCCTTAAAACATGAAATTTAATTGGCGTTTAAGTTTGATTTAAAGTTGTGAACCTTGCTAAAAAACTGCAGAATATTGATGGTAAATTGGGGGCAGGTATTTTTTTTTAATCATTCAAATATAAAACTGAAGTGGTAAATTTTAAATGTCTGGAAGACTCAAACAGGTGCACAGTGGTGAAGTGATTAGAGCTGTTGCCTCTCTGCAAGGAGGTTGCAAGGATTGCCTCCCAGCATTTTTTGTGGCGTTTGCATGTTCTCCTCGTGCTTCTCCCGACCTGGAATGGAGAAGCGGGTAAAAAAAAATGAATGGGTAAAAAAAAAATGAATGGATGAAAGACTAACATGTTTTCCTTTATAATTTTTCTGTAATTTGCGTCATCCAACTATGACCAGTTTCCCAGTCTCTGCCTAAATGAAGAACACTAAGTTGTTGGGGTTTTTTTTGTCTTAAATGAGGTAGTTGCTAAAGAACAGGTTATTAGACATAGAAATGTTCCCAAATTGCCTAGGGGATCATGTTCCTGGATTACTCACTACCCCAACCTACCTAAACACCCAGTTTTCTAATCTCTGGCTATGACTGTACTGAAGGAATGGTGTTCTCAGCAAAGATTTTAGGTTCCCTCCAGATATATGAAATTTTCCTCGATGGCCAAAAAGTACAGCTTTAGTCTCAACTGACTACAGAACATTTTGTCACACGTTTGGAGAAGAAATATCAAAGATCCATACATTCATCTTCTTTACCCGCCTTTCCCTTTCGGGGTCGTGGGGAGCTGGTGTCTCTCTTTCATGCAGTCACTGTATGAGAAACAGGATACACCTGAACAGGTCCTCCAGTCCATTACATGGCCACATGTATGTAAACATGTGTGTTTTTGGTCTGTGGGAAGAAATGGAGAACCCCCCCCCAAAAAACATGCATGAACTGGGAGAATGTGTAAACCCAACACAGAAAGGTTGGGATGCAAACTGCAACCTTCTTGTTGAGAAGTGATAGCTATAAGGTTCATTCAGGTCATCGAGATGGTTTCTATTTTTTGCTGAGACATTTCGTTCTTCATCCAAAGGACTTCTTCAATCTGAGGAACCACCAACAAACAGAACTGATTCCCACAAACAGCATACTGCATGGAAAAAAAAACAGTTTGCTGGTGCTAAGATGGCATCCAGGGCCCACCCTCTACCCATCAACTCCCCTGAGACAGTCATGCCAAAGTGGTTCAAAACACCAAAGTTCATGCTCAATAATCCAGGTAAAAATCCAAAAATCAGTCAGGTCATCTGAACGTTGTCTTTTTTTTTTCTGAGATGTTTCGTCTTTCATCCAAAGGACTTCTTTGATCTGAAGAGCCACCACACAACCACCAAATAAGAACAAGCTTTTGGTGAATGCCACTACAACCAAAGAGGTGGTGCTGGATTTCCACAGAGCTCCACCCCTTCTGCAGCCCATCATTATTGATGGCTCAGCGGTTGAGGTGGTCTCAACCTATAAGTATTTGGGGCTACAGCTGGCCAACAAGCTGAACTGGACTGCAAATATGGATGCTGTGTACAAGAAGGGGCAGAGCAGGATGTACTTTCTCAGAAGACTGGTCTCTTTCAGGGTCTGCTCTAAGTTATTGCATATGTTCTATCAATCCACTGTGTCCAGTGTACTTTTCTTTGGTGTTATGTGTCGGGGGGGGGGGGGGGGGGGG
>NC_056511.1:47112093-47135448 GCF_014905685.2 Nematolebias whitei
GGGCAGCACAAGGAAGGACATCCTGAGGCTGAATCGGCTCATTAAGAAGGCAAGCTCTGTGATGGGACTGGGCCTTGACTCTGTGGAGAAGGTGGTGGAGCAGAGGCTGTGCTCCAAGATCAGAGAGATCATGTCCAATCAGGGCCATCCCTTGAACTCAGTCTTCTCTCATCAGTGAAGTTCAGTGAGTGTTAGACTCCGTTCACTGAGGTGCTCTACTGAGAGACTAAATAACTTGTTTGTCCCTTGTGCCATTAGGCTGTATAATTTGGCCACACCAGGCAAGAACAAGAGAAGCTAGCTGGTTATGTCCCCCAACATAGTTGTTGCTTGATCTCCTCTTTTGGTGTTGTTTTATTTACGATTGATGTTTTTAATACTCCGGGTTTTTTTTAATCTGGTGTGTCTTTATCTTATTGTTTGTATGAATGGGAACTACAGACCGACACATAATTTCCTTCGAAATGGATGGATGGAGAGAGAGAGAGAGAGAAAGAATCCATCCATCCATCCATTCATCCATCTCGGAAGAAAAGAAACCGTCCAGATGACCTGACTGAACATTGTTGGATTTTTACTTGGATTATTGAGCATGAAGTTTGGAGCTCTCTAATAGTCATTTAAATTTATTTTTTGTCTTTTTCCTGATCATTCTTTGATGAAGCCCAGCTCCGTGCAATGTGCAGCTTATACTGGTGCTATGTACAGATATTATCTTTTCTATAGAACTTCCTAGTCCCATCAGGAGGCCAATAATAAATGGACACACTCCTTTTCAGTTATATATATATATATATATATATATATATATATATTTATATATATATATATATGTATAATTTAAGTCTAGGGCAGCACGGTGGCACAACTGGTAGAGCTGATGCCTCTCAGCGAGCAGGTCCCCGATTCAAATCCCGGTCCGGGTCCCTTTCTGGGTGGAGTTTGCATGTTCTCTCTGTGCATGCGTGGGTTTTCTCCGGGTACTCCGGTTTCCTCCCACAGACCAAAAACATGCATGTTAGACTGATGGTAACTCTAAAGTGTCTCTAGGTGAGAGTGAATGTTTTTTTGTCTCGTTTGTCTCTATGTGTCCCTGTGATGGACTGGAGACCTGTCCAGGGTGTACCCCGCCCCTCGCACAGTGATTGCTGGACACGGGCACCAGCGACCCCCGTGACCCAAAATGGAAGAAGCAGGTAAAAAGTAATGGATGGATGGACGGATGGAATTTAAAATGAACTTCTTGCTAAGCTTCTTTTTTGTAGAATCATTACTTACAATCAAATTAAAAATCCAATTAATTTCCAGACTATGAGGCAACAAAATAGAAAGTTTACCAAAGGAGGACAGTACTTGTGCAACTCACTGTATGACTGATTCATATCAACATAGTTTAGGAGTTGCTTTTTATTTCTCTTGCCGTGACTGATAAGAACAAGAGATCTGTTTCATACAAAAGGTCAAGCTGTCATTGTGTCAAGATGTAGATCAGCTCAAGTCATTTAACACAAGAGTTTTGTTTAAAGTCCAACAAAGAGGTCAGTCTCACTGCATATTTACAGCTTTGCTCCATTTGAGGAATCAATCAAGACCATACAGTTCAAGTTTTCCTCAAGTGTGAAAACCCTAGTAAAGAGCCATGTGAACTTCTGGGTGCACAAAAAAAAAAAAAAAAAAGAGGAGAAGATCGTTTGTTGTGGCCACAGCTACCTCGTCATCGTACCCCCCCTCTTCTGTCTCAATAACAAAGGTGCCCACATTAGGAATGGCCACCTCTACTGTGCGCTGGCCAGGGGCCACATCCTCTGTGAGCTGATTAGAAGGTGAGGTGGGAGCAGCGTTCATCTGGACCTCAAGCTGAAGGGAGGAGGGAAACAGGAGTGAGTGCAGAGAAGTGGTGGCTGAAACAAGAAGTAGTGAGGGAAGTAAAAGAACATTTTTGTCAAGAAAATACAATAAATTTTTTTGTCTTGAACATTTTTGGAAGTACAAGAAGCATTTGACACAAAAAAGGGGGGCGAATACCTGATCTGACAATGCTGCTAAACATTTTCAAACTGGACTTACAAATGAACCAGTTGAACAAAGTTCAAAGAGCACTGATGTAAATGATTTTGACTGAGGCCCTATTTACACGGACACGATGGGGGGGAAAACGTAGGTTTTTTTCATATGTTAATTACAGGAAAAGATCCGCGTTGACACGGTCGTATTTTGGGTTTACATGCATCCGCAAGATTACATTATCAGCGGGGGGTCAGCGAAAAACCTCCACTCTGGAAGGTGGGTGCAGAAACCTCCGGATTCAAAGAGGGGGGCCACTGGTGTCGTATAAATGATCAGCAGGACCGCAGAGAGAAAGCTGCGGATGCACTCAAAATAAGCGCCGTGTAAACGGCCCGAGTTTTGTGTCTCAGAAATTAAAGTAATTTTTTTTTTTCCCTATTTCACCTCATCCAAGTGCATTGTTTCTACAAGCTAAAACCCAAAGTTTAGAAACACAAAAGTTCGCAGGTCTCTGGATTTTTTATGTATTGATCATAATCAGGACCATGGAACTGAACAATGGATTTGACAGAGACTGAGACACTGTTGTTTTTAATCTTGTGGTGGCAAATGTAGGCTGAGCTGGTGTTAATGCATCAAAATAATTAAATGCTGACAGGATACTGAAAAATATTGAATGTGTTAAAATATCAAAGTATTATAGAGATGCACCACACAATCAGTTCAAAAAGCGTTCAATACAAAAACAACTGGACTTTATTTGTAACAGAAAACGTTTTGCTCCTCATCCCAGGAGCTTTCTCAATTCAAAGAGCAGAGAGTGAGAGATTCAGGTTATAAGGCTGAGTGAGATAAGACACACACGCACATATGTAGATTGGCAATTCACACCTAAACAAACATTAACAGTAAGAGTCTTTTGTTCCTCTAATTCACAGTCGAGGCCCCTCTGTTCCCATCAGGTGTGAAAAACCGGCTGGGAATCTGTTTTAAAATTGCATTATAGGTTTTTGAAAGTGGAAATCTGAGGCCTCCTCCTCTGTTAAGAGACGGCTTTTCTCTTTTTACATAAATTTCCTCCTTCACCCCCCTCTCAAACCATCTGTGTTCTTGGTCCAAAATGTGCACATTTTGGTCCTCAAAAGAGTGTCCCTTATCTGTGAGGTGGAGGTGATCAGCAGAATCTTGTCCTGAGGAAGTAGCTCTCCTGTGTTGAGCCAGGGGCTGTGAAGGGGCTGTTTAGTTTCTCCAATGTAGAGGTCTGGACAGTCCTCGCTGCACTGGACCGCAGACACTACACCACTCTGTTTGTCCTGCTGGGTTTGAAATGTACTGGGATCTTGTGTTTGTTGAAGATGACAATGTTTTTCCGTCTGTTGTTCTTTTTCTGTTTATTAGTGTGTTTTGTAGATTTCCTCACTGACTTGACAAAAGCCCAGTTAGGATATCCACATGTTTGAAGAGCTTCTTGAATGTGTTTCAGTTCCTTCCCTTCTGTCTTCGTGGGGACGCATTCGGCCCGATGTTGTAAAGTTCTGATGACAGAGAGTTTGTGTTCCAGTGGATGGTGGGAGTCAAACAGAAGATACTGGTCTGTGTGGGTTGGTTTTCTGTAAACTTCAATGTTGAGGCTGTCCTCTCTCTCCATCTGAACCAAACAGTCCAAAAAAGGCAGTTTGTTGTCGTTTGCATCCTCTCTGGTGAACTTGATGTTGTTATCGACCGAGTTAATGTGTCTGGTGAACGCTTCTATTTCCTTGGCTTGGATTTTGACCCAGGTGTCATCCACATAACGGAACCAATGGCTTGGCGTTGTTCCCTCAATGGAGTTTAGGGCTCTCTGTTCCACTTCCTCCATGTAGAGATTGGCAACAATGGGTGACACTGGAGATCCCATGGCACAGCCGTGCTTCTGTCTGTAAAAACTGTCATTGAACTTGAAATAAGTGGTGGAGAGGCAGAGATCCAACAGGGTGCAGATCTGGTCTGGGGTGAAGTTGGTCCTGTTGATTAAGTCCTTGTCTTGTAAAAGTTGTTTTCTGACGGTTTCTACTGCTTCAGAGATGGGTATGCATGTGAAAAGAGAAGTCACATCATACGATACAAGGGTTTCTCCTGGGGTTAGTTTCAAGTGTTGAACTTTGTTGGTAAAATAAATGGAGTTCTTTATGTGATGAGGTGTGTTTCCAACAAGAGGAGCTAAAATACCAGCCAGATGTTTAGCAATATTGTATGTCACTGAGTTCATGCTGCTGACGATGGGTCTGAGTGGTGTTCCTTCTTTGTGGATTTTTGGAAGTCCATAAAGACAGGGAGTGGCTTCCCCTGGGTACAATCTATGGTACAAAGATCGATTGATTGTTTTATTTTTTTCAAGTTTTTGCAGGTAATCTGTGACTTTCTTTTTGTAGGCACTGGTTGGGTCCCTCTTCAGGGTCTCGTAGGTGTTACGGTCGCTCAGTAGTGTAGTTATTTTTTTTTCTAACTACACTATTTTTATAACTACATGGGATAACCCTAACCCTGCACTACAGGGATTTTGCTCAATCGATTTCAAACTTTCGCCATTTTGATCAGTAGGCACGGGGGATGAAAAGTTATCAAAACGGTGCAAACCGACGCATGTTGAGGGGGTGGGGCCGGACCTCAAAATTATGCTTCATGCCAAAAATTTCCAAACGCTACAACGTTCACGTTGAAAAACAGAATTGCACCAAATTTGGCAAGAGTCATCCCTGTCCCATGCCCGACGATACCCTGAGGTCAACTTTTGACGTCATCAAAGCCCCGCCCCCTCAGAACAGGAAGTGACTTTTTTTGCTTGGAATGCTCCTCCCTGACACTCTTGACCCAATCAGGATGATCCTGTGTCAGAAGGCAGATAACAAGTTGGTCTGACTTGCTTTGAAGCGCAAAGCGTTTCCGCTGGAGGATGTGGGCAGGACGGCGTGGCGAATTCAGAAGTGACGCCGTTACAATACGTTTGGCTCTAAATTCCACAGATTTGATCCAATGTTCACCAAAATCACTATGATCAATCATTGCCCACCCTTGAACAGGAAGCCATGATAATTGCGCAATACCCTCTATAGCGCCCCCTAGAATATTTTAAAACCTCAGCCCCCAGCCATTTTTAGACCGATAATTCTGAAACTCGATGAACATGTGTATCTTCTCAGGACCTATGAAAAAGTCTCTTGGCGCTCCGGTCCAAACTCAACAGGAAGTCGGCCATTTTGGGTCAAAGGTTAATTTTGGGGCGTTTTTAAAGGATAATTTTAACAAACTCCTCCTAGGGATTTTGAAGGATTGCCTTCAAACTTGGTTAATAGGCCTTTAAGACATTGGACAGTAAAAGTTATCAAAAGCTTTCGGTTTCGTTTTGTTAAAGGGGCGTGGCCAGGCCTCAAAGTTGAGCTTCACGCCATAAATATCCAAACGCTATAACTTTCACGTTGAAAAACAGAATTGTACCAAATTTGGCACGAGTCATCCCTGTCCCATGCCCGACGATACCCTGAGGTCAAATTTTGACGTTATCAAAGCCCCGCCCCCTCAGAACAGGAAGTCGCTTTTTTTAATTGGAATGGTTATTCTTTGACACCCTTCACATAACCAGGATGATCCTGTGTTAGAAAACACATAAGATGGTCTGACTTGATTTAAACTACAAACAGTTATAGCTGGAGAATGTGGGTGTGGCGCTATGGCGAATTAAAAAGTGACGCCGTTGCAATACGTTTGGCTCTAAATTGCACAGATTTGAGCCCAGGTGAACCAAAATCACTATGATCGATCATTATCCACCCCTTGAACAAGGATCCATGATAAGTGGCCAAGAACCTCCACAGCGCCACCTATATTCTTCCTAGAGTTATATCTCAGTGATACAACATCCGATCTGAACCAGATTTTTGGTGCGTAATTACTGAGAACTGATGGACATTTTAGTTTTGTTGTTTAATATTTGACTCAAGTGCGACCCCTACATTATTCAAACTGTTTTGTCTCAGTGATATATCAGCCGATCTGCACCAAATTTATGGTGTATTATTATTTAGCCCTGATGGACACAGTAGTAATGTTTTTTAAATTTTGACTCTAGAGCGCCCCCTACAATATTCCAACAGTTATATCTCAATGACATATCATCCGATCTGCACCAGATTTTTGGAGCGATATTAGTAAGCACTTATGGACACATAAGTATTGTTTCTTAAATTTTGACTCAAGTGCGCCCCCTAGATTATTTAATCAGTTATATCTCAGTGATATATCAGCATATCTGCACCAAATCTATGGTATATTATTATTTAGCCATGATGGACACATTAGTAATGTTTTTTAACTTTTGACTCTAGAGCGCCCCCTACAATATTCCAACAGGTATATCTCAATGATTTATCATCCGATCTGAACCAGATTTATGGTGTATTATTATTTAGCCCTGATGGACACATTAGTAATGTTTTTTAACTTTTGACTCTAGAATGCCCCCTACAATATTCCAAAAAATTTATCTCAATGATATATCATCCGATCTACACCAGATGTTTGGTGCGCCACTAGTAAGCACTTATAGACACATTTGTAATGTTTTTTAACTTTTGACTCTAGAACGCCCCCTACATTATTCAATCTGTTATATTTGAGTAATACATCATCTGATCTGGACCAGATTTTTGGTGCATCATTATTGAACACTGATGGACACATTGGTATTGTTGTTAAATATTTGACTCAAGTGCGCCTCCTAGATTATTGAAACTGTTATATCTCAGTGATATATTAGCCGATCTGCACCAGATTTTTGCTGCGTCATTATTGAGCACTAATGGACACATTTGATATTGTTTTTTAAATTTTGACTCTAGAACGCCCCTACATCATTCTAACAGTTATATCTCAATGATACATCATCTGATATGGACCAGATTTATTGTGCATGATCAGTGAGCACTTATAGACACATTGGTATTGTTCTTTAACATTTGACTCAAGTGCGCCCCCTACAATATTCCAACAGTTATATCTCAGTGAATTATTATCCAATCGGAACCAGATTTTTGGTGCATAATCCATGAGCAGGCCTAAACACATTGATATTGTGGTTTAACATATGTCTCAAGTGCACACCCTCTCATACTGATATGGACAGATGGTGATTGCAAAGTTTAGGCATATGCGCCCCCTGGTGGACGCGTGTGGGAATGGCATGAGAGCTTTCACGACTGGGACTGGTAGGCATTGCTGGAGAGCCCGTGGTTGCGGCTGATGTTGAAAGTTCAGCGAATGCGCACTCCAGTCAAAGGGCGCGTGATGGGAGCAAGAGTGTTCGCGATGGAGACCGGGCGTCATTGCTGGAGCCCCGCGGTCGCCGTAAGGCCAGAGAGGCGCTTTGATGCGAGGGCCTTCAATGCTGCTTGCAGCTTTAATTTATGTTGTGTTCTTCTTGGTAAGCACTTTGGTAACAACTTCTGTTTTAAATGTGCTATACAAATAAACTTGACTTGACTTGACAGTTGATGTGCATGTTAAACTCTTGTTGTTCAAAGTACATACAAATAGGTTTGGTACAAGGTTCATTTGTACAGTTTAATCTGTATTTCTTGTTTGAAAAATAAATTAAAAGAAGTGTTCTTGTGATGGTGGAGTGACCTTCTGATACAAACTGCCTGTCATGCACCACACAGCAGGCAGGGGGCACAATTTAGCAGCAACCCGACGGCATGCGTGCAACCTAGCAGGGGTGGGGGTGGGGCACCGTTGGGGTTGCTCGCCCAGAGCGCCAAATAGGCTAGGACTGCCACTGGACCCTGTAGTTGTAAAAAGTTTAGTGAGGAGTTTGTGGAGGTGAGCTGACACTTTATTTAGACGTTTCTCCTGTATTCCATGAGCACAGTGAGGTAAGAGACTTGTGGTTTGGTTCATGTGATTTTTCTACAGGTAAGAGAAAATACAGTGGTTTGTTTTGTTTGTTGTTTGGGCCTGAAGTTGGTAAGACTCTACAAAGTTAATAATTTAACTATTGTCAATAAAATCACAGTTTTATCATATAATCTGACTTGGTGGCTGCTTGAGTGGTGCAGAAGGTGGAATTGCCCATAATTAATAGCGTCCCGGCGGCTGTTATTGCGCTGAGGTGTAACATCACACAAACACTCCATCCATCTGGTCCTGGCCCGGCCCTTCGCTCCAATTTTAGAACTCAATGTGGCCCGTGAGTCCAAAAGTTTGCCCACCCCTGTGCTAATCACACTGAAGAGTTAAATGTCAGCACAATGATAATTTTGTCCTCGTTTTACTAAAACAGGAAAATCCTTTGACGGTATAATTTGGTCCCTGTGATGAAGTGGTACCTGTCTAGGTTGTACCCCATGTCTTGTACAGTGACTGCTTAAAACAGTCCAGAAGCACCAGAACCCATAAAGGAGAAGCAGCTAAAGCAAATGGATGGTCGTAGACAGTTTGTATGACCAAGAGGCTCTTCTTTCACACAGTGTGGCGCGTGATAAATGACCGTTATCAGTAAAATAATAAGTATATTGCTACAATAAAACTAATTATTTAATATAATAGACCAAAGACTTAGTTTTATCAAATATTATTTTGAACTCAGCTGTGGTTTAATTTAAATAAAAATACTGCACGAAAACAACACATTTTCCTGTAATATTCTGAGGTATGCACAATATTATAAATAATTTTATTTGTCTTCTAATTAAAGATATACTGTAATAACTTTTCCGTTGAGTTTTATGTGTCAGTTCCTCAGTTTAACAATCTGGAGGTCATTATTTGAAGGTTTCCAGTGATGGAGAGACAGATCAGTGCTCCTGGTGCTGATTTTGAAGAGTTTTTCATGTACATTTTCTTTTTTATTATGAACAGACACATTTTCGATTCAAGCTAAAATTGGAGGAAAGAAACATATATCAAAATGGAAAGGCACAAAATAAGTGCAGATGATTCAGAGAAATTGGCTGCCAAATGGCGGCCACAGCACGGGAGGACTTTAACAAGAATTTAACAAGATTAACACTTTAAAGCAATTATGTGTTTGCTCAAAATTATAGCAAAGGTGTGTCTCAGTCTAACTTTTAGACATACATAAAGGCACTTTGACGGTCAAATCAGATGCATTTCAAAAGCCGATACGCGGAAGTAGGTGCGTGCACGGGAGGACTGGCTGTGCATTTCTTCGAAATTTAACAAGATAACCACCTAAAAACAATTATTTAGTTGCTCAACTTTATAGTAAAGGTGTGTCTCAGTTGAACCTTTACTTAATAAAATGACTAACGGTCAAATCAGCTGCATTAAAGAAGTATTAGCCGCCTCAGTGCTCCAGGAGAGCACAGACAGGGGAAATCAGGAAGGAAGAACGCTGCACATTTCTTTAAATGCACATTTCTTTTAACAAGATAAGCACCTAAAACAATTATTTGTTTGCTCAATATTATAGCAAAGGTGTGTCTCAGTTGAACTTTTACTTAATAAATGTATTTCAATGGTCGAATTAGCTGCACTTCGCCAAGGTGGCGCAGCAAAATGAAGCTGATTTGACAGTTGCTCCAGGCGAGCTGGACAAAGATGGCAGACTGTCAAGCTGATTGTGTCATTAATAGCCACGTTTACCTATTACATGACACAACAGCATGCCATACAACTCGAGTGCCATCTAGCGGCTGAAAATGGCAGTGTTCAATTTTTTTCAGTCAGAATGAATGAAAATTGTGATATTTCAGCCAAAATTTGGTTTATAAATATAGGGAAAAAATCCATAAATATGTCGCCTCTGCCTATGTCACAGGGCATGCAAATTATGCAAAAAAACATGACTTATAGGGCAAAAAATACAGTACATACATATATATATATATATACATATATATATATATATATATATATAGATATAGATATAGTTTTTTTACAAGCACGTAGATGCAGGATATCACATCAGGACTCCCAGTGAAAAGTGGTTTTTAATGCTGTTAATTTTCTCAAAACTAAATTTTGGAAGCTGAAATTAAAATTGTTGTTAATTAAATGTATCTTTAATGAAAAATACCCCATTTTTTAAATTATAACAAATGTATTAACACTATTAAAGAACAGCTCTTAAGTATTTATGTTACACAAATATTTCCATTGCATTAAAGAGACAAATTGAAGAACATTATTTTAATAAATATTAGGGTTATGAGGGGGTCCTTGAAACATTTTCTCCCCTGTAAGGGGTCCCTGAACCCAAAAAGCTTGAGAACCTCTGCTTTAAAACAAACTTAAACAAAAGTAAAGAAGTTACAAATTGGACACTTTAAACAAACTGAACCTCAGTGACTGAACTGCAGCAGGGTGGAACTGATTGAAGCAACAGAATAACAATTTTTAACTTTATCATAAATTACATTTTTGTATTATGTTAAATATAATTATTAGAGAGAAATGTGAATCAGCAACTGGCATCAGCATGCCAGTGCTGTAAAAAAAAATTGGAAATCAGTATTGGCCCAGAAAAAACATAATTGGTGCATCACTAGTTGTAGTGTCATTTTTATTTTGCATTTAAGAAGCTGGCAATAAATTTCAACTGCTTCAACATTTATTCCTCCAACAACTTGCGTTATTCAAAGCAAACAGAATAAAATAATTTACCTTGCAAAAATGTAATGAGACTGCGGCGTATAAAAACGGTGATGTAGTGAGTGAAGTGTGCCATGTCTGTTTAACGTACAGCGTTCAACAAGGCTTCAGGGCTCCTCCCCTCCTGTTCAGCAGCAGCTCTGCAGATCGCCCTCTCAGTGTCCTCCTGCAGGTGTTTGAAGTCATTTGTAGGTGATGGCTGCTCCATGTACTCTGGATCCTGCTGGGGTGCTTTAGGAGGTGAAAACGACAAGCAAACAGAGGCAGAAAAGCACAAGCTTTATTACCCCGACATCAAGAGTCCTCATATACCATTTTGACAAAAAAATATATATTTATTGTGACTTTAGTTTAAATTTTGTCACATGCCGAAAAAAACAAACAACAAGAGTACCCTTAATAAGCTGTTGACAAACTATTATACAGAAATCTATAGGAATGGCCCACAGACCTGGTATAACTTTGACCTTGAACTTAGAGCTGGGGCGATGAAAAGATTACACAATATGTCATCTAGTGGTTGTACAAAGTTGTATGGAGTTTACATGAATTATCTTGAGCAGATCAAATGTTATGGGTGGGACAAGCAGACCTTCTGTAACCTACAATTTGTAACATTGACCTCAGCGCTGGAGTGATGAAAAGTGTACATAACACTGTTCAAAGAGGTCGTGGATGGTGTTTGAAGTTCATACACCTTCATAGGTGTATGAACTTTTGGTAAATTACCTTGAGTGGATCAGAAGTTATAGGTGAGGCAAGAGAAAGTTTACAAAAGGGAGACGACTATAACATGTTCCGCCTTTGATGGGTGTAAAAAGGAAGTTTACCAGTGTCCCCTACATGTTGAAATGAATATCAGTAACAATTTACTGTGTACTTTTACCCATCATTGTAGTGAAGTAAACTTTATTGTCAATCAAATCTTGCAATAGTACCATCAAAAAAAGTTAAGTCTGGTCCTCTGGACATAAAAAAAACCAAAACAAAAGAAAACAAAAGAAAAAGTAGAAACGTTTCGTCTTTCATCCAAAGGACTTCTTCAGTCTGAGGTGCTGTATTCAGCTCAGTCTCTTAAATAGCACCTTCTCAGAGTGGATCAACCAGTTTTGCTGCTGACAACCAAAACCAGCTGATCACATGCTCAAGAAGGACCATCAGCCTAACAATGGATCATTAGCACCTGATGGCTGTTTACTGTTCACAGAGGGCTGAGTGATACTAGCAATCACAGCATTGTAAGAGGGGGACAGTTGAACCCGGAGGCTCCACCCCTGTTTAATGATGGACGGTTTCTTTACACAAAGATGGCCTCCTTTTTTTCATTCAACCTTTATTTAAACAGATGAATCACAGTAGCTATATTTACATGCGCAGAATTCTGTGACCGGATTGAAATGTGTTCTGTTTGAATAATTCAAATGTATTGTTTACATGGGCACAATCTGTTCATGACGAGCGTTTACCTGCAGCGGGCTTTGTTCTGAACAGCAGTACTGACATGCGCAGAGTGGTAAACTCTCCTTACAAAAACCACCGAAGAAGAAGTTCTACTTCCGGGTGAACGTAAACAAACCTGAGCACCCAAAATGGACCCGCGACAGGTTTTAATGATGGTGGAGACGTTGCTGCACGCCCTGACTGAGCTGCAGGTAATACAGATCATTTTGAGCTCTTTAAAAGTTTCTAGTAGAAATGTTGTGTCGCTCACCGACCAGTTTTGCTTCCCTGACATGCTAATATTATTAGCATTAGCCAGGCGGAAATGGCAAAGTCGCACATGCGCAGTCAGGTCAGTTTTTCACCATCAGATAAAAACGAACAGATCAAGTGTTTACATGCGCACCGATCGGGTTTCGGATCGGCGTAAACCACCCGTTTCGTTCTGATCACAAATTATATCGGATCGCGCCGAATACACAAAAAATAACCCGAACGGAGTGTTTACATGACACACTTTTATTCTGACCTGCCATTTGATCCGGTTACTTATGTCCTTGTAAATATAGCTATTGAGCCTCGAAGACTCATGTAAAAGTGAGACCTGTTTGGACAGACAAAAACAGTGGTTAACTGGACACGTAGGAGTTGGAGGCGAAAAAAATTCCTATCAGACTTTTTTCTTGCCTGAGAAAAAAACCCTCTAATATAAAAAAAAAAACCACCTCGCACAAACAAGCACACATTTACGTAGACATTCTGCAATCGGAGACGAGAGCGGTCAACAATGTTCATAGATGCTCTCGAGGTCACTGTAATCAGTCAATGTCCTCCGGTGAGATCCATAAACATTCTCAAGGTATGTCGAGGAATGGCCAAGAATAACATCTATGAGAATCCAAGAGTCCTGAAATGATGACACAAAGTTTATTCAGCTGGTTCATCTGGTTATCAGTTGGAAATTCCTCAGGGAGGGGGTGGTGAGCGTCAGATCACATTTTCTCCAGGCAAATTCAGATAAGATGGCCTTCAAGACCAGCCAAGGGAACCAAAATTTAGATAAACACACAGTTGTTTTGGGGACAGGCAGGACTTAATGACATCTACCTTGAGTCTGTGTCGGTCAACTCGGTTCCGAAATGTCCAAAATAACATGGCCACACCGATGGAACGTGACTGAGTAAAATCTCCAAGATCTGATCCATTCAGCCCAAAGCATTTGAGTCCGGGTACACGAGACATGAACCAAGCCATCAAAAAGGTAAGCAGCATGATCGGGTCCAAATTTGCTGCCAACAACTTCCTCGATTATTCCTCTCTCAAACCATCGTTCCTCTCTATCAAGGATGTGAACATCTTCATCCCTGAAAGAGTGACCGCTGGCCTGGAGATGAGTGTAGACCACAGAGTCCTAGCCTGATTATGTTGATCTTCTGTGCTGGGCCATCCTTTTGGCCAGTGGCTGTTTTGTTTCCCCAATGTAAGACTGATCACAGCCCTCCTGACACTGAACAGCATACACAATATTACTCTGTTTGTGCCGGGGGACTGGATCTTTGGGATGAACCAGTCTTTGCCGTAATGTATTTTGGGGTTTAAAAGCCACTGGGACGTTGTGTTTAGAAAATAAACGTCTCTGTTTCTCTGATACTCCCTCAACATATGGAATGACCACTGGTCTGGGTCTGGGTTCCTCCTTTTCACCTGTTGGCTGACTGGAGTCCTGTTTGGGTTTCTTCTCTGCTTTCAGGAAGGCCCAGTTAGGATATCCACATTGCTCTAGAGCCTGTCTTGTGTGGGATTTCTCCTTCTGCCTGCATGGCTCCTGAGCTACAGCATCTCCACTAGCTCAGGCCTCAACAATCACCTGGATCAAAGACTACCTGACAAACAGACCACAGTTTGTGAGACTGAAGGGTTGTGTGTCTAACCAGGTGGTCAGTAGCTCAGGAGAACCACAAGGGACTACTCTCACCATTCCTTTTCACTCTGTACTCCTCAGATTTCCAGTACAAAACAGACTCCTGTCATCTGCAGAAATATTCAGATGACTGCAGTGGTCGGGTGCATCAGAGATGGACAAGAAGCTGAGTACATGGAACTGGTGGACCGCTTCGTGGCATGGTGTGGAAACAATCATCTCATCTTGAAAGTGAACAAAAAAAAGGAGATGACTGTAGATTTCAGGAGAATCAGGAACAGGTCCAACCCTATTTCCATCATGGGAGAAGAAGTGGAGGTGGTGGAGAAGTATAAATACCTTGGAGTTCATCTGGACAATAGACTGGACTGGAAATGCAACAGTGAAGCCGTCTACAAGAAGGGACAGAGCAGACTGTACTTCTTGAGGAAGCTGAAGTCCTTCAACGTTTGCAGCAAGATGCTGCATATCTTCTATAAGTCTGTTGTAGAGAGTGTTATCTCTTCTGCCATCATCTGCTGGGGGAGCAACACCAGAGCAAGTGACTTAAAAAAGATCAACAAGCTCATAAAGAAGGCTGGCTCAGTTCTGCGGACTCCTCTAGAATTTGGAGATGATTGTTCAAAGAAGGATTCTTCATCAAATGAAGAACATTATAGACAACCATCAGCACCATCTTCATCAGACTGTCATACAACAACAAAGTGTCTTCAGTCAGAGGCTTCTTCAAATCCGTTGTAAGACAGACCGCTACAAGAGATCCTTCCTACCCACAGCCATCAGCATCAATAACAACTCTTTAATGAAACCAGGATGATGAGTTACAGCAACATTTAATTTACCTCTGGGATTAATAAAGTATTTTTGAATTGAATTGAATTATCGGCACTGTTCAGAAAAAAAATATATATATATTTTTTAATGTACATATTTGTGTATGGTACCGGTAAGTAATGAAGCATTCTGGGGTTCATTGTGGTTGACTGTTGGTCACATGGCCTCAAGGAGGGATTATGGGTAAAATGTATCGATCCATCCATTATCTTTACCTGCTTCATCCTTTTTGGGCCAAGGGGGTCACTGGTGCCCATGTCCAGCAGTCACTGTGCGAAAGGAAGGGACACAGGTCTCCAGTGTCCATCACAGGGACACACAGAGACAAACGAGACAAAAAAAAATACTCTCAGTGTTTCCCCTAGATAGCTTGCCATGGCGGGGCGCTCATCTGGTCTGTGATTTTTGTTCGCGCGGAAGGGTAATGGACAGAGACTTGTTCTAAGCTCTGCAGCGCGCTATTTAAACCAACAGTTTTAGAGCAGGGTGTGTGAGAGGAGAGAGACAGAGACACATCTCAGCCACATACTGTCTAAACCGACTGTAGTGGACTAGGCCTACGTCAAAACTAAGTCTAAGGTCAAAACTCTTGACCTTAAGAACCTTGTGGGACAGAAGCTGTCATTTCATGTATTTGAATCCATAAATACAGGTTCACCCATCCTGAGACTTTCTTTCTTGAAGATTCAAGTGAAAAGAACACTCTCTTTTTTATTATCATTACTATCTTACAAATGTTGATAATCAAAGTGTCTTAGTTCAAACCATTTTAGATGTTGCAGTGAACTAATCAATTTTATTAACTGAGTAATGATTTTTATTCTCATGCAAAGTTAGAACTCATGTTAAAAGCTGTTACAGAGTTTATGCATTTTCTGATTTCTGCCTTTGAATGAGCAAGTGTGTGCGTTCCAAGGTTGGAGTCAAACGAAAAACAAGTTGTTATGTTAAAACTGTCATGTTTTAGAATCCTCTCAGACGTAAATATAGATGTTTTGCACCTGTTTCTTAAACACGCCAAAACAAAACTCTCTCTGTCTGTGAGAACATTTCTGATCTGTCTCATAACAATTCTCGCTGTCTCTAACCTCTTGCGTCACAAAACACACCCCGTCTGGTCGTTTCTGACCAATGAACAACTCCCAAAAAGTGAACCGGGAAAGAGTCTTTAAAATGTCAGTACTTCCTGATCTACTCAGAGTTCTCAGAGTGCTAAGAGTTCTGGAGTTCAGTAGAGCTAAAGTTCTGTGGGAGTTCTGTAAACTACACAAGTTCTGCTGAGTTCTGATGGAGTGCTGTTGGAGTTCCTGACATGACAACAAAGCTCTTCCGAGTTCCATGGGATTATAACATTTTCCACTGAGGTGAATAAGTGTCGAACAGAGCCTCGCCATTACTTCGGACGAGTAACAGCCAACCTACTGAGACGCTGAAAGGGTGCGTTAAACGGAATCTCACCTGAGACATCTCCAGGTAAAGGAGCCGATTTCATCACCTAAGTGTACTGTAAGGAAAAGCTGAAGAAAGCCGGAGAGTGTCGATTCTGGTGAACACTTAATTTCCCTCACACACCATCTTACTCCCTCTAAACTTCTTTCCATCTTTAAACTTTTCTATCAAGTAGAAATTCTTCCAGATATTTTAGAAATGTCTGTGTAAAATGCTCACCCACATTCATGTGGGTAAAAGATCATAGTTGTACAGTTTTATAAATGTCTGTGGTGCAGCAACGGAAGAATCATGGCCGTATGATTTTTCCTGATTGATTGCTTATGTTGTTATTTTCATAATTTGCCAAATTAATGTAAATGTTTGATGTTAAATTTTGATTCTGTAAATAAATGACCGCATTCATTTTGATGGGTCAAACATAAATGACGTCTCACGTTACATTTCCTTAAATTCAATGCACGTTTTATTCAGTCCAGAAAAATGAGGAATCCGTGTTAAATGATGAATATATCCCAGCATCTGTTCATCTACACGACAGTATTATAATTTTTTGGTGGGGGGGTCGGCATGGGGAGAGACAGACGCACATCTGAGTTGTGCGCTGTTTGTATTGACAGTTTTCGAGTGGCGGGGGTGCGTTCAGCGTGAGGGCTCAACATGAAGGAAGAGGCTGCCTTTAGGTTTTTAGCTGGCACATCTGCATTGCAAGCTGCTAGTTTAGCTTTACATCAGTGCCGACAGGTAGGTGGGGGGTGGGGTTCGTTAGACGGGGCAATCGGGTCTGTTGACAGGGCGGGGAGCCCTGTTTGTATAATGGTAGGGGAAACACTGAATCTCTCTCACACCTTGGAACAATTTAGAGTTACCAATCAGCCTAACATGCATGTTCTATTTCATATAGGCTTTGCCCTTTAGGACTATTGCTAGTGGGTTTATCCCTTTGCGCACAGTACTGAAAGCTTTAGTCCACGCCCACCTGATGTGTGGGCCTCACTCCCAGTACGTATAAATTACAATGAGACCGGATAATCGGCTCCCATTTTTTCTTCAGCCAGCTAGCTAGCACTGTCAGAAGAACGAAGAAGGAAAATATGTCCAGCTTTGACCGGCACAATCTTTGCTAAGGATGCCTGGGTCTCCGCCACACCAACCTCCTGCCGACCCGGTGAGCTCTTCCTACCAAAGTAGAAGCAGAGATGAGCAGCCTTGTTCAAGGTAAGCACAGAGGAGTGCTTTTCCGTGGCGGGCAGCTACCCGCTGGATGGCGCCATTGCCTTTTCTAACGTGTTCTCCTCACGGTGAATAGGATGATTCCCTCGAAAAAGGTGTTGGTGGCAGCAGCTCTGCTGAGTGTTTGTCCGTGGTGGGCCGCTACTTGCTGGACGACACCATCGCCTTTTCTAACGTTTTTTCCTTGCGATGAATCGGATGATTCCCTCGAAAAAGGCGATGCGGGCAGCAGCTCCGCTGAGTGTTTTTTTCCGTGGCAGGACGCTACGCGCCGGACGACGCCACCAACTTTCTTTGACGCAGAGTCACACAGTGACTCGGATGACTCCTCCGAGAAAGGCGATGCTGGAAACAACCTCGCTGCCCCTTCCCTCCTGGTGAGCGTAGTGACGGAAGAAGAGTGGTCGAACGGATGCTCAGACACCTCGTGTCTTCCCACGTTGGCGAGCACACCGCTAACAGCCGTTGGCGCCCTCCTCTCGGAGTTGCCCGGCATAATCCAGGAGGCTGCTAACACAAAGGGACTTTCCGTCCCTCGCCTCCCTCCGCCCTGATCGGATGATCTGGCGGGAAGGTTTGGCTCCGCCCCGTCTCGTCACCCTGATCCCATCTGGCCTCGCTGTCCAGCTGTGATGTCACACTGGAACGAGGCTGCAGCTGGGCCCGGAAAGCTGAAAACATCTGTCTCTACCTTTGCTTCCATCTCCAGAGTGGAGGGTTTTTACCGATCAGTGTTTTTTTCCGCTCGGTTCTCCTCCCTGGAGCCAAGCCTGGTGGAGGCACTTGGGGCAAAAGCTTCCAGGATGGATTGGCAACCTATCCCTCCAGGAAAGCATGACCAGAGGGTGACAAAGCTCTCCAACCGAGCTCACCAGTGCACATCCCAGGCGGTCGTGGCAAACAACAAAATTGCTATGCTGGCCTACAGCATCTCAAAGAGGCTGGAGGAAGCACACCTGCTGGATGAGACAAAAAGCACTCTCTGTAAAGCCGCTGGCATCTTAAACATGTGCGCCACCTCTGTGGTCTGCCTGTCCCACATCACCGCCCGGATGACCATGATCCAGAGGACCACCTGGCTCCGCCTCTCGCCATCCTTGTCCTAGAGGCTGCAGAAAAACCTGCTGGAGGGACCCATCACCTCAGAGTCGCTGTTCGGGGCCAACTTCAGGACCATCCTTGAGAAATCGCAGAGGTCTGAGGAGGTCTCAGAGACTGTACACCATCTGGTGACGTCACAGTCCTCCTCCCGTCCCTCTGGCCGCTGGAGGGACCACCTTGGCCAGCAACAGCAGCAGAGGCGCTCCACAGCTGCAGCAGTGACTTCACGCTCTGCTCCTCCACCGGCCCCCTCCACCAGGTAACAGATCCTTGAGGGGAAAGTATGATTTTTTTTATGATGTATGTTTTGATATAAAACAGAAACACCTCTAAAAGTAAAGTTTTCAACTGAGACTGTCAGATCAGCTTCAACCTCTCTTCACACATTTTCCCCACACAGAATGAGCCAGTCACCTCTAAACAGCGTTTTAAATGGCGCCGCAGTTCAGTAAATATCACAAAACACTCGGCTGCCACGTCAGCTGATGTTTTTTCAGCAGGCCGAGTCCTGTAAAATCCCTAGTTTTCAGCCAGAGCCCATTTTTAATTTTTGCTTTTTTCTGCCCACTCACAGCGCAGCAGGAGTAAACGTGTTTCTCCACGTCAGCTGCAGCCTCAACCGAAATGGCGTCTCACTTAGAAAGCGCTCACACTTCCTCTCAGTGTGCACCGGCTCACCTCAGCTCTAATGTGAGACCGCAGCCTGGGCTCAGCACAGAGGCACACATACAGTTCATTTTTTCTGTCGGAACCCCCTTTGGGTTCCCCCCGGAGAATCTCCAGAGCGAGTGATGGCAGTAAGGCTTTTTAGTCTGGTTGACGTTCATGAGAAACGTGACACAACACAAAATGCGTGCCTGTTCTCCGAGCGTTACTCAGAGTGGCAGTGAGTGTGTTCGATGGACAGATGGACGGACCGCCTGATCAGCAGGGGTCACACGCTGCAGTTCGCAACTCAACCCCCACTGTTCAGAGGGATTATAGAGACGGTTCTGTCTTCTCCAGAATAGAGCTCGTCTCTCCAGTCAGAAGTTCAGGAATTTCTGACAAAAAACGTGATTTCCAAGGTTCCCAACAGAGAGGAAAATACAAGTTTTTTTCCTCCCACTATTTCCTGGTTCTGATAAAAAAACGGAGGGATGAGACCCATTCTCGACCTGTTCATGTTCAGTAATTCAATCATGGGGAGACTATTCCACATGCTGACAAACAGCTGCTGGAGAACTTCACCAGAATGACTGGATTTCACCTCCATAGATCTGAAGAGCGCATAATTTCACATTTCCATCATTCTGAAACACCACATACACGTTCTCAAAACGTGTGGAGACGGCTCTGCAGTCATTACACATGGCAAGAATAAGAATTCTTTTTATCTGGACGACCTGCTCTTATTAGCTCGGTCCAGTTAGAAAGCAGTCGCACAGACCAAAACGCTAGTGTTACACCTGCTTAACCTGGGGTTTTCTATAAACTGGGAAAAAGTTCAGTTCGTCCGTCCAAGATGATTGTTTATCTGGAAGTGGAGCTAAACTCAACTAGAATGAGAGCCCGTTTATTACAGCTGAGAGCCAAAGCTCTATCAGCTCAGCTCCACCGTGTCAAACCCTGCAGCATAGTGACAGTCTGCCTGTCATGCGACGCCTGGGACGATGTCAGCGGCCCACATTGTGGTTCCGCTGGACCTGCTTCACATGAGACGCCTTCAGAGATGGTTCGCCCGCCTAGGCATAGATTCTGTGCGCCAGAAGAGGTGGATTATCTATGTGCCCCCCTCCGTGAGAACCGATCTGAATCACTGGGGAAACTCCCTCATTCTGTCAGAGGGAGTTGCCATCAGCAGGCCTACGTCACACATCTTAGTTTTCACGGACATGTTCCTGTCAAGCTGGAAGGAATGTGTCTGTTTCATGCAGTGGGAGCACAGTGGCTGTACCACATGTCGCTTCACATAAATGTGCTAGAATGTTTTCACGGTCTGAAACGTGACTCAAGATTTTGCCCCCCTGCTGTGGGATCAGCATGTTCTGATCCACACAGACAACAAAGTGACGGCAGCTTACATAAACCGTTAGGGAGGCATGCACTCAGCTTAACTGTTACGCATCACGAAACAGCTGTTGTGTTGGGCACACAAAAACCTGCTCTCCATCAGAGCAGTGTACATTCCCAGCGTCCTGATCAGGGGAGCGGATATCATGTAGAGGGGCGGTCCCCGCCACAGAGACTGAAGCCCCCAACCAGAGCTGATCTCTCGGATTTGGAGCAGGTTCAGCTGAGCAGCAGTGGATCTGTCCGCCACATGGAAGAACGCCCAGTGTCATTTAAGGTTCTCACTGAGTCCACAAGACGACCCACCGTTAGGAGTGGATGCCTTCGCTCACAGCCCGTGGCCAAAAATGCTCCTTTATGCGCTTATATCAAAGTGGACAGCTTTTTAGCGCTGGTGCACGGAGAGAGGTGTAGAGGCCATCTCATGTCCACTAGGTGGCATGCTGTCCTTTCTGCAGCAGCTGATGGACAGAGATCTAACGTTCATCACAATTTAAACTTATGCTGCAACTATTTCTTCCTGTCACGAGGGCTTCGGTGACAGAACAGTTTTTAATAACCCGTTGATGAAGCGTTTCCTGAAAGGTGTACGGAGACACAGACTGGTGTCACATCCACTAGCTCTACAGTGAGACCTAATGATGGTCCTGCACGCTCTGATCATAGCTCCTTCTGAGCCTTTAGATCAGGTTTTACTTAAATTTCTGTCATTTAAAACAGCCCTGCTGTTAGCTCCGACGTCAGCAAAGAGAGTGATCATCTGCTCTCTCTGTTGCTCCAACATGTCTCAGAATTCAAGCTGATGGCAGTTCAGCTGTACTGCGTTTTAATCCTGCTCTGAAAAGCATCACAAGCTCATTCAGATTGAGAGTGATAACCTTGGATGGGTTTTTATCCTCTTCCTCATAATTCTGAGGAAGAAGCAACATCTCACCTCCTTCTGTCCCATGCGCGCATTTTCATGTTATGTGGCGCACATGGCCGCACTGCGCCACTTTCAGCGTATGTTCGTTCATTACTGGGACAGCTCTTCAGGATGTCCTCTATCCACCCAGCGCCTCTCACACTGGTTGTGTGAGGCTATTTCTGAAGTTTACAGCTCATCTTGACTGGATCCTCCAGAGAATCTCAGCGCATTCCGCCAGAAGGTTTTCATCCTCCATGGCTCTGCATGGAGGGATGACAGTGGAAGATATTTGTATGGCGGCTGCCTGGTCATCGCCATGTTCAATTATTCATTTTTATCTATGTGATAGTTTCCACTTTCTCCATGACCCATTCTGTTCTCAGGGTTCTGACAGAATGATTATTATTTGTTTCATGGAGCCTTACGTTTGAGCTCACACCTGCCTGCATGCAGTCGCAGTGTGAGATATTTATTATCAGTCACAAGTTCATGACTGCTGATTTTATTGTTATTAATCGGTTCATCCTGAGGAGCTGTTGGTCTGCTCTGTTCATCGTTACACTGTTACAATTCACAGCAGCAGGTTTGCTATCTCAGCCTTTTTCCTCACCAGAGATCTTTTCTCCGGTGCGCTCCTATGCAAGGAGCATGCAATTACGCAGTGCGTATATATGCACACAGAAGGCTGAGTGATAAAATTGTTTTTTTGTGCAAGCAGGTACTTCATGATGTGTCTGAATGGACCCAGTGAGGCATAGACTACATCCTGCTTCGCCTTTAACCCAATAGCGATAGCCTTAAAGGGCGAAGCCTATACGAAATAGAACGTTAGTTATGTACTGTTACCCCAGATTCTTTGAGTATAGGTGCAGCCATTTAAGCTCTGGGCCTCACTGGTTCCTAAATGGCTGAAGAAAAAAAGCTATTTGGGAGCTGATTACCCGGTCTCACCGTAATTTATACGGACTGGGGGTGAGGCCCACACAGCAGGTAAGCGTGGACTAAAGTTTTCAGTTGGCGACAGCCTTAAAGGTCTGTGCCTATACTCATAGAATCTGGGGTTACAGTACGTAACTAACGATTTTGGTCTGTGGAAGGAAAGCAGATTACCCGGAGAAAACTCATACATGCACAGAGAAAACATGCAAACTCCACCCAGAAAGGTCCCCGGACCAGAATTTGAACCAGGGTAACCTGCTAACGGAGAGGCAGGAGCTCTACCAACTGCACCACCGTGCTGGGTAAAATTTATGTTCATTTTAAATAATTTCAGTTAGCTGTTTAGGATCGTTCTTTTGGTGATTAGTCTGTTCTTGTTAGCCTAGTTTATGTGTTAGTTTGTGTTAGGCCATTCAGTACAGTAACCATGAGTGAGGGAGGTAGTTGTCAAGAAGACCTGTGGGTTTCATCTCTGTCTGTGTGTGTTGAAGCCAGACAAAGTCTATAAAATACCATCTGGTGGTTGATTCTTGATCTACAAGAGCTGCACATCTCTCTCAGTAGCTGTGTGCTGCCACTCGTTAAAAAGTGAACACATGGCTTATATATATGTAATTTTTTTTATATGTAATTTTTTTTAAAGTGTGCGTGGCTTATAGTCAGTTGTGCTCTATAGTCCTGAGATTACAGTATTTAAGTGTGGTGAGTGGCTGAATGGTGGCACAGAGGTTAGAGAAGGTGGGCCTGTGATCGGAAGATCGCTGGTCCAACTCCCGGTGCCGACAACATCAAAATGTGGGTGGGAAAGGTGAAGCACCCACACCTG
>NC_056511.1:47135548-47159659 GCF_014905685.2 Nematolebias whitei
CCCCCCCCCCCCCCCCCGCCGCCCCCCACCCTGCACCCTACATGGCAGCTCTCTGCTCCACACAAAGGGCTGTGGTAGCTCTGTGGTTGTGTCAAAAATGGCATCCGATGTAAAAACAATTGCCACACCTTCGTGCGAATTAGTTTGCTGTGGTGACCCCTGAAGAAGGAGCAGCCAAAAAAAAGGGGGGGGGGGGGGATCTCTTTCTCAACTTATTGTAAACTTCTAGGGAACAAATAACTTTTGATATTTAGCCCTCTGGTTTGTGGTTCTGAATGACCCATACCTGCATTGTCTGGAGGACTGGACTCAATACTCATGGGTTGTGGAGATGAAGACGACATTGAAGTGCTGGATACTGCTGTCAGAGCAGCAGCTGCTGAAGCTAGGGCGAGCTTCTCCTGCTGGGCCTTGCGGGCCTGCATAGCGTCCCACTCCTCAATCTCTTTGTCAAACAGCTCGTTGTCTTCCATCACATACTGCTTAAGGTCTGGAGGCAATTTGTCCATGCCGCTGAGAACCTGACCTGTTTCTTTATCAAACTCCTCTGCAACAGAGAGACATAATGCACATTGTATGAGCTGCTGGAAAACGCAAAAGCTTTTAAAGTAATACATCAGATCAAAAAGAGGTATCAAAGTAAGCTAAGTTTTGTTAGGATATCTAGTGCAAATTCTTAGCTTTGATATGAGGATTGCCACATTTAAATGGGATAAAGAGTTACAGCTCTTGATACCATTACAACTTAAGGTTTTTTTGTTTAGCCCCTTATCCACAGGTCCTATTAGGGCCAGTTCCTATAGGACCATAACTTGTTCGTGCCAGTTCCGTGGTTTATCTACAGTGCCTCCAGCAGGGGAACCCAACCGGTTTTTGGGACCTGCTTCTCTGGGGTCCCAGGTCTGGTTCTTGATGGACCTAAATGTGACATCAGTGCACTGTTGGCTACTGATTGGTCAGGGGGAGGAGTCACTGGATCTTTCAGAAACTTTTCAAAACACCGATCCGCCATTTGCAATTTCTCGAACCCAGTGTAGTGGCTGTACCTATTTTAAAGATTTTAAATACAATAATGACAACACCGTGGTCTAATGCTGAAGTGCTGGCATTTTTTGTGCTTGCTGGCCGACAACAAAATTCATAGCGAGCTAGATGGAGCTCCGCCGGTCTACCCGGGTCCTCTCCACCGGAGCATTGGAGCCGGGCAGGGCGTCATCTCTTCGAGCTAAAAGTTATCTGTGGAAGTAAGTAAAAAGCAAAATTTACCAGTACGTTTTTTTGAGTTGAAAACTGTGCGTAAATGGTGAAAGTCTGTTTTCTTCAAGAGCTAGGTAGTAGAGAAGCTAGCTGGCCGTAGTTATCATGTAGCTTTGTATAGTTTATCATCACAATATAACACCGGTAGATATTGTTGGGATATGAATTTTATGTCATATCACACATCCCAGTCAAATGTTAGATACAGTAGGAATGTGATACAGACCGACCGACCAGCAAAAACAAAAAACAAAACAAAACAAAAAAACACGACAACGGCTGTGTTCTGTTAGGCCAGCATACATCGTCAGATCGCCATACGCGTAGCGCAAACTGATGGCTGCATCTATCCACTGAGATCACCATAAGCTTCTATTTAATTAGCCATATCACACCATGATGTAGCAGTTAACCTGTCAGATCATCATATACTTTGTTATTAACAGCTGTATGACACCCAAACGCCTCAATATGCCCTGAATTAGCAGTTTAACAGCTGTAAAACACCCTGACTTTGCAGTTTAACAGCTGTATGATACCCTGACTTTGTAGCTAACCTGTCAGATCATCATATACTTTGTTATACTTTGTTTGTCACCAAAACGATTTACTTACGATTCAGGAAACGCATTGCACAGTGTAAATGCACAGTAATACCATTTGTACTTTGCACCAAAACAATGTACTGACTTACTTTTTGTTGTATCTTGCAGTGTAGGATGATCAGACTGCTCCTCTGAATGTCACAAGCTTATTGCAAAATGTGCATGCGCGCGCATGCGTATTTACTAAATGTATGCTACCATAACATGTATGCTGAATGAACAGAACAGCAGCAAAAAGAAAACCCTGACATAGTTAGTGTGTAGCTTCGTGTAGCTTCTCATCACAATAGACAATATCGCCGCAATATGAATTTTATGCCATGTTGCACATCCTGACTCTGTATCTAACATCAGACTGTTCTTACAGTCAGTAAACACCTACAGATGTCCACAACAGTGAAACATATGATCGTCAATACTAACTAAACATCCAACCATCCATCCATTTTCTTCCGCTTATCCGGGGTCGGGTCGCGGGGGTAGCAGCCTAAGTAGGGAGGCCCAGACTTCCCTCTCCCCAGCCACTTGGACCAGCTCTTCTGGGGGAATCCCGAGGCGTTCCCAGGCCAGCCGAGAAACATAGTCCCTCCAGCGTGTCCTGGGTCTTCCTCTGGGCCTCCTCCTGGTGGGACGTGTACGGAAACCCTCACCAGGGAGGTGTCCAGAAGGCATCCTAAACAGATGTCCAAGCCACCTCAACTGGCTCCTCTCGACGTGGAGAAGCAGCGGCTCTACTCTGAGTCCCTCTCGGATGATCGAGCTTCTCACTTTGTCTCTAAGGGAGAGCCCAGACACCCTGCGGAGAAAACTCATTTCGGCCGCTTGTATCAGAGATCTCATTCTTTCGGTCACAACCCAAAGCTCGTGACCATAGATGAGGGTAGGATCGTAGATCGATTGGTAAATTGAGAGCTTCGCCTTTTGACTCAGCTCTCTCTTCACCACATCAGACCTGTACAGCACCTGCTTCACTGCAGATGCTACACCTATCCGCCTATCGATCTCACGTTCCATTTTTCCCTCATTAATGAACAAGACCCCAAGATACTTGAACTCCTCCACTTGGGGTAGAACCTCCTCCCTGACCCGGAGAGGGCACTCTACCCTTTTCTGGCTCAAGACCATGGCCTCGGATTTCGAGGAACTGATCTTCATTCTGGCCGCGTCGCATTCGGCTGCGAACCGCTCCAGCGAAAGCTGTAGATCACGATCTGATGAAGCCAATAAGACTACATCATCTGCAAAAAGCAGAGAAGCAATCCTAAGGCCACCAAAACGGATCCCCTCAACACCTTGGCTGCGCCTAGAAATTCTGTCCATAAAAGTTATGAACAGAATTGGTGACAAAAGGGCAACCATGGCGGAGTCCAACTCTCACCAGGAACAAGCCCGACTTACTGCCGGCGATGCGGACCAGGTTCTGACACCGGTCATACAGGGACCTAACGGCCCGTACCAAAGGGCCCGGTACCCCATACTTCCAGAGTACCCCCCACAGGGTCCCCCGAGGGACGCGGTCCAACGCATTCTCCAAGTCCACAAAGCACATGTAGACCGGTTGGGCAAACTCCCACGCACCCTCCAGGACCCTGCTGAGAGTGTAGAGCTGGTCCAGTGTTCCACGGCCAGGACGAAAACCGCAATGGTCCTCCTGAATCCGAGGTTCGACTATCCGACGGACCCTCCTCTCCAGAACTCCCGAATAGCCCTTACCAAGGAGGCTTAAGAGCGTGATTCCCCTGTAGTTGGAACACACTCTACGGTCCCCCTTTTTGAATAGGGGGACCACCACCCCGGTCTACCAATCCATGGGAACTTCCCCCGATGTCCACGCAATATTGCAGAGTCGTGTAAGCCAACACAACCCTACAACATCCAGAGCCTTAAGGAACTCCGGGTGAATCTCATCCACCCCTGGGGCCCTGTCACCGAGGAGCTTTTTAACTACCTCAGTGACCTCAGCACCAGAGATTGGAGGGCTCAACCCAGAGTCCCCAGGCTCCGCTTCCTCAGTGGAAGACGTGCCGGTGGGATTCAGGAGGTCTTCAAAGTATTCTGCCCACCGACCAACAACATTCCGAGTTGAGGTCAGCAGCACACCACTCCCACTATAAACAGTGTTGGTGGCATACCGCTTTCCTTCCCTGAGACGGCGGATGGTAGACCAGAATCGCCTTGAAGCTGTGCGGAAGTCGTTCTTCATGGACTCTCCGAACTCCTCCCATGCCCGAGTTTTTGCCTCAGCGACCACCTGAGCCGCATGTCGCTTGGACTTCCGGTACCCATCAGCTGCTTCCGGGGTCCCACAGGCCAAAAAGGCCCGATAGGACTCTGTAGATGAACATATGCTGTATATATTCATAAATTAAACGGAT
This sequence comes from Nematolebias whitei, assembly GCF_014905685.2. Classification (NCBI taxonomy): domain Eukaryota; kingdom Metazoa; phylum Chordata; class Actinopteri; order Cyprinodontiformes; family Rivulidae; genus Nematolebias; species Nematolebias whitei. The sequence goes on from NC_056511.1 coordinate 47,139,786, forward strand.
TCTTTCATTTTTCTGGACTGGATAATATCATGCATTGAATAATTAAAAATGTAACGTGAGACGTTAATTATCTTTGACCCATCAAAAATGAACGTGGTCATTTATTTTCAGAATCAAAATTTTAACATCATACATTTACATTAATTGGCAAATTGGAAAATAACAACATGGCTAATTTAGCAAGTTTTACAAGGAGTAGACAATACGGCGATTGTTTTCTCACTTCCAGCAGTACAACAGACATTAACCATACGGTGATGGTTGAAAAACTTCACAACAGACATTTCTGGAAATATCTGGATTAATTTGCTAGCAGATAGAAGAGTTTAAAGATTGAAGTTTAGAGGGAGGGAGATGGTGTGTGTGTGAGTGAAAAGTGTTGAACAGAACGGCACCCTCCATTCGACCCAGCTTTCCTCGGTACGCTCGGTAGTGAACTCGACTCATTACCTCTCTGACGATGAATCAGTGGAAGCGGAGCTCCAGTTAAGCTACCGGTCCAGCGTCTCCGTAGGATGGCAGAGAACCGTCCGGAGTGGTGGCGGGACTTCATCAACAACAGTTCACCTCACGAGTGAACTTCACATGAGTGGAGTCCTTCAGAAGTTCCACTCAGAGGTGGAAGATGTCATAATTCCCACAAGACTCGGAAGAGCTCTGGATTATGCTGGACTTCTGTTCTCCCAAACGACTGGAGCTGCAAACTCTCCACCCGACTCCAACTGGGTTGAACTAGGAAGTACCGACATTTAAAGAGCTCTATTTCCGGTTCATTTGGGAGTTTCTGATTGGTCGATGGACCAAAACAGAGGTGTGTTTTGTGATGTAAGGTGTTATTAAAAAGTCAAGGAAAAAGATTAAGATTGTTTAAGAACAGACAAAAGATATCATGAAGAACTCAGACTTCGTGGAGTCAATTCTCTAGTATCTTGCTGTAAAAGTTAAACATGACATTTCTTTTTCAGTAAACTTGCAGTTGACCGAAACTTGAACTTTGACCAACTTACACAACTTGCTCATTTCAAACAGATGATCAAGAAATTGAATCATTACTCTGTAACATATTCCAACTTGATTTCCACTTTGAATGAGGATTAAAAATCGTTATTACTGTTTCACAGTTGATTTAAAAATGAGTAGTTCACTTCAACATTTAAAAATGGATTGAACTAACACAATTTGATTATCAAACATTTGTAAAATAGTAATGATAATCGAAAGTAGTGTTCTTTCACTTGATTAATTCAAGAAAGAAAGTCTCAGGATGGGTCAACCTGTATTTCTGGATTCAAATCAATGAAATGACAGTTTCTGTCCCATAAGGTCCTTAAGGTCAAGATTTGACCTCAGGCCTAGTTCACTACAACTCCTTCAGCCTGACAGCATCCCTCACCGACGGTGTCCACCATCAGGTTCGAGGGTTGCCGCCGCGACAGGTACCAACAACCTTGCGGCCGCAGCTCCGGTAAGCCGCCTCGACAATAGAGGCACGAAACATGGTCCACCCAGACTCAATGTCCCCCACCTCCCTCGGAACATGTTCGAAGTTCTCCTGGAGGTGGGAGTTAAAACTCAGTCTCATAGGAGACTCTGCCAGATGTTCCCAGCAAACCCTCACAATACGTTTGGGTCTGCCAGGTCTGACCGGCCTCCTCCACCACTATCGGAGCCAACTCACCACCAGGTAATGATCAGTGGACAGCTGTGCCCCTCTCTTCACACGAGTGTCCAAGACATGTGGCCGCAGATCAAATGAGACGATGACAAAGTTGATCATCGAACTGCGGCCTAGGGTGTCCTGGTGCCAAGAGCACATATGGACACCCTTATGCCTGAACAAGGTGTTCGTTATTGACAATCCATGACGAGCACAGAAGTCCAACAACAGAACACCACTCTAGTTCAGATCAGGGAGGCTGTTCCTCCCAACTACACCCCTCCAGATCTCACTGTCATTGCCCACATGAGCATTGAAGTCCCCCAGTAGAACAAGGGAGTCCCCAGGAGGTGCACTTTCCAGTACCCCCTCCAAGGACTCCAGAAAGGGTGGATAATCTGAACTGCCGTTTGGTGCATAAGCACAAACGACAGTCAGAACCCGTCCCCCCACACGTAGGTGGAGGAAGGCCACCCTCTCATTCACCGGGGTGAATCCCAACACACAGGCACCAAGTTGGGGGGCAATAAGTATGCCCACTCCTGCTCGGCGCCTCTCACCAGGGGCAACTCCAGAGTGGAAGAGTGTCCAGCCCCTCTCAAGGAAACTGGTTCCAGAGCCAGAGCCATGCGTAGAGGTGAGTCCGACTATTTCTAGCCGGAACCTATCAGCCTCACACACCACCTCAGGCTCCTTCCCCACCAGTGAGGTGACATTCCACATCCCAATAGCCAGCTTCTGTAGCCGAGGATCAGACCGCCAGGGTCCCCGCCCTTGGCCACCACCCATCCCACATTGAACCCGACCCCTTTGGCCCCTCCCACAGGTGGTGAGCCCATGGGAAGGGGGACCCACGTCTCCTCTTCGGGCTGTGCCTGGCTGAGCTCCATGGGTAAAAGCCCGGCCACCAGGCGCTCGCCCGGGTGCCCCACCTCCAGGCCTGGCTCCAGAGTGGGGCCCCGGTGACCCACGTCTGGGCAAGGGAACATTAAGTCCATTTGTGTTTCTCATCATCGGGGTCTTTGTTTATTATCAGAATGTGGAAATGCATCCTTCAGGTCTATGGACACAAACAAATCACCTTGTGTCACATATTCGAGAACAAGTTTCACCATCAGCATGAGAGAGGGTCGTTCCATGATGAATTTGTTGAAAACAAACAGATCCAGAATTGTTCTGAACCCTCCCAGCTTCTTCGGAACCAGGAAGTACTGAGAGTAAAAACCGGCTTCCTCCTCTCCCGGGGGAACTCTGGAAATCACGTCTTTTTCCAGAAGTTTCTTCAGCTCTGATAGGAGGATTACGCCTTGTTCTAGGGATGTGAGATGGGATTCTAACACTCCGTTGAATTTTGGTGGTGTTTTTGCAAACTGCAGGGTGTAACCTTTGTGAATTAAATGATGCAAACATTTGTTCAAAGTGCATGTTTCCTGCCACACTGCGCTGCACTCCGAGAGTGGAAACGTGAATGTTTTGTTTAGCACGGAAAAACAATAACTGAGGACTGCAGATGGTTCAGGACCGACTGAAAATGAGGTCCAAAGAGGCCATCTGAGGACACAGGACCTTCCAAGAGTTCTTCTTTAACGTCTTCTGGGATGGATGGAGACAGTTTCAACCACATCTGTCTCTGCAGCAATGTTGCCCAGGACGAGATGCGGGCGGAGCACGCTGCAAGCGCCGCACACAGGTTGGTGATCATATCCGCAGCCACGTTGATCTGGTCCTAATCTGCAGAGGATGGGTTCAGTTCCTTCATCTCTTTAGTTATGCTAAGGGCTAGCATAGTGATGTTGTTGGTTGCTGCTCCCACCTGCGATGAGCACTGATGGTTTCTGTCCATCAGCTTTGCGGTGAGCTGGTCACCAGAGGATGGCAGGATGATAAGTTGGCAGATATATTTTGCTGCTCTTACCCCGAAAACAGCCGACAAACTAGGTTCTAGGGGAGGGACGGTGGGAAAAACCTGGTCCGTGAGCCCTTTGACTTTGGTGATGGCCGCGTAGGAGGCGACCGGAGCCCTCAGCTTTAAGGGATCGTTGGCTGAACCCAGGAGGAAGGCGGACACAGCCAGGAAACAGGGCCAGACTGGGTCCCGGTGCCTAATGTGCTGGGCAGCGAACCTTCCAGCCAGAAGGGTCGATGTGGCTGGGGCCGCCAGTTTGGGCACTTCCAGGTCACAGGCTCTCGCTGACCACCCAATTATCTCTGGGAGCTCGTGGAGCAGAGTGGTGGACGACCCCTGGACGCTCGGGGTGGGGGGTACCATCGAAGGCAACACCGGCTCCAAACCTCCTGTAAGGCAGAATGGAGCACGGCTGTTAGCTGTTTCAACTTCAGAGGGGGATGTGTTCGCTAACTTCGTGTCCAGGGAGTAAAAAAATTCCTTGAGCAAACAGTCCCCCCTTGGTTGAAACTTGACCTCCTCAGCGGAAAAGAGCTCACACCAGCGCTGCTTCTCCACAGCCGAAAAAAGTTTACACGCTTGACAAGAGAAGAGCGGATCCAAAGCTTGCCGAGCGTGGTCAGCTCCCAGGCAGCTTTCACACACAACGTGCAGGTCCGTTGATAAGATGTAGCCCGTCTGGCACACGGGGCACAGACGGATGGTCTGCGATTTCTTAATTGAAGTCATCATTCTTCTTCTTTTCTTTCTATTATTGTTTCGTAGAAGTAGTGTTCTTAGAGTTGGCTGAAGAAAAACGAGAATCGAGCTCCGGTCCAGATGCAATTTATAACAGACCAGGCGGGGCCCACACAGAGGTGGGCGTGGACTAGAAGTTTTCAGTGTTCGGCGCGCTGTGCGTGGGTAAACCCAATAGCGACAGCTTTTAAAGGGCGTAGCTTACACAAAATAGAACTTGTAACAAGATGAGATCCTCATTACTAGGTTGGAACAGTGGGTCGGCATCACAGGATCAGCCCTCAATTGGTTCAGATCTTACCTCACTGACCGATCCTTTTGTGTCTCCATCAAGGATTTTAGTTCTGCAGAGGCAGAGCTTAAATGGGGGGTTCCGCAGGGGTCCATACTGGGTCCCCTCCTATTCTCTTTATACCTGCTGCCGCTTGGTGCTATTTTCCGGAAACACAACATGCCCTTCCACTTCTATGCCAATGACTGTCAAATTTACTTCCCCCTAAGACACAATGGTACATGCTCTATTCAACCGCTGCTCAACTGCCTGGTTGACATCAGGGACTGGATGGCTTTAAACTTCTTAAGGTTCAATGAAAAGAAGTCTGAAGTCATGTTGTTCCCTCCCATCGACACGATCACAAACCACTGCATCGACCGTTCCACTCTAACCCTGTCAAAAAAACAAAGAGTCACTAATCTGGGCGTGATAATGGACCCTTCCCTGAAACTTAACAATCATGTAAACATGATCGTTAAATCATGCTTCTTCCAACTGAGGCGGCTGTCTAAACTGAAGCCCATTTTGTCCAAAAATAACCTGGAAACAGTAATACATGCATTCATTACATCTAGGCTTGATTACTGCAATTCGCTCCTGTTTGGTATCAGTCAGACCTCCATTGCACGACTACAACTGGTCCAGAATGCAGCAGCATGATTTTTAACCAGTACAGGCAAAAGAGAGCACATTACACCAGTTTTGGCCTCACTGCACTGGTTACCGTTCACGTTCGAATCCAGTTCAAAATACTCATGTATGTCTATAAATCACTGAACAGTGTCGCCACCCCCTATCTCTCTGATTTGCTACAACCGTATGTCCCAACACGCTCCCTGAGGTCAGCGGACCAGCTGCTCCTCACAGTTCCAGGAACTCATCTTCAGCACAGAGGTGACAGGGCCTTCTCTGTAGCAGGACCAAGACTCTGGAACGAGTTACCTCTGCTTGTCAGACAGACCCCCTCCCTCTCGGTTTTCAAGTCCCATTTAAAAATGCACTACTATTCAATAGCTTTCAACTCAAGATGATCTGTGTTTTGATCCTGTATGCTCCACACTGGTTTGTCGTCATTATCTGCATCGTTTTTTTGTCTATATTCTGATTTACCTCATTTTCTATTTTGCTTTGTGTTTTACCTGTTGTTTTGTCTGTACAGCACTTTGGTTGGCTTTGTAGCTGTTTTAAGTGCTTTATAAATAAAGTGGTATGGTATGGTATACCAATGTATTTATAGAGCACTTAAAACAGCAACAATGCCAACCAAAGTGCTGTACAATAGAAACAAACAAGCATAGCGGACAAGAAAACATAAAATAACATTATAGATACAAAAAGCAGTGGATAATAACTGAATGGCCAACACTGTGGACTACAGACAGGATCAAACAAATCACACTGTGTCAAAGGCAAGGGAATAAAAGTGGGTTTTCAGGTGAGACTTAAAGACTGAGTATGGGAACCTGCCTGACACGCAGTGGCAACTCATTCCACAGTCTTGGACCTGCAACAGAGAAAACCCTGTCACCTCTGAGCTTGCAATGAGTTTCTGGAACTGAAAGGAGCATCTGGTCTGCTGACCTCAGAGAGGGCGGTGGGACATACGGCTGTAGAAGATCAGTGAGATAGGATGGGGCAGAACTGTTCAGTGATTTAAAAACATACATGAGTATATTGAACTGGATCTGAAGGTGAATGGGTAGCCATTGTAGGGAGGCCAAAACTTGAGTAATCTGCTCTCTATGGCCTGTACCAATTAAAAATCAGGCTGCAGCATTTTGGACCAGTTGTAGACGTGCAATGGAGGATTGATTGATTCCAAACAGAAGCGCATTGCAGTAATCGAGCCTGGATGTTATGAATGCATGGATCACTGTCTCAAGATTCTTTTTGGACAGTATGGGCTTCAGCTTAGACAGTCGCCTCAGCTGAAAAAAACAGGATTTAACAATCATGTTTACATGACTGTTAAGTTTCAAGGAAGGGCCCATTATCAATCCCAGATTAGTGAGTCTTTGGGAGTTAGTGTCTTGGGAGCTCTGTCCTGAGGAGCTTCTATCGTTGTGTGGTGAAGAGCATTCTCTGCCCCTGCATCACCGTGTGGCACAGCAACTGCACTGCTGCTGAGAGGACAGCTATGCAGAGGGTGGTTAAGGCTGCACAAAAGACTGTGGGGAGCAGCATTTCCACCAACTCGGACCGCTACACTTCACGATGCAGGGGGAGGGTGCTCCGCATCATGAAGGACTCCACTCATCCTGCACACAGTCTGTTCCAGCCCCTCCCCTCAAACAGGCGGCTGAGGAGCATTCAGAGCAAGACCACTAGCTCAGAAAGTTACTTCCCTGCAGCTGTCAGACTGCTGAACTTGAGTTGAACTTAATTCAGCTTCATCTTACTTTTTTAAAATTTATTATATTTGTACTCTTTTGCATTTATTTATTTGTTAATTGTTAGGCTTCTTGATCTGGGACCTGAGTCCAAATTTCGTACCGCAAACATGAAAATGTGAGCTGGTATGACAATAAAAAGAATCCTTGAATTCTTAAATGATCATCAATAAATGATGCACATGAACACCAGCATGGACTGAGAATGATTGTCACCTTCAATGAGGAATGGCTTCTTGTCATTAATGTACATCAGACAGTAGGCACTGGCATTGCGGTAGCCCCCAAAAGAGTCCCTGACCAGCTCCTCCCAGGATGACTTAGTGACGGAGATGTCATTGTACTTCATCCAGCAGCACTGATGGGGGTTGTAGATATACGCCCAGTAGTGACCTGCATTGGCCTGGCCTTCATGGACCAGCACTGCATGAAGCCGATAAGGAACCTGCAAAAATAAAAATAAAATTAGAAATGCAGAAAAATAAATGGAACAGATGAGGGATGAGTGTTTTTGTAACCAGTGCCCACCTGCATCATAGATTTATCAGAGTACATTAAATCAATAGTTCTGTGGATTCGCGTTATACTGCCTTGCAGATCTGTCAAGAAGAACATCACATACATTATGTTATATTTTTTGTAATATTTCATAAAAAGAAGGAGAAGAAGAGTCCAGCTAAAGAATTACCTAGGGTGTCGTTCTCTACCTCACTCCTCCAGCGATGTAAGCAGCTCTCAAGCACCCTTAGCTCTTCTTCAGTGATGTGGCGTGGGGCAGGGTGCATGGGAAGGTCGGGTGGTAGTCGGGACTGAGTAAACGGCTTATGAACAGGTACTCTCTGCTGCAGGGCTGCAGTGGGGGTTGAGGCAGGGCCTGAACTCTCTACAGAAGGTAAGGAATCCTGCTCAGCTGTGCTGCAGAGAGAAAACCAGAGTGATGTCAGTGAAATGCAACAATATACAGACAGTTTGTGTTGTCTGGACTGTGGATTGTTATCACCCCGCTTTCTCTACTTCACGGAATCTTGGATGTCTCCCGGTGAGTCCAGCGCCTTGACGGAATTATTAACGAACGAGTTACCTCTGCATGTCAGACAGGCCCCCTCCCTCAGTTTTTAAATCCTGCTTAAAACCCCACTTCTATTCCCTGGCTTTCAACACCAGATGATTTGTGCTGATCCTGTATGCATCACACTGTGTTAGTCATTATGTTATTATCTGTTATTATTTTGTTTCTATATTATGATTTAATGATATGTTTTGTGTTGCTGTGTGCTCTGCCTGTTTGTTTGTTTGTACAGCACTTTGGTTGGCCTTGTCGCTGTTTAAAGTGCTCTAAAAATAAAATGGTATGGTATGGTATGAAAGGCAAAAAAAAAAGGTGATTATGTTTTTACCTGTGTCTGCGTTTGTCTGTCTCCTAGCAAATGTATCATAAACCACTAAATGGATTTTAATGAAACTCAAGAAAAGAATCCCTGCAATACATCCAAGACTCTAAAAAAGTTAAATCAGGTCCTCTGGACATTAAAAAAAAAAAAAGTAGAAACGTTTTGTCTTTCATCCAAATGACTTCTTCAGTTTGAGGTGGTGTATTCAGCTGAGCCTTATAAATAGCACCTTCTCAGAGTGGATCCACCAGTTTGCTGCTGACAACCAAAACTATCTGCTCACATGATCAAGAAGAACCATCAGTCTAACGATGGATCATTAGCACCCTGATGGCTGGCAGCTCAGAACATCACATACAGAACACCATGGACTTTGTGGATAAGGTGAGGGATGTCATCATGGAGACTGATGAAACAATGGTCTCTTTTGATGTCACATCACTCTTTATGTGCATTCCTGTTGATGATGCAGTAGAGGTGGTCAGTTTAAGATTAAAATCAGACACCACTCTGAGCAGCAGGACCACGCTTTCCACAGAACCACTGTGTCAACTCTTGAAACTGTGCCTGCAGTCAACCTACTTCACACATGGGGAGCAATATTATAGGCAGAAACATGGGTGTGCTATGGGGTCTCCAGTTTCTCCTATTGTTGCCAACCTGTACATGGAGGAGGTAGAAAAGAGAGCCTTGACGTCCTTTTCAGGGACACCACCAAGTCATTGGTTCAGGTATGTTGACGACACCTGGGTTAAAATTAAATCTCAGGAAGTCCAACATTTTACTGACCACATCAACTCTGTGGATAAATACATCAAGTTCACACGAGAAGATGTAAAAAATGGCAGGTTAGCTTTCTTGGACTATGAGGTCTCAGTCTCTGATAGAGGACATTTGCAAACTGGGGTGTACCTCAAACCCACCCACACAAACCAGTATTTGCAGTTTGACTCCCATCACCCTTTGGAGCACAAGTTAGGAGTCATCAGGACTCTATCACAGAGCAGACAGCATACCCACTAACTCAGGAGCCAGGCAGAAGGAGAAATCCCACACAAGACAGGCTCTAGAGCAATGTGGATATCCTAACTGGGCCTTCCTGAAAGAAGAAACCCAAACAGGGCTCCAGTCAGCCATCAGGTGAAAAGGAGGAACCCAGACCAGTGGTCATTCCGTATGTTGAGGGAGTATCAGAGAAACTGAGACGTTTATTTTATAAACACAACATCTCAGTGGCTTTTAAACCCCAAAATACAGTGCCTTGCAAACGTATTCGGCCCCCTTGAACTTTTCAACCTTTTGCCACATTTCAGGCTTCAAACAAAAAGATAAAATTTTTTATTTTTTTGTGAAGAATCAACAACAAGTGGGACACAATCGTGAAGTGGAGTGAAATTTATTGGATTTGTCAAACTTTTTTAACAAATAAAAAACTGAAAAGTGGGGCTTGCAATATTATTCGTCCCCCTTGCGTTAATACTTTGTAGCTCCGCCTCTTGCTGCAGTTCCAGCTGCAAGTCTCTTGGGGTTTGTCTCTATCAGTTTTGCACATGTAGAGACTGAAATTCTGCCCATTCTTCCTGCAAAACAGCTCAAGCTCAGTGAGGTTGGATGGAGAGCATTTGTGAACAGCAGTCTTCAGCTCTTTCCACAGATTCTCGATTGGATTCAGGTCTGGACTTTGACTTGGCCATTCCAACACCTGGATACGTTTATTTGTGAACCATTCCATTGTAGATTTGACTTTATGTTTTGGATCATTGTCTTGTTGGAAGATAAATCTCCGTCCCAGTCTCAGGTCTCTTGCAGACTCAAACAGGTTTTCTTCCAGAATGGTCCTGTGTTTGGCCTCATCCATTTTCCCATCAACTCTGACCATCTTCCCTGTCCCTGCTGATGAAAAGCAGGCCCAAACCATGATGCTGCCACCACCATGTTTGACAGTGGGGATGGTGTGTTCAGGGTGATGAGCTGTGTTGCTTTTACGTCAAACATATCGTTTTGCATTGTGGCCAAACAGTTGGATTTTGGTTTCATGTGACCAGAGCACCTTCTTCCACATGTTTGGTGTCTCCCAGGTGACAAACTTTAAACAACACTTTTTATGGATATCTTTGAGAAATGGCTTTCTTCTTGCCACTCTTCCATAAAGGCCAGATTTGTGCAGTGTACGACTGATTGTTGTCCTATGGACAGACTCTCCCACCTCAGCTGTAGATCTCTGCAGTTCATCCAGAGTGATCATGGGCCTCTTGGCTGCACCTCTGATCAGTCTTCTCCTTGTTCCAGATTAAAGTTTAGAGGGACGTCCGGGTCTTGGTAGATTTGCAGTGGTCTGATACTCCTTCCATTTCAATATGATTGCTTGCACAGTGCTCCTTGGGATGTTTAAAGCTTGGGAAATTTTTTTGTATCCAAATCCGGCTTTAAACTTCTCCACAACAGTATCTCGGACCTGCCTGGTGTGTTCCTTGGGCTTCATGATGCTCTCTGCGCTTTGAACAGAACCCTGAGACTATCACAGAGCAGGTGCATTTATACGGAGACTTGATTACACACAGGTGGATTTTATTTGTCATCATAAGTCATTTGGGACAACATTGGATCATTCATAGATCCTCACTGAACTTCTGGACTGAGTTTGCTGCTCTGAAAGTAAAGAGGCCCAATAATACTGCACGCCCCACTTTTCAGTTTTTTATTTGTTAAAAAAGTTTGACACATCCAATAAATTTCATTCTACTTGACGATTGTGTCCCACTTGTTGTTAATTCTTCACAAAAAAATTTTTTTTTTAATGTATTTACGTTTTGAAGCCTGAAATTTGGTAAAAGGTTGAAAAGTTCAAGGGGGCCGAATACTTTTGCAAGGCACTGTATATTACGGCAAAGACTGGTTCATCCCAAAGATCCAGTCCCCCGGCACAAACAGAGTAATATTGTGTATGTTGTTCAGTGTCAGGAGGGTGATCAGTCTTACATCGGGGAAAATAAACAGCCACTGGCCAAAAGGATGGACCAGCACAGAAGATCAACATCATCAGGCCAGGACTCTGAGGTCTACACTCACCTAATCTAGTAAAGGAGGCCATCTTTGTGAAAAGAAATTGTCCCATCATTAAACAGGGGTGGAGCCTCCAGGTTCAACTGTCCCCCTCTTACAATGCTGTGATTGCTAGTATCACTCAGCCCCAGTGAACAGTAAACAGCCATCAGGTGCTAATGATCCATTGTTAGGCTGATGGTCCTTCTTGAGCATGTGATCAGCTGGTTTTGGTTGTCAGCAGCAAACTGGTTGATCCACTCTGAGAAGATGCCATTTATAAGACTGAGCTGAATACAGCACCTCAGATTGAGGAAGTCTTTTGGATCGAAGACGAAACGTTTCTAAATTTTTTTATTGTTTTGCTTTGTTTTATTTTTTTGAATGTCCAGAGGACCAGATTTAACTTTTTTAGATTTTTCTACCTGGATTATTGAGCATGCATCAGGATACATCCAAGACTGCTTACTTTCTGAAGCCAATTCTATGCAAGATGGCTGTCACAACTAATGAAACCTAGCAAACACTAAAATTATTATAAAAAAGCCAACTGAATACATACTTAACTAAAGTTTTATATGGTAGTGGCTGAGTGTCATTCCTACACATACTCTGAGCAGTAACTGATTGTATAAGCTCTCACAGTACCTGTACTACGGGCCTGAGTGACTTGGTTTTTTAAGGTATTAAGCACATGCATTAAATTGAAAATGCCTCAACCTCAGAAGTGCACTGCTGATAGATCTGCACTCCCAGCTCACTTCATTCTTTACAATAACTGAGTGTGTTTCATGTACAGTAAGTAGCATCGAACATTACTGGATGAGCGGTGATGGGTGGATATATTTTGGTCTACCCCCAAATTTCTGTCCAACCATTTCTTTATATTTCTTTATATCTGCAGGTGTGTGATGTGCAGATAACTGCAGCTTCACCCCCCCCCCCCCACACATCCAACTTTGTCTTTCCATCTTTACAAGAACTTTGCATTGACTTCCATTTAGTTTTCATTCATTTCCATAGCCTAACACTGACCCTTACACTAAACTTATGCCCCTTTTCCATTAGTACCTGTAGTACCGGTACAGCACGGCTCTACTCTACTCGGTATGGTACAGGTTGTGTTTCCATTATACTTTCAGTACCGTTTCCAGTGGGCGGGGTTCAAATTGACGTCACCACACCTCACCAGCTGTTGGCGCTGAGACGCTTAAACGGTTTTCAGTACAGGGTGAGAATTTATGTGATTTTGAAGTTGTGTGTATGTATATATATATATATATATATATATATATATGAACACACACACATATTTACATATTTATATGTATATACACACATATATATATATATATATATATATATATATATATATATACACACACAAATATATATGTACACACATATATGTGTGTATATATACACACACATATATAAATATCACACATATATGTATGTACACACAAATATGCACACATACAGTATATGTATATACATATATATATATTCATATATATATATATATATATATATATATATATATAAATTAAATATGATGAACCAGATTCTACAAAAATAGATTTAAATTTTTTTAGGTTTTCATCATCATTTGATGTATTTGCACTCATTGTGTCTACTTTTAATGCTCATTTTAAATGTGTGGTTTTCTTTCTTGTTCACATATATACATTTTATTTTTAGCTTTGCTTTAAAGTTCTTGTTTGGTGATTTGTACATTTGTGGGTTAAAATAAAGTTGAACTGAAGGTCGTCTCTTTTTTTTAAACATGTTTGAGGGAAATATTCCTGAGAGATCCAATAGTTTTGTGTCTTTTTATGATTTTCAGCAGAGTTAACAGTCATTAAAGTGAAAACAGGATTTCATGATAAAGCTGGCACCATTTATTTTATTATTTTTTAAATCTTCAACGCTAAAATATATATATATATATATATATATATATATATATATATATATTTTTTTTTTATGACCAGCTCTGCTGGTCTCACACGATTCTCTCCTCCGGAGACAGGACAGGCAGGCTCATCTTCCCAGCTCTGAGCTCAGCTGGTGACTCGCAGAGGCCGTTCTCAGTCCCCAGCCTCACGTAATCATGAAGGCCCGACCCGCGCAGACAGGCGGACAGAGACGGGTCTGCGACAAACGGTGGAAGCGATTTTAAAAAACATTTTATGTGTAAAAAAAAAAAAAAAAAAATTTAAATCGCTTCAGTAATTTTTTAAAACATTTTTTGTATAAAAACAAAATATTAGTTTATTTAAAAATCGCTTCCACCGTCCGTCCCAGTCTGTCCAGTCCACCTGACTGCCGGGCGGGATTGGGATTCAGCCTTCATGATTATGCGCGACCGGGGTCTTCCTTCTGCGAGTCACCATCAGCTTCGCAGTGACCAGCGGAGCTCTGAGCACACAAGGCTGGTATCCGGAACCTGAGCCTCCGAGTCGGCACATCGAAGGATCTTCCGCGGAGACCAGTGGAACTCGGAGCCGGGGAGATGACGCCCTGCCCGGCCTGGTGCTCCGAGGGGAGGATCGGGGTACACCAGCAGAGCACCATCCAGCTTGCCTTGAATTATGTCGTCGGCCACCAAGCACAAAAAATGCCAGCACGTCAGCATTAGACCAAGATGTCATCAGTATTGTTTTTAAAATCTTTAAAATAAGTCCAGCTGCTGCTCCAGTCCGAGAAATTGCAAATGGCGGATCATTGTTTTGAAAAGTTTCTGAAGGATCCAGTGACTCCGCCCCCGACCAATAAGTGACCGACAGTGTTCTGACGTCACGTTTTAGTACCTCTTCATTCGGGTTAGAACAACAGAGCGAAGAGTACTGAAAATAGTAACAGGTGCCAAGTACTGGTACTAATGGAAAAGCCTCAGAACCAGGCCAAGTAGGGTCCAGTCGGCCCGTCCCAGTACTAATGGAAAAGGGGCAATAGTGGTGTCCCGATACAGATACTGGTATCGGGCCCGATGCCAGCATTTTCACAAGTAGTCGTAAAAAATGCTCCAATATCTGGGCAGCTGTGGCTGAGTGGTTAGAGCAGTCATCCTTCAATGCAATAGTTGGGGGTTCAAATCCACCAGAAGCACATGCCGAAGTGTCTCAGCTCTGATTAGGTTCTTTAGAATGATTTGTTCAATTATTCTTTGTAGAGATCAAGTAGAGTGCTGTATGAATGGGTAAATGAGGCACAGATTTTTGTGTTAAGTACTTTGAGTATCTTGATGTAAGATAGAAAGACACTATAGAAGTACAGTCCATTTACCAGCGACTGACACCGAAACTGGGTGGCGTTATTTCCGATTCCACTGCAAAAGTGATTGCAGGTTAAAAAATGTCTGTGGTTTGAAGATATTTTAAGACAAACATGGATGATATTAAAACGTAAATTGTCTGCTGTGCTCAGATAAACTGTCAAGAGGAGGAGCGAACCACAGCAGTTTCAACACAAGTAGTGAGCTAAGGCGTTAACTTCACTACTAATTAATTATTCTTAAAGCTAGTTCAAGCACAAAGAATATTAATTGTTTAATTACAACGGATTCTTTCTTTTTCGAGTGAAATTTCTGCCATGTGACCAAGATAACTTGTGAGTGGAGTTTAATCAGTGACACGAGACGCCATTTTATCTTTGACCCATCAGAATAAATGCAGTCATTTATTTAACAGAATCAAAATTTAACATCAAAACATGCACACATTGATTTGCTGATCTGTTTCTGATTAATAAACTTGGCACGCTTTACTAACAAGACAACAGAACATTACTGATTGGGACTGATTAATCGCTGAAGGCATCTAGTTTGATTTACTGGCGAACAGAAGTTTAAAGAGAAGGAGAATAGAAGTTTAAAGATTTAAAGAGGAGGTTTAGATGGATGAGGGAAGATGTGTTGAACCAGAAAATGGCACCCTTCCTCCGAATCCAGCTCAGCCCTCCAGTACACACAGGGCGTCAACGGCTTGTTACCTGAGCAGAGGATACTTCAACTCCGGAACAGAGGTCCATTGGCATGCTACCTTTTCAGCGTCTCCGGTCAGGGTGGCTGAGAATCTTTAGAAGTAGTTCCATATGCTTCGATCAACAGAATAAGCTTCCTTTGAAGTTGAGAGCATGTACTGCTCGGGTTGAGTCAGCTTTGCGAGCTGTGACTCCGCTGAAATGGAGAGACCTTTGGCACATGGTCAAATCCATCCGCTACTTAGTTGAGTCTCATCTCCGACTGAAAGTTCCAACCAGACTGGAAAAGACTAAGACTTCGAAGAAGACCAAGACTGAGACTGAGTTCCACTTAGAAAACTCCAAGACTGAATAGTTCCAAGAGGGGCCAACAGCTCTTATTTACTGTCTGCAAGTTTTAAAAACAAGACACTTCGTTCTAATAACTTGTCTCTGTTTGTCTCTGACTTTCGACCGACATCACTACTACTCCTCATTCAGACAGAAGACTAAATGCACACTTACTTCGTAAATAGACATTTAACTGTATGATCAAAAATCTAATGAGGTTTAAAAATCATTAATACTGTGTCACAGTTGATTTAAATGAGTGGTTCACTTCAACATTTAGAAATGGTATGAACTAAACACACTTTTGATTATCAAGATATTTTAAAATAGTAATGATAATGTAAAAAGAAGAGTGTTCTTTCAATTGATTAATTCAGGGTATAATTAAATAGTCTCTTGATGAGATAATTTGTATTTCTGGATTCAAATCAATGAAATAACAGTTCCTGTCCCCTGAAGGTCTTCAGAGACAGATTGTTGTCAGAGGCCTAGTTCACTACAGATTAAACACCTGAAGACGAAACACAAGGCGGAGTTTGCTGTTGCTAGCAGCACATCACAACCAACGTTGCAGCAAGTTCTCCAGAAATGTGAAAAAATGGCTCCAGACAATCGATGTGCGGTGACAATAACAGGGAATTTTAGTTTAGCGTGTTTATGGCGTGGTTTCTGTAAGACTGTTGGACATTTTCAACATTCCACCTTAGCTTACTCATGCCTAGGGCTGGGCGATATGGCCCAAAATTAATATTTTGATATTTTAAGATGAATTGTGATATACAATTTATATATAGATTTTTTTTTCTTTCCATAAAGTAATAACAAAATATATTTCTGAGTCAAAGCTTTGTCCCAGTTGTCACACAGGCACATATAGCAAACAGCTGTAACTGTACAAAATGAATGTCTAAAAAGTAAAATATTTACATATATTAAATAATAATCCTCTTCGGCTGTGCCACCTTCATGACGTTAGTAAGTGTGTGAGAAGCAGCACATGAGGGGCTGTGTTTGTATTCAGTAAGGGAGAAGTAGGGGCCACATGAAGTTGGAGGTGCAAACGGGCAGAAAAATGAGAACTACTGTACACAGATTTTCAAGTTTTACAGTGAGAGGCAGCATGACAATAATAAAGCAGTGGCTTATTCAATTCAGTTTATTTATATAGCACCAAGTCACAACAGAAGTCATCTCAGGACAATGAACAGAAACATTCATATATAAAATAATAAGTTAACACTATTGGTCTATCAATCATTTCTATACTTCTACTATCTCTGAGACTGGAGGCAATGTGTTCAACATAATGGTACTTCCTCCAGTTATTTAAAAGTCAACAATGGTATAACACAAGGCTCAGTCTTAGGACCCACCCGCTTTACAATCTACATAGGTAATGTAGGTCAGAGCATCCCTGATGCGTCCTTACATTTCTATGCTGATGACACAGTTGTTTATTGTCGAGCTAAAACAGTTGCTAAGGTTTTCCAGCTTTTGCAATATGCTTTTGACATCATCCAGACAGATTTGTTCTGCCTCAAACTGGTCCTAAACGCCAACAAAACCAAAGGCATACCGTTTTTAAACAGGAAGTCGGTACCAGCAGTTCTTCCTTCAACTTTATCCTCAAAAGGTGCTCCTATTGAATTTGTTGATTCCTATAAATAATTGGGTATATTGGTCAATTCGCATGTCTCTTAAGCTCCAGGTGGAAAACCTAGTAAAGAAACTGAAAGTTAAACTGTTTTTTTTTGTTCAGAAATAGATCCTGTCTAACTCTGAATGTTGGGAAACACCTTGTAACTGTGACTTTCCTTCCCTCCATTGATTACGGTGACATTATTTACATGAACGCTCCTACAAGCACCCTGCAGATGTTGGATGCTGTCTATCATGTGCACTAAGATTCATAACTGGCTGTAACTACCGTACCCACCACTGCACCCAGTATTCACTGGTTAACTGGTCACCATTAACTTCTCACAGACACTCTCACTGGAGCATTTTCATCTTTAAATCCCTTCTTGGTCTGCTGCCTTCATACATCTCCTCCTACATGTCTCTGCGTGAGTGCAGCTACAGCGTGCGCTCTCAGGACATTATTACCTGCAGTGTTCCCTCAGTGAAGATTGAACTAGGCAAAAAAGCCTTCTCCTACTCTGCTCCTGTTTCCTGGAATATCTTGCAAACATATCTAAAGCTCTCAACCTTGACCTCTCTAAGTGGCTTCAAACATCTGATAAGTTCATGGGAAAAAACAATGGAGATGTTTTCTACACCGCCTTACAACCTAGCTGCCTTTTTTTAAAACTTTTTTTAAATACCATTATATTTTTCACTTGTAATTCTCAATTTGTAAGCATCTTTTAAAACTGTCTATTGTTGTCGCTGTTGTCCACTGTTGTCATCACTCTTTGTTAAAATCAGGTCTCTCTTGTAAATGAATCCCCGAGGCTCAATGGGATTAAACTGAATAAATAAAGGTTGAACGAAAAATGAAAATTATTCAATTTTACCAATTCATTTAAAGAAATTTGTTTAATTTGTCCTCTAGTAGTTTAAGCTTAAAGCAGCATAACAAGCCAACCTTAACTATAGGATTTATCAAAAAGGAATGGCTTAAGTCCAATCTTAAAACTGGATAATGTCAGCCTCATGGACAGAAACTGGAAGTTGGTTCTACAAGAGAACTGAAAGATCTGACTCCCATTCTGCTGCTGAAAACTCTAGGGACCGCGAGTAAACCTGCAGTATGAGAGTGAAGTGCTCTGTTAGGAAAATATGGAACAATAAGATCTGTAATATAAGATGGAGCTAGGTTGTTGAGAGGTTTGTAGGTTAGAAGTAAGATTTTTAACTAAATTTTGGATTTGACAGGGAGCCAAAAGAGAAAATTTAAAACTAGAGAGATATGATGGCCGCGCTCAGAGCAGTTGCAGCTTCACAGGCTCCCGGTACCATCCCAGTTTTTAGAAGTTTTTATATTGACTCTGTGCCTGACTCCGCGCGATTTATGCGTGTGAACTATAGCCGAACAAAACTGATGAGAATAGGAGCGGATTTGCCACGAAATATAGCAGAAATCAGCAACAAACTCAAAGCTACGCTCGGCAGAATGCAGATCTTAAAGTCATCTACCTGGAAGCTGCAGCAGAGGCGTTCCAGCGGGCAGAAGAGGAAGCGCTGCTCCCGGCTTAAGAGGAGAGGGTGCCGGGCGGGGGTTATGGTGAGGCTACGAGCTAACGCTAAAGCCGGTAAACTCCCCATGCCGTCTCTCTTTCTGTCGAATGTCCGCTCGTTGGACAACAAGATGGATTTACTTCGTCTGAGAGCGGGCGCCTCAGAAGAGATGAAGAAGTGTGCAGTGCTTTGCCTCACGGAAACGTGGATTACAAGCGAAACGCCGGACACAGTCTTCCAGCTGGATGACAGACTTTTTTTTCGAGCGGACCGCTACAGCGAGCTAACGGGGAAATCACGGGGAGGCGGAGTATGCATTTACGTGAGTAAAAGTTGGTGCACGAACTGTACTGTTGTAAATAGCTCATGCTCGAAGGCTTTGGAGCAAATAACAGTGAAATGTCGGCCACATTATCTAACCCGAGAGTTCACTGTGACTTTCATCTCTGTCGTTTACATTCCTCCGGACGCTAATGCTAATGAAACACTACAGGAGCTACATGATATCATCAGCTCACTGCAGAGCAAACAACCCGAGGCTCTTTACGTGGTAGCCGGAGACTTTAACCACGTGAATCTAAAGGACTGTCTCCCAAGCTTTAATCAGCATGTGACGATTCCAACACGTGGAGACCGCACGCTGGACCGTGTTTACACGAACGTAAAAGATGCATACAAAGCCGAACCCCGCCCCCACCTAGGACTGTCAGACCACATCTCAATCTTCCTGGCTCCTGCTTACATGCCCCCGCTGAGACGCTCCAGACCAGTCCAAAAGGAAGTTAAATGTTGGAGCCAGGACAGTGGACCCATACTGAGAGATTGTTTTGATCGAACAGACTGGCAGGTTTTCAGAGAAGCTGCTGAAAATGGAGGTTCGCTTGATCTTGACCAATACACATCCTCAGTTCTGGGTTACATTAGTACATGTACTGACACAGTCTCCACTATCAGAAATGTTAAAAGCTACCCAAACAGAAAA
>NC_056511.1:47179659-47204095 GCF_014905685.2 Nematolebias whitei
CTTTACTCCTCTCTCAAACCATCGTTCCTCTCTGTCCAGGATGTGAAGATCATCATCTCCAGGCCAGCGGTCACTCTTTCAGGGATGAAGATGTTCACATCCTGGACAGAGAGGAACGATGGTTTGAGAGAGGAGTAAAGGAGGCCATCTTTGTGAAAAGAAACAGTCCATCGTTAAACAGGGGTGGAGCCTCCGGGTTCAACTGTCCCCCTCTTACAATGCTGTGATTGCTAGTATCACTCAGCCCTCTGTGAACAGTAAACAGCCATCAGGTGCTAATGATTCATTGTTAGGCTGATGGTCCTTCTTGAGCATGTGATCAGCTGGTTTTGGTTGTCAGCAGCAAAACTGGTTGATCCACTCTAAGAAGGTGCTATTTAAGAGACTGAGCTGAATACAGCACCTCAGACTGAGGAAGTCTCTCGGATGAGAGACGAAACGTTTCTACATTTTTTTGTTGATTTGCTTTGTTTTGTTTTTTTGAATGTCCAGAGGACCAGATTTAACTTTTTTAGATATGTGAATGTTCCTGTAAAGTGCCCTGGGACAACTTTGTTGTGATTTGGCACTATATAAATAAACTGAATTGAATTGTATTGAACTGGAACACCACAGGTTCCATTCCCCACTATACCCATTTGTTGTGATGTCCTTGAACAAGACACCTATTACCTACCTACTCCCCTGGTGATTAAATAACTACCCAGTTCTCCACTTGTGCAAATCTCACATGTTATGGGTCAAATGCAGAGAATAAATGTCGCCACTGTATGGTCACATATGACAATACATAGCACTTTCTTTCTTTCTAAATACATGTGGGTCAAGGGAAGTGTCATGTGCTTTCAGTTCCATGTAGATTGTGATATATGAAGGAAAGGTGTACATGCATGGTTTGATAAATCTGAATAATGTTGTGCATACACACTTCTCACATTTTGTCTCTACATAAATTGCAGTACAAAAGCAACACACTTGTTCATACATGAGGCCCCAGAAGTTCAGAGTTAACATGCCTTGGTGGTGGTAACTGCTGTCCTGTTGTGCCACCAGGTGGTGCTGATGTGTCAATATCTTCCACTGGTGAAGTACAAACAGGTTTGCTGGAGGCAAACTCCATGGCATACTGGAGGACATCGGCCAGAGGAAACCTCTTGGGGCCTGAGCCATAACTCAGGTACCTGAAAGGAAACAAGAATGACCTTGTATAATAAATATGGAAAAAAAATATAAAAAAAAGGGGAGAGGATAAAATGTTTGAGGAAAGGTGCAGTCTGGTTGAGAAATGTTTCCCCATGATTTTCTTGAGCGATCTAACTTTGGTTTGGATCAGCATGATTTGTAGACAAGGCGTACCTCTCCAGTCGCTGCTGGAGCAGTGTCAGATGCTCTTTCAGCCTTCTGATCTCCTCCCTCTTGATTCTGGTTATTTCCCTGTTTCTGTCCATATACCTGTAAGACAAAAACAGCATAACTTTCACTCTAACACCATGTTACTTAGCAGAGTCCAACAAATTATTTAATGTCAACCAGTGCTGAACTTCCATCACCTGTCCATGTAGAGCATAGAGGAGAACTCAAGCTTGTTGTGGATCTTCTCAGGTCGACCGAGAGCTTGGTTAAACTCAAACCGTGAGAGCTCGAAGGTCAACACTGGAGGCAGTTCTGTGAACCAGTGCTGGAAGATAGTTATGTGGTGTTAAAAAAAAAGTCCTTCTGGGTGCTGATCCAGTTTATAGTCATTGATCTCCAACCACCCTAATCCATAAATCATTACAGTACAGCAAAACACAGCAGCTTTTTTCTCTCTAAAGTTCAGCTGCAGTTTTCAGTTGCTCCAACATGGAGTAAATAAACTTTAATAACAAAATATCTGATTCTTCACAAGCATGAGAGAGAGATTCCCCTGCATGCGCAGAGCAACTTTTGTTCTGTGGAGCAGGACGACCAATGGTCACATGGCCTCAGGGAGGAATTATGGGTAACATTTATGTTCAATGTTAATAATTTTGGTTAGCTGTTTAGGATTGTTCTTTTGGTGATTAGTCTGTTCTTGTTAGCTTAGTTTATGTGTTCATTACCTGTTAGTTTGTGTTAGGCCATTCAGTATAGTAACCATGAGTGAGGGAGGTACAGTAGTTGACAAGACCTGTGGGTTTCATCTCTGTCTGTGTGTGTTGAAGACAGATAAAGTCTATAAAATGCCATCTGGTGGTTGATTCTTGATCTACAACAAGAGCTGCACATCTCTCTCAGTAGCTGTGTGCTGCCATGTTACAGTATTTAATTAAAAGTCAGTGTAAACATCTCATGTTACAACCTGGACACCCGCGGCTTAGAGACAAGTGCGGCCTATATATGTACAAATTTTTTTTTTTAATGTGTTAAGTTTTAAATGCCTGCTGCAAATTTCTGCCCCCCCCCCCCCCCCCACACACACACACACACAAAAAAAAAATACACACATATCCCATAATGAGGACGGGTTTGGGTCTCACTCAAGAGGCAAGACAAAATGAGAGAAAAATGGCACGACAGAAATTTTTGAAACTAAAAAATTAGATTGCACTATTGTAGTTAAATATTTACCAAAAAATTTCAAGTTGCAGTAAGTTACATCTGATAATAATCAGCTCTAATTTTACTCAACAAACAAACAGTCTGTCTATATGTATGTATAATTTCTGTTATGCTTATTGACCTGTGCTGGAAAACAACCTATTCTAGAAGTTTTCAGTGGCACTACCTTCCACTCCCCTCATCTTTGCCTCCCCTCTCCATTTATTATGTTGCTTGCTGGTGCTTTTCCAGAGGGCTGACAGTCATACCCATCTGTACAATGACCTAATAATTAACTGATCCCAGCTGCTGTGGGACAGCACAGACAAGGCTACAGCTAATCAGAAGTAAACTCTAAAATAGGACAGGTGACACAAAGCAGCACAGAAGTCAGGCCGCCGGAGGGGATTCACCAAATTATCTGAAATTTTTAACCTGGATCATCGAACAAAAACCCATTAGCGATAACCCCATTATTTTACCCTGGAATGTAAAACAAATGTTTCAAATGAAAGCAATAAATACAGAAAGAGTCCGTCTGTTAAAGCAGACCACTGTCAGATATGAAAGCATCGGGTAACAGTCTTTCTCTGTGGTTAGGCCCCTTCTTAAAAAACCTCACCTTGACCCATCACTTTTATCAAATTTTAGACCTATTTCTCATCTGCCTTTTTTAGCTAAAGTCTTAGAAAAAGTTGTTTTTATGCAGTTACAACCTGTTTTAGAAAACCATGGTATCTATGAAACATTTCAGTCTGGATTTAGAACCCGTCATTCTACCGAATCAGCCCTGTTAAAAGTCCATAATGACATTTCCATGTCCATGGATGTCAAGTGTCCCGTTGCTCTGGTGCTGCTGGACCTTACAGCTGCGTTTGATACAGTGGACCACGCTGTCCTGTTGTCTCGTCTCCAACATTACGTTGGAATTTCTGGTACAGCTCTCAAGTGGTTCA
The DNA here is from genome assembly GCF_014905685.2 of Nematolebias whitei. Classification (NCBI taxonomy): domain Eukaryota; kingdom Metazoa; phylum Chordata; class Actinopteri; order Cyprinodontiformes; family Rivulidae; genus Nematolebias; species Nematolebias whitei. The sequence continues at coordinate 47,183,175 of NC_056511.1, forward strand.
CTGCTTATTTGACCAACAGAACGTTCTCTGTCATGCTGAATAATCTGTCTTCCTCCACTGCCCCTCTCTCGTGGTGTGCCACAAGGTTCTATTCTTGGTCCTGTCCTCTTCTCATTGTACATGCTGCCCCTTGGATCAGTGATAGCCAAACATAATTTTTCTTTTCACTGCTATGCTGATGATGTACAAATTTATTTACCAATGAAACCTAAAAACAGTAACCTTCTCACACCTTTCGTTGATTGTATTGCCGACATTTAACAGTGGCTTCATCTTATTTTTTTGTTTTTAAACGAAGGAAAGACAGAATGCATTTTCTTTGGTGATGATGCTCCCTGTAACTTTGGTGCTCTGACATCCAAGTTCAGATCCACAGTTAAAAACTTGGGAGTGACATTTGATAAGGACTTAAAGTTTGACAAACAAATATCCTCTGTAGTCAAGGCCTGTTTTTATCAGTTACGTCTTTTATCCAAAGTTAAGCCTTTTTTAAATCGTTCTGACTTGGAAAAGGCCATCCATGCTTTTATAACTTCAAGGCTCGACTACTGCAATTCCCTATATGCAAGAATCTCCCAACCCTCCATTAGACGCCTGCAATTGGTCCAAAATGCTGCAGCTCGACTTTTAACCAACACCTCCAGACGTGAGCACATCACCTCTGTTTTATTTTCTCTCCACTGGCTTCCAGTCGATTTTAGAATTAAATTTAAAATTTTATTATTCACTTTTAAAGCTCTCAATGGTCTTGCCCCACTATATTTGTCTAATCTTGTAGCTGTCCGTGAATATAGGAGAACACTGAGATCTTCTAATACATTTCTACTCTCTGTCCCAAAATCCAACTACAAACGATGGGGGTGACCGGGCCTTTTCGGTTGTCGCACCCAGACTCTGGAACCAGCTACCTCAGGACTTGCGCACCATCACTGACATGGAGCATTTTAAATCTAATCTTAAAACCTTTTTATTCAGGGAGGCTTTTAATACCTAGTAGGTCTTTGACAATTTTGCTATGTTTTAATTGTAATTGTTTTTGTTTTTAACTGACTGATTTTTTTATTCTTGTTTGTTTTTAACTTCTGTACTGTGCAGCACTTTGTGCACCTTTTGGCTGCTGGAAAGGGCTCTATAAATAAAGTTTGATTGATTGATTGATTGATTAAAAAAAAGTACTCGTACCCCTTTAACTTTTTCATATTTTAGTCACGTCACGACCACAAACTTCTAAATATTTTATTGGGATTTTATATTTTCTTGACAATAGCTTCTTCTCATCTACAAAGGCAAGATTTGTGGAGGGCACAAGTAATATTTTGCCTATGGCCAGATTATCCCACCTGAGCTGCAGATCTCTGCAGGTCCTCCAGAGTTACTCTGATTAATTCTGAGCTTAAGGCTCTCCGTGGCCGGTCTGTCAGGTTAGCTGGATGACCATGTCTTGGTAGATTTGCAGTTGGACCCAAGTCTTCAGCCTTTCCATGTTCAGGGGACACATCCGGTAAGATGGCGCCCGTGTACATGGCCTACAATCTACCTCTGATGATACTGTTTGGATTATTTCTGCTTTTTTCGTTTTTTGTCTGGGATATCAACTCGCTGCTTGTGTATGACCGACAACAGCTCCTCCATCTTCGATTGTCTGTATCTGCTGTCGCAGATTCGGACCATTTTGATCGTGACTCGGGACCCCCCCCCCCCCCCTTCCACCCTTTCTGGCAGACGTGCCTGCTTGTTTACGCTGGGCCCCAAGCCTGCCTTCTCAGAGATATCGCTTCAAACGCCGGGGAAAACGTGCCGGCCGGCTGGTAAAACTCAAAGCTCTGCGTGGTCAACGTTTCCACAGCCAGCTTCCTACATGCCCGGACCAGGGAAAATATGGGTGTTGTCTACCGGCCCGGCGCTTGGACCGTCCTGGAGGCGCTGTTTTTAAAAATCTGCAACCGTTGGCGCGCACCACCCCCACCATGGCTGGTTCTGTGTCGGACCAGATCAGGACGTGCCTCATCAACACAAGGTCTGTTGCCAACAAGACTTTTATCCTAAATGACTTTTTTAAAGACGAGGGACAGGATTTTCTTTATCTCACGGAATCCTGGTTGCCTTTGGGTGATTCAAGCACCTTGGTGGAACTTTTACCTCCTGACTGTCTGTGTTTTAATGCCCCGCTGTTACGGCCTCAGGCCTGTACTGCCTTTCTTCTTTTGTAGTTTTGCAGTTTTCTTTTCTGTAATGCCTGGTTGCTGCTGGCTCGTTGCCTCTCTCTACTGGTGAACTTTTGACCAAGCCCTCAAGACTCACCTGTCCAAAGATGATTGGCCAAAGGAGGTTTGGACAGCACCACCCATCCACCAGCGACTGCCAATGAAGAGGCCAGGAGGAGGAAGATCATAAAAGTCAGCCCTGCCCTTCAATCAGTGCTGCTGTGCTTAGTGTGCAGTATGCCAACTTTTGGTGGTGCAGACAAATTGTTTCAGACTGTGTCTTGCTTTGTCTTATTGGTTCTGAAAGACTGTGGCCTGTGTAGCAAAGACACATTTGTCTGGTTGGAGATTTCATTCTCATTGTGGAGCGACTTGTTAGTTTGACCATTGTTGGTTGGGTTTCAGGGCAGCACGGTGGCGCAACTGGTAGAGCTGCTGCCTCTCAGCGAGCAGGTCCTTGGTTCAAACCCCCGGTCCAGGGGCCTTTCTGGGTGGAGTTTGCATGTTCTCTCCGTGCATGCGTGGGTTTTCTCTGGGTACTCCGGTTTCCTCCCACAGACCAAAAACATGCATGTAAGGCTGATTGGTAACTCTAAATTGTCCCTAGGTGTGAGTGAGAGAGTGAATGGTTGTTTGTCTCGTTTGTCTCTATGTGGCCCTGTGATGGACTTGCGACCCATCCAGGGTGTACCCCGCCCCTCGCACAGTGATTGCTGGACATGGGCACCAGCGACCCCCGTGACCCAAAATGGAACAAGCGGGTAAAGATAATGGATGGATGGATGGATGGATGGATGGATGGTTGGGTTGCTATATTTTGTTTGACTTGGAATTTTCAATTTTGTTTTAAGTAGCTGAGTCATTGTTCAGAACCAGAAGTGTTCTTGTTTTATTTAAATTGTATGAAGAATGCCAGCTATTGCTGTGATTTTTGTTTAGTATTTTGTAAACTCAGCCAAAAATAAATTGTCACATTATTATTTTTTTACACAAACTTTTGTCATGTCCTTTATGTTGCCTCCAAAACGAGCCGGGACGTAACACCGCGGCCATCAGATCGGCGGGGTGGTGGAATATTAACTGTATTTAAATCAAACTTTTCCTGTAAACAGTTGTCCACCCTCATGCCCTGCTCCAGTTTTGAGCTGAGTGCTTTTGAACTTGGACATTCTCCTCCCGTTCTGTGCGTGATTGTTTATCGCCCCCCTCGTTCCAAGGACTTCATAAGTGAATTCTCTGATTTTCTGGCTTACATCACACCAAGATATGATCACTTTATTATCGTTGGTGACTTTAATATTCAAGTCTGTTGTCAGGAGAAGCCGTTAGTGAAGGACTTCCTTGATTTGTTAGACTCATTTAATTTAACTCAACATGTAAATGGTCCCACCCAACAACACGGTCACACTCTGGATCTCATTTTAACATGTGATGTCTCTGTTTGTAATTTGTAATCGGTGACAACGTTCTCTCAGACCACATGCCTGTCTTGTTTGATATCATTCCACCTTGTCCTACTGCTAAGTCATGTGATTCTGCTCGTACTTTACGCGCCATTAACCGTTTCACTGCTGCACATTTTACTGAAGCTTTTAGCTCTGAGAGGATCGATCAGCTCTCATTGTCTCTCTCCACCGAGGAGCTAACCTCTCAGCTTAACTCTGTTTGCTTAAATATTCTGGACCATGTTGCTCCTGTTAAAACCAGGAAAACAAAACTTTTATAAGAACCAAGGCTTAATGACGTCACTTAAGCCGTTAGACAGCAGTGTAGGAGAGCAGAATGCAGGTGGAGGAAAGACAGGCTGCAGGTTTCTTTTCAAATCCTAAAGAAGAATTGGCGTCATTATCAGAAGGCAGTTAAAGCCGCCAAATCGAAGTTCTTTTCTGCGATAATTGTCTCAAACTCCCACAAGCCCCGAGCCCTTTTTTCCACCCTGAACTCAGTTCTACACCTCAGTGAACCATCACCTCTAGAAGCCTCAACTGAGCTATGTGAAAACTTCTTCCATTTCTTTTCTGAAAAAGTTGCAAACACCTGGGCACTCATTTCTCCACCTGCTCATGATCCGTCCATCTCATCTCATTGTGTTGCTGTTCTTGACCACTTCGAGCCCATCTCTCTGTCTTCCCTGGAGCAGGTCATGTGCGGCATGAAGCCATATGGCTCCCCTTTTGACGTTGTCCCCCCTCGACTCCTTAAGGAGCTTCTTCCTGTTCTGGGCCCTCCTGTTCTTGGCATTGTGAACAGCAGCTTAGCCTCATGTGTGGTGCCAATAACTTTTAAACATGCTGCTCTCCAACCTCTCCTGAAAAAACCTAGCCTTGACCCCTCAGTCATGTCCAACTTCCGGCCTGTCTCTAAACTTCCATTTGTCGCCAAACTACTGGAAAAAATAGTGGAGGCCCAGCTGAAATGCTTTCTAGAGGATAATGCCATCTTAGAGCTATTCCAGTCTGGCTTTAAACCTCTCCACAGCACTGAAACTGCTCTACTCAAGGTTTTTAACAACATTCTCCTATTCACAGACACTGGTGATTCTGTGCTCCTTCTCTTACTGGACCTCACATCTGCCTTTGATACAATCGACCACGAGATCCTCATTGCAAGGTTAGAGCAGTGGGTGGGCATCACTGGGTCAGCCCTCGAATGGTTTAGATCTTACCTCGCTGACAGGTCCTTTTGTGTCTCCATCAAAGATTTTAGTTCAGCCTCGGCAGCGCTTAAATGGGGGGTACCGCAAGGGTCCATCCATGGTCCTCTTTTATTTTCTTTATACCTGCTGCCACTAGGTGCTATTTTCAGGAAACATAACATACCTTTTCACTTCTACGCCGACGACTGCCAAATCTACTTCCCCCTCAGACTCAACGGTACTCGCTCTATTCAACCGTTGCTGGACTGCCTGGCTGACATCAGAGATTGGATGGCTTTAAATTTCTTGAGTTTCAACAAGAAGAAATCTGAAGTTATGCTGTTTCCTCCCAATGACACAATCACCAACTACTACATCGACCTATCCGTTCTGTCACCGTTAGTGAAACAAAGTCACTAATCTAGGAGTGATACTTGACCCTTCTCTGAAACTCAACAATCATGTAAATATGATTGTTAAATCCTGCTTTTTCCAGCTGAGGTGACTGTCTAAGCTGAAGCCCATATTGTCCAAAAATAACCTGGAGACAGTAATTCATGCATTCATTACATCCAGGCTAGACTATTGCAACTCACTCCTTTTGGTATCAGTCAGACCTCCATAGCTAGACTTCAACTGGTCCAAAATGCAGCAGCCCGGTTTTTGACCAGCACAAGCAAAAGAGAGCACATTACACCTGTTTTGGCCTCCCTACACTGGCTTCCGGTTCACCTTCGAATCAAATTCAAAATACTCTTGTATGTCTATAAATCACTAAACAGCTCTGCCCCCTCCTATCTTACTGATCTGCTCCAGCCGTATGTCCCACCACGTTCTCTCAGATCAGCAGACCAGTTGCTCTTAACAGTCCCAGGAACCCGTCTCAAGCGCAGAGGTGACAGGGCCTTCTCTGTAGCAGGCCCAAGACTTTGGAATGAGTTACCTCTGCTCGTTAGACAGGCCCCCTCCCTCACAGTTTTTAAAGCTCGCTTAAAAACAGACTTTTATTCCCTGGCTTTCAGCACTGTGTGGTCTGTGCTGAGTCTGTGTGCATCACACTGTGTTGGTCATGTTGCGGTTGTTGTTGTTATCCATTATTGTTTTTGTTGGTTTCTACTTTTTGGTGTCCTGTTATGTAATCTGTTGCTGTGTGCTTGTTCTGTTTGTCCCTGTACAGCACTTTTGTATGCTTTGTCACTGTTTAAAGTGCTTTATAAATAAATTGGTATGGTATGGTATGGTATGGTAGGTGATAGATTAAGTGGTGCTCCATGAGATGTTAAAAGCTTGGGAAATGTTTCATAACCTAATCCTGCTTTAAACTTCAACAACTTTGTCTGAACTGCCTGCTGTAGTCCATGGTCTTCATCCTGTTTGATTACTAATGTTATGTAACAAACCTCTGAGTTCATCACAAAACAAGTGGATTTTTCGGAAATTTAATTGCACGCAGGAGGAAAGTTTATTAATTTGACTTTTGATGGCAGTTAGCTGCTCTGGGTTTTAGTTTGAGGTATCAAAGTAAAATGGTAAATGGTAAATGGACTGCACTTACCGTAATTGTCGGACTTTAGAACGCACCTGTCTCTAAGCTGCACTTATTAAATATAAATCATGATTTTGTACATAAATAAGACGCTCCGGTTAATTAGCTGTGGGCATCTATCATTCATCGTCAAAATCTGTGCCCCCAGACTACTCTGGCATAATGTGCAACTTTCTTGTAGTACAAGAATCAACCAGCGGGTGGAGTTTCACAGAATATAGTTTGCTTTCAACACACTCTCACACTACAAGATAGTCACATCTTTATGAAGATTCGCTGTTTGACTCATGGTTACAAACATTATACCTTCAAAATGAACACAATAACTATCTAAGCATAATCACTGTACAGAACAGTGCCAAACACCTATGTAACTGTATCCATTCATCCATCCATTTTCTTCCGCTTATTCAGGGTTGGGTCGCGGGGGCAGCAGCTTAAGTAGGGAGGCCAATAAAAACAAAAAAATAAATAAATTAAAAAAAAAAATTAATAAAAAAAAATAAAAAAAAAAAAGTAGGGAGGCCCAGACTTCCCTCTCCCCAGTTACTTGGGTCAGTTCCTTGAGGGGAATCCCAAGGCGTTCCCAGGTGTAGTGAATGTGGGACAGCTTTGCTGTAGACACACTACTAATTACTTATTCTTAAAGCTAGTTCAAGCACAAAGAATATTAATTGTTAATTTCAACGGATTCTTTTCTTTTTCGAGTTAAATTATGTGTCATGTGACCAAGATAACTGTGAGGATTGTTTAATCAGTGACATGAGACACCATTTTATCTTGACCCATCAGAATAAATGCAGGCATTTATTTAACAGAATCAAAATTTAACATCAAGACATGTACACATTGATTTGCTGATCTGTTTCTGATTAATAAAAACTTGGCACACTTTACTAACAAGACAACAGAACATTACTGATTGAGGCTGATTCACATCTGAAGGCATCTGGATTACTGGCAAATAGAAAAGTTTAACGGAAGGAGTAGAGAAGTTTAAAGATGGATGAAGGAAGATGTATGGAATTAGCACTCTTCTTTCAACACCAGCTCAAACCCCCGGTCCACTTAGTGCATGACAACTCATGACGTCTCTTTACCTTTGCAGATGGATGGATCAGCTCCGGTCTAGAGGTCCCTATGCACGCTACCTTTCAGCGTCTCCGGTCAGGGTGGCTGGTCATCGTCAGAAGTCGTGTGGTTTACTCCATTCAACAGAACAAGCTTCCTTCGAAGTTGTAGGGCGTTACGCCCGGGTGAGTTCACAGCGAGGCACTGTGACTCCGCTGGGATGGACGGACCCTCGTCTCACGGTCAAATTCATCAGCTATTGATTAAATCTGAAAGTTCCTTAGGAACTCTCAGTAAGACTCCAGTCAGAGATTCCACTCAGAAGTAGAAGACTGCAAGAAGACTCCATAGTACCAAGAAAGACTTTAAAAAGACTGACGAAAACTGCAGGAAGACCTCAGGAAGACTGCAAGAAGACTGAATAGTCCCAGGAAGTGTTGACTTTTTAACGAGTACTCACTTCTGGTCACTTGGTACTTCCTGATTGATTGAAACAACCAGCAGGGGGGTGGTTCTAGTGATGTCAGAGGGTTATTAAAAGTCAAAAGACAATAGGAATGTTTAGGAATGGTTAGTACAGATGGAGAAAAATATTTTGAAGAAGTGAGAAACTTTGCAGATGCCAGTTGAAGTTATTTACTGTCTGCTAGATTTAAAAACAAGACACTTCGTTCTAATAACTCGTCTCTGTTTGTCTTTGAGCTTCGATCGACATCCCTGACTTCTGACTGACATCAAATCCACTCATTCAGACAGAAGATCAAAATGCACAATTACTTTGTAAATAGACATTTAACTTGATTTCTGAGTCTAATAAGGTTTAAAAATCATTAATACTGTTTCACAGTTGATTTAAATGAGTGGTTCACTTCAACATTTAGAAATGGTATGAACTAAACACACTTTGATTATCAAGATATTCTAAAATAGTAATGATAATGTAAAAAGGAAGATTGTTCTTTCAATTGATTAATTCAGGATACAATTAACTAGTCTCTTGATGAGATAATTTGTATTTCTGGATTCAAATCAATGAAATAACAGTTCCTGTCCCCTGAAGGCCTTCAGAGACAGGTTGTGGTCAGAGGTCTAGTTCACTACACAGGCCAGCCGAGGAACATAGCACCTCCAGCGTGTCCTGGGTCTTCCTCTGGGTCTCTTCTCTTTAAGTAACTATGATTATTAAAAAATTATTTACCTGTAAAATCCCGTCTTAAATCTGGTCTTGTGTGGGGGTTTTCTTACAGTTTCGTGTTTTGGTTGTTTGTTTTTGGTGTGATTTTTTTTTTTTTTAAATCACCGAGCGAAAAATGTCTTTTTTTAATAAAACTTGTCATGTTCACTTTAGCCTGACAAATATCAGTCAGGCCCCGAGACATGGAGTGTTTTTATAGTTTTTAATACCAAAAAATCTATCACAAGAGCTGTGAAGATGGACGCCTCTGTGCGCCCTCTGGATAAAGGGTAACGGAATTTCGCACGACACCGGCTCTTTCTGCACTACAACTGTGCGCACATCCGCCGTGTTGATAAACAAATAATCTGTCTATTCAGTACAATTTGTTGAACCAGGTTTCAGAGATGAAGATTACATCTGCCCCAGAAGAACTGACCAGAATTTCAAGGCATCAAGTTTTCTCAGAAGGCTACGAGCGTTTACATGCAGAAAATGAAGTCTTGACATGTTTTTAAAGTTATTTGGTGTGCTATAATTAGTGGGGGGTCCAGAGGTGGGCTGAATCCCTGAGAATAGTAACAACATTATTATCAGACATTTTCTTGAGATTTTTGTGACCGATGTGTAATTACATGAGTTAACAGTTGACAATTAGCCCCCATAATCGAACCGTGAGAAACATTAATGAAGACGCGATCATTCAGAACCCAAAGACGGTGAAAGTTGCAGTGATGGGCAGATCCAGTTGTATTAACAAGATTCAGTGACTCCAAATAGTCTGAGATCTAGAAATAATGACAACACGTTGTTCAAGCATAAGGGTGTCCATATGTGCTCTTGGCACCAGGTCACCCTAGGCCGCAGTTCGATGATCGACTTTGTCATCGTCTCATCTGATCTGCGGCCACATGTCTTGGACACTCGGGTGAAGAGAGGGGCAGAGCTGTCCACTGATCACTACCTGGTGGTGAGTTGGCTCTGATGGTGGGGGAGGATGCCGGTCAGACCTGGCAGACCCAAACGTATTGTGAGGGTTTGCTGGGAACGTCTGGCAGAGTCTACTGTGAGATGGAGTTTTAACTCCCACCTCTGGGAGAACTTCAAAACATGTTCGGAGGGAGGTGGTGGACATTGAGTCTGAGTGGACCATGTTTCGTGCCTCTATTGTCAAGGCGGCTTACCGGAGCTGTGGCCGCAAGGTTGTCAGTGCCTGTCACGGCAGCAACCCTCGAACCCGATGGTGGACACCGTTGGTGAGGGATGCTGTCAGGCTAAAGAAGGAGTCCTATCGGGCCTTTTTGGCCTGTGGGACCCCGGAAGCAGCTGATGGGTACCGGCAGTCCAAGCGACATGCGGCTCGGGTGGTCGCTGAAGCAAAAACTCAGGCATGGGAGGAGTATGGAGAGGCCATGGAGAATGACTTCCGCACGGCTTCAAGGCAATTCTGGTCCACCATCCGGCGTCTCAGGGGGGGAAAGCGGTATGCTACCAACACTGTTTATAGTGGGAGTGGTGTGCTGCTGACCTCAACTCGGGATGTTGTTGGTCGATGGGCAGAATACTTTGAAGACTTCCTCAATCCCACCGGCACGTCTTTCACTGAAGAAGCAGAGCCTGGGGACTCTGGGTCGGGCCCTCCAATCTCTAGTGCTGAGGTCACCGAGGTGGTTAAAAAGCTCCTTGTTGGCAGGGCCACAGGGGTGGATGTGATTCGCCCGGAGTTCCTTAAGGCTCTGGATGTTGTAGGGTTGTGTTGGCTTACGCGAGTCTGCACTATTGCGTGGACATCGGGGGAAGTTCCCCTGGATTGGCAGACCGGGGTGGTGGTCCCCCTTTTCAAAAAGGGGGACCGTAGAGTGTGTTCCAACTACAGGGGAATCATGCTCTTAAGCCTCCCTGGTAAGGTCTATTTGGGGGTTCTGGAGAGGAGGGTCCGTCGGATTGTCGAACCTCGGATTCAGGAGGAGCAGTGTGGTTTTCGTCCAGGCCGTGGAACATTGGACCAGCTCTACACTCTCAGCAGGGTCCTAGAGGGTGCGTGGGAGTTTGCCCAACTGGTCTCCATGTGCTTTGTGGACTTGGAGAAGGTGTTCGACCGCGTCCCTCGGGAAACACTGTGGGGGATACTCTGGGAGTATGGGGTACCGGGCCCTTTGATACGGGCTGTTAGGTCCCTGTATGATCGGTGTCAGAGCCTGGTCCGCATTGCCGGCAGTAAGTCGGGCTTGTTCCTGGTGAGAGTTGGACTCTGCCAAGGTTGCCCTTTGTCACCGATTCTGTTCATAACTTTTATGGACAGAATTTCTAGGTACAGCCAAGGTGTTGAGGGGATCCGTTTTGGTGGCCTTAAGATTGCGTCTCTGCTTTTTGCAGATGATGTGGTCTTATTGGCTTCATCAGATCGTGATCTACAGCTTTCGCTGGAGTGGTTCGCAGCCGAATGCGACGCGGCCGGGATGAAGATCAGTTCCTCCAAATCTGAGGCCATGGTCTTGAGCCGGAAAAGGGTAGAGTGCACCCTCTGGGTCAGGGAGGAAGTCCTATCCCAAGTGGAGGAGTTCAAGTATCTTGGGGTATTGTTCACGAATGAGGGAAACATGGAATGTGAGATTGATAGGCGGATAGGTGCAGAATCTGCAGTGAAGCGGGTGCTGTACAGGTCTGTCATGGTGAAGAGAGAGCTGAGTCAAAAGGCAAAGCTCTCAGTTTACCGATCGGTCTACGTTCCTACCCTCATCTATGGTCACGAGCTTTGGGTTGTGACCGAAAGAATGAGATCTCGGATACAAGCGGCCAAAATGAGTTTTCTCCGCAGGGTGTCTGGGCTCTCCCTTAGAGATAGGGTGAGAAGCTCGATCATCCGGGAGGAGTAAGACTTCCGGTAAGATGGCGCCCGTGTACATGGCTTGCAATCCACCTCTGCTGATTGTGTTCGGATTATTTTTCTTTTTTGCATTTCACATCTGTTACATCAACTCTCTGCTGGTGTATGACAGACAACAACTTTTGGATCTTCGTTTTTCTGGCAATGAAGTCGCTTATTTTGACCATTATCAGCGTAGCTCTGGACCCCCCTCCCCTCCTCCCCCCCTGCTGGCGGACGTGCCAGCTTACCTTCGCTGTGCTCCTCACCTGCCTGCCCGGAGATCTCGCTTCAGATGCCGGGGAAAACGTGCTGGTCAACTGGTGAAGCTGAAAGCTCTGCGCGCTGCATTTTCCACTTCAGCTGGCGGTCATGGTCTCCAGCTTCCCGCGTGCCCGGACCAGGCATCCAGCGGGAGTTGTCAGCCGTTGCGCAGCCCGGACCGACCTGGAGGGGCTGTTATTGAAAACCTGCGGCCATTAGCGTGCGCTAACTCCACCTCTACTCTACTCTCTACTTTGGACAATATCCGGATGTGTTTGGTCAACGCAAGATCTATTACCAACAAAACTTGTATCCTCAGGGATTACTTTCAAGAGCACGATCTGGACTTTCTGTGCATCACAGAGACTTGGATGACTCCGGGTGAGTCCAGGGCCTTGACGGAATTACTGCCACCGAACAGTCTGTGTTTTAACGCCCCGCGGCCATCAGGCCGGCGTGGTGGTGGATTATTAACAATATTCAAATCAACTTTTGACTGTAAACAACTGCCCATCCTAGTTTCCCGCGCCAGCTTTGAGCTGAGCGTCTTTGAACTCGGACATTCACCTCCGACGTTATTTGCCTTGTCTACCGCCCACCTCGGTCTAAGGATTTCATAAATGAGTTTTCTGACTTCTTGGCTGAAGTCACACCAAAATATGAACATCTTTTCATTATTGGTGACTTTAATTTGCACGTGTGCTGTCCTGAGAAGTCCTTGGTTAAGGACTATTTAGATTTATTGGACTCATTTAATTTAACTCAGCATATAAACGGTCCCACCCAAGAGCGTGGACATACTCTGGACCTTGTTTTAACTCATGATATGACTGTTAATAATCTTGTTATTGGTGATAATGTTTTTTCAGACCACATGCCAGTCCGGTTTGAGTTCACCCTCTCCCATCTAACTCCTAAGTCGTGCATTCCTGCACGTAAGACCCGGACCATTAACCACTTCACTGCCGCACATTTCACAGATGTTTATAACTCTGAAATGATAATTCAGTCCCCAGTGTTTCTCACAACCACTGAGGAGCTGACATCCCAGTTCAACTCTGTCTGCTTAAAGACTCTGGATCATGTTGCACCTGTTAAAACCAAAAAATCAAAACTCAGAGCAGAACCCTGGCTGAGTGACGTCACCAAGGCCGCTAGGCAGCAATGTAGGAGGGCGGAGTGAAAGTGGAGGAAAGACAGGCTGCAGGTCTCTTTCCAGATACTTAAAGAGAGTTGGCACTGTTATAAGAAAACAGTAAAAGCTGCTAAATCAAAATTCTTCTCTGATATAATTACCTCAAACTCTCACAACCAACGTGTCCTCTTCTCCACCCTAAACTCTGTTCTCCACCTCACTGAACCATCACCTCTGGAAGCCTCGACTGAGCTGTGTGACAACTTCCAACATTTCTTTGTGGAAAAAATTGCGACCACCAGGGCTCTCATTTCCCCTCCAACTCATGACCCATCCATCCCACCTCAATCTGTAGCTCCTTTTTGACCATTTTGAACCCATCACTCTATCTTCTCTAGAGCAGGTCATGTGCAGCTTGAAACCTTCTGGCTCCTCCTTTGATGTGGTCTCCCCTCGACTACTAAAGAAGGTTTTTCCTACTCTAGGTCCGTCCATTCTTGCCATAGTAAACAGTAGTTTATCCACTGGCGTGGTGCCAAAATCCTTTAAACATGCTGCTGTCCAGCCTCTCCTGAAAAAAACAAACCTTGACCCCTCAGTCGTTTCCAACTTCCGGCCTGTCTCCAAACTCCCATTTGTTTCTAAAGTACTGGAGAAAATAGTCGAGTCCCAGTTGAAGTGCTTCCTGGAGGATCACACCATCTTAGAGCTTTTCCAATCTGACTTTAAACCTCTCCACAGCACTGAAACTGCCCTGCTGAAGGTCTTTAACGACATTTTCAGATTCACAGATACCGGTGATTCTGTGCTGCTTGTCCTGTTGGACCTCACAGCCGCCTTTGACACCATCGACCATGAGATCCTCATTGCTAGGTTGGAGCAGTGGGTGGGCGTCACAGGATCAGCCCTCAATTGGTTCAGATCTTACCTCACTGACAGATTTTTTTGTGTCTCCATCAAGGATTTTAGTTCCGCAGAGGCAGAGCTTAAATGGGGGGTTCCGCAGTGGTCCATACTGGGTCCCCTCCTAATCTCTTTATACCTGCTGCCGCTTGGTGCTGTTTTCCAGAAACACAACATGCCCTTCCACTTCTATGTCGATGACTGTCAAATTTACTTCCCCCTAAGACACAATGGTACATGCTCTATTCAACCGCTGCTCAACTGCCTGGCTGACATCAGGGACTGGATGGCTTTAAATTTCTTAAGTTTCAATGAAAGGAAGTCTGAAGTCATGTTGTTCCATCCCAACGACACGATCACAAACCACTGTATCTACCTTTCCGCTCTAACCCTGTCAGAAAAACAAAGAGTCACTAATCTGGGCGTGATAATGGACCCTTCCCTGAAACTTAACAATCAGGCGGCTGTCTAAACTGAAGCCCATATTGTCCAAAAAGAACCTGGAGACAGTAATACATGCATTCATTACATCTAGGCTTGATTACTGCAATTCACTCCTGTTTGGTATCAGTCAGACCTCCATTGCACGACTACAACTGGTCCAGAATGCAGCAGCCCGATTTTTAACCAGTAAAGGCAAAAAAGAGCACATTACACCAGTTTTGGCCTCACTGCACTGGTTACCGGTTCACTTTCGAATCCAGTTCAAAATACTCATGTATGTCTACAAATCACTGAACAGGGCCCCCCCCCCCCCCCCAATCTCTCTGATTTTCTACAACCGTATGTCCCACCACGCTCCCTGAGGTCAGCGGACCAGCTGCTCCTCACAGTTCCAGGAACTCATCTTCAGCACAGAGGTGACAGGGCCTTCTCTGTAGCAGGACCAAGACTCTGGAACGAGTTACCTCTGCTTGTCAGACAGACCCCCCTCCCTCTCGGTTTTCAAGTCCCGTTTAAAAACTCACTACTATTCAATAGCTTTCAACACCAGATGATCTGTGTTTTGATCCTGTATGCTCTACACTGGTTTGTCGTCATTATCTGCATCGTTTTTTGTCTATATTCTGATTTACCTCATTTTGTATTTTGCTTTGTGTGTTACCTGTTGTGTTCAGCACTTTGGTTGGCCTTGCAGCTGTTTTAAGTGCTTTATAAATAAAGTGGCATGGTATGGTATGGACTCAAGAGTAGAGCCACTGCTTCTCCACATCGAGAGGAGCCAGTTGAGGTGGCTTTTTCATTCAACCTTTATTTAGACAGGTAATCCTATTGAGCCTCGAGGACTCATTTACAAGAGAGACCTGATTTCAACAAAGAAAGATAACAATGGACAACAGCAACAACAATAAACAATTATAAAAAGTCATACTGCAGAGTTTTTTTTTTTTACAAATAGGATGGCTAAAAAGAAAAGGTAACAACAACAAAAATCAGCTAGATTCTAAGGCGAATGCAGAAAACTAAAAACAGGAACATGTCTGCAATGGTCCCTTCCAGGAGTCCAACAGATTCTTAAAGCCACTTAGAGAGGTCAAGGTCGAGAGCTTCAAATCTTTTTCTAAGATATTCCAAGAAACGGGAGCAGAGTAGGAGAAGGCCCTTTTGCCTAGTTCAGTCCTCATTGAGGGAACTTTGCAGGTAATAATGTCCTGAGAGCGCACGCTGTAGCTGCACTCACGCAGAGACATGTAGGAGGAGATGTATGAAGGCAGCAGACCAAGAAGTGATTTAAAGATGAAAATGTACCAGTGAGAGAGTCTGCATGAAGTTAATGATGTCCAGTTAACCAGTGAATACAGGGTGCAGTGGTGGGTACCACCCAGTGTGGCTTGGGCATCTGTTTAGGATGCCTCCTGGACGGCTCCCTGGTGAGGTGTTCCGGACACGTCGAACCGGAAGAAGGCCCAGAGGAAGACCCAGGACACGCTGGAGGGACTATGTTTCTCGGCTGGCCTGGGAACGCCTCTGGATTCCCCCGGAAGAGCTGGCCCAAGTGGCTGGGGAGAGGGAAGTCTGGGCCTCACTACTTAGGCTGCTACCCCCGCGACCCGACCCCGGATAAGCGGAATATAATGGATGGATGGATGGAAATACTAAATCAGATCAGATGACTTTGTGTTGAATAGGAATAATAACAAAAGCATAAACAGAATCAATATCAATGAAAAACTAAATCTAAATCCGATCACCCTGTGTTAAACGTCAATGAGTATAAAGGTGTGTTTTTAGGAGAGTTTTAAAAGCAGAGACTGAGGTGGCCTGTCAAATGTTGATGGGCAGATTGTTCCAGAGCTTAGGGCCCACGACTGAAAATGCTCGATCTCCTCTGAGCTTCAACCTGGTTTTTAGTGCCAAAAGCAGCTGGTCTGATGATCTCAAAGCCCGAGAAGGAGCATAAGGATGCAGAAGGTCAGAGAGGTATGAGGGTGCAAGGCGTTAATGCACTTGAATGTCAGCAGGAGAATTTTAAAATTGATTCCGACACGCACAGGAAGCCAGTGAAGGGAGGACAGAACCGGTGAAATGTGCTCAAACCTGTGAGTTCCTGTTAAAAGCCGAGCTGCAGCATTTTGTACGAGCTGGAGACGTGAAAGTGAAGCCTGACTAATCCCAACATAAAGTGAGTTACAGTAGTCCAGCCGGGTTGTAATAAATGCATGGACTAGTTTTTCAAGGTCGGATCTGGACAGAACAGACTTAAGCTTAGCTATCTGCCTTAGCTGAAAGAAGCTTTTTTGTAGAACAGAGTTGATCTGTTAATTAAACTCAAAGTCCGAGTCTAACACTACCCCGAGATTGGTAACTGGCTGCTTTAGATGTGGCTGAAGGGAGTGCAAGTTTACAGGATCAGTGACAGTGGTAGAGCTTGGGTTAAACACAATGACCTCAGTCTTCTGATCATTAAAACTCAAGAAGTTTGCAGTCATCCAAGTCTTGATGTCATCACGACATTTTAGCAAAGGGTGGATGGAGCAGGAACTGTTTGGTTTTAAAGGCAGATAGATCTGAGAATCATCGGCGTAACAGTGAAACGAAATACCATGTTTCCTCAGCATTGACCCCAAGGGGAGCAGATACAATGAGAACAGAAGGGGTCCAAGAATGGAGCCTTGTGGGACCCCACAGGAAAGAGGGACAGAAGCAGATAAATGATTGCCAATGTTAACACAAAAACTCCTGTCACTCAGATACGAACGGAACCATTCTAGCGCCACCCCTGTAATCCCAACCCAGTGTTCTAGCTGTGACATAAGGATGCTGTGATCAACAGTGTCAAATGCAGCGGTAAGGTCGAGGAGTACCAGGATCACAGACTGACCAGAGTCATTCGTTAGCAGAATGTCATTACAGACCCTTACTAAAGCTGTCTCTGTGCTGTGCAGTTGTTTAAATACTGACTGAAAAAACTCAAAAATTCCATTTACATTCAAAAACTTGGTTAGTTGACTAAAAACTATTTTCTCCAAGATTTTAGAAAGAAATGGAAATTTTGAGATTGGCCTGAAAGTTGAACAAGCTGCAGGGTCAAGTCTGGTTTTTTTTAAATAATTAGAGTTACCACTGTTTGTTTTAAAACATCAGGAACCACACCTGTAGCAAAACTGCTGTTAATAATGGCAAGAAAAGAGGGTGCAGTTGACGGTAGAACCTGTTTAAAAAATGCATCAGGGATGGGGTCAGCAGGGGAGCCTGAGGGTTTCAAGTGACCAATGACCTCATTTAAAAATGAGAGTGAGATGGGGTCAAAGTGACTGAAGACTGCTGAGCAGGGGACAAGAACTGAAGGGTCGGCTGTGGAGTGTGGAATTTGCTGAATACAGCGCCTCATACTGAAGAAGTCTTTCGGATGAAAGACGAAACGTTTCTAAAAAAAATTTTTGTTTTGTTTTTTGAAAGTCCAGAGGACCAGACTAAACTTTTTTAGATTTTTATTATATAGATTTTCCAGGGAGTAGACTTGTGAAAATTTTCAGTCTAAATTGGGATTAAATTGAGGGCTGGTCGAATGGGTGAATAGATTTGTTGTTATGCTTTGTTTTGTTTTTTGAATGTCTAGAGGACCAGATTTAACTTTTTAAAATGTTTAAATCAGTTTTATTCACACAAACACATTTTCTGTTGTGACAGGTTAAAAATACTGGTAGCACTCTGTGTAAATAATTTGGGCAATGCATGAGTGAAGGGACAGGGGGCACAGTGGGGTTTTTTTCTTTTCCTTCGCAGATGGACAAAAAGGACCATGCCTGGAGAAGCCTTTTGGAGTCAAAGAGAAAAATCAGGGTCTACAACTGATTAACATCCCTAGATCAGAACGCTTTCTTGCATTATAACGCCTTTGCAATCATTAAATGATATATTTCTTGCACTGACTTAGACGATGTTAGATATTTCCATAATCAATCAACCTTTATTTATACAGGTAAATCCCATTGAGCCTCGAGGACTCATTTACAAGAGAGACCTGATTTCAACAAAGAAAGATGACAACAATGGACA
Source organism: Nematolebias whitei (assembly GCF_014905685.2). Taxonomy (NCBI): domain Eukaryota; kingdom Metazoa; phylum Chordata; class Actinopteri; order Cyprinodontiformes; family Rivulidae; genus Nematolebias; species Nematolebias whitei. The sequence goes on from NC_056511.1 coordinate 47,201,473, forward strand.
ACAGCAACAACAATAAGCAGTTATAAAAACTCATACTACAGTTTTTTTTTTTGTTTTGTTTTTTTAACAAATAGGATGGCTAAAAGGAAAAAGGTAACAAAACCAAAAAAACTGCTAGATTCCGAGACAAATGTATAAAACTAAAAACAGGAACATGTCTGCATTGGTCCCTGCCAGGAGTCCAACAGATTCTTAAAGACACTTAGAGAGGTCAAGGTCGAGAGCTTCAAATCTTTTTACAAGATGTTCCAGGAAACAGGAGCGGAGTAGGAGAAGGCCCTTTTGTCTAGTTCAGTCCTCACTGAGGGAACACTGCAGGTAATAATGTCCTGAGAGCGCACTCCGTAGCTGCACTCACGCAGAGACATGTAGGAGGAGATGTATGAAGGCAGCAGACCAAGAAGTGATTTAAAGATGAAAATGTACCAGTGAGAGAGTCTGCGTGAAGTTAATGAATAATAAAAAAATAATAACGTCATGCAGCACACCATGAGGATGCTGGAGTCATTGGCAAAATGCAGAGAGCTGGGACAGGCGACCTGAGTGGGGAGGTCACACATTAGCCATCAGCTCTGGCATTTTATTTGACCTGATGGTGGCCAGGTCACATGTTATAGCCGGAAGGCATCCTCCGTGAACATATAAGAAGTTGTTTACAATCAACCAGAGGAAAACAGATTAATTGCTTGCATCTTCTGACGGTACTGAACTGGGAGTTTATTTGAGGAAACCTTTTGGTTTTCTAGAAACCAGGGGGAGTTGTTAGTACATTTATCTAGACTGGCCCTGGTTTTTAATTTTTTTTTTTTTATCTGCTCAGAGACGGGATTATAATGAAATTATGACCCGGTTCTGACTGGGTTAAATGGGGCCAGCAACCCTAAAAATAGTCTCCCAGGGGTTCAATATTCGTCAAGGAATAGAGTTTATTTTGCTTGCTACATCATGCAGAAAGGCTTTTAAACACCATCTCATTTTTTCCTTTCACGCTAACTCGCATAAGGTCCAAAAGGAGACCACACTTGGTCCTTACACCCATACACTGGTAAGTTGTGCTCCCTTTCTGAGAAAGAGGAGTCTGGGCCCTATAATGCCCCTTTTCCATTAGTACCGGTACGGGCCGACTCGACCCTACTTGGCCCGGTTCTGAGGCTTTTCCATTAGTACCAGTACTTAGCACCTGTTACTATTTTCAGTACCCTTGGCTCTGTGGTTCTAACCGGTACGAAGAGGTACAAAAACGTGACGTCAGTACACTGTCGGTCACTGGTTGGTCGGGGGCGGAGTCGGGGGCGGAGTCACTGGATCCTTCAGAAACGTTTCAAAACAATAATCCGCCATTTGCAATTTCTCGGATTGGAGCAGCGGCTGGACTTATTTTAAAAACAATACTGACAACATCTTGGTCTAATGTTGATGTGCTGGCATTTTTTGTGCTTGGTGGCCGACAACATAATTCAGAGCAAGCTGGATGGAGCTCTGCTGGTGTACCCCGATCCTCCCTCCGGAGCCTCGGAGCGCCAGACCGGGCAGGGCGTCATCTCCCCGGCTCCAAGTTCAGCTGGTCACCGCGGAAGATCCTTTGTTGTGCCGACTCGGAGGCTCGGGTTCCGGATACCAGCCTTGTGTGCTCAGAGCTCCGCAGGTCACTGCGAATCTGGAGATGGGGACTCGCAGATGGACGTTGTGAGACCCCGACCGCGCGTAATCATTAAGGCTGAATCCCGATCCCACCCGGCAGTCAGGCGGACTGGACAGTCTGGGACGGACGCTGGAAGCGATTTTTAAATAAAATAACATTTTGTTTTTATACAAAAAATGTTTTAAAAAAAATGCTGAAGCGATTTAAAATTTTTTTTTTTTTTTTACACGTAAAATGTTTTTTAAAATCGCTTCCACCGTTCGTCGCAGACCCGTCTCTGTCCGCCTGTCTGCGCGGGTCGGACCTTCATGATTATGCGCGGCTGGAGCCTTGGAACAGCCTCTGTGAGGGACCAGCTGAACTGGAGCTGGGAGGATGAGCCTCCTCCTCTCCGGAGGAGAGGATCGTGTGACTGCGGGCAGTGTCGTGCGAGACCAGCAGAGCGTTGAAGATAAAAAATAAAAAAAAGACGGTGACAGCTTCATCATGAAATCCTGTTTTCACTTTAATGACTGTTAACTCAGCTGAAAACCATAAAAAGACACAAAACTATTGGATCTCAGGAATATTTCCCTCAAACATGTTTAAAGAAGAGACGACCTTCAGTTCAACTTTATTTTAACCCACAAATGTCCAAATCAAAAAACAAGAACTTTAAAGCAAAGCTAAAAATAAAATGTTTATATGTGAACAAGAAAGGAAACCACACATTTAAAATGAGCATTAAAAGTAGACACAATGAGTGCAAATACATCAAATGATGCTGAAAACCTATAAAAATTTAAATGTAATGTTTTTGTAGAATCTGGTTCATCAGAGTTTTAATTTATATACATATATATAAATTTATATCTATAAATAAATATAGATAAATATATATGTATATATAAAAATACATATATATGTATATAAATACATATGTGTATATATATACATATATATATACATAATTGTGTGTATATACATATGTGATATATATCA
>NC_056511.1:47209095-47210871 GCF_014905685.2 Nematolebias whitei
TGTGCACGCATGAACACATCAACATTGAAACAGATCAGCAGCAACATGAAACAGATCAGCAGCAACATGATATGGTTTTTCACAGTGATTATTCTAGTTAGAGATTCATGAGTCTAACAGCCTCAGGGTAGAAGCTGTTCCTCAGTCTAGTGGTTCTACACTTAATGCTCCTTAACCTCCTTCCTGAGGGGAGTGGGGCAAAAAGTGTGTGTGCTGGGTGGGTGGGGTCCTTCATGATGCAGGTGGCCCTCTTCCTGCATCTGGAGGTGTAGATGTCTGTGATGGTGGGGAGACTGATTCCAACAGATTTCTGTGCAGCCTTCACCACTCTCTGCAAAGCTTTTCTTTCTGCAGCTGTGCAGCCTCCATGCCACACGTTGATGCTGGAGCACAGGATGCTCTCCACTGCACACCTGTAGAAGGAGGTGAGGACTGAGCTTCCCAGACCAGCTCGTCTCAGCCGTCTGAGGAAGTAGAGTCTCTGATGAACTTTCTTGATCAGGCTGGTGGTGTTGTTGCTCCAGCTGAGGTTGTCATTCATGTATACACCCAAGTACTTGTAGCTGGAGACCACTTCCACCGCAGATCCTCTTATGGTCAGGGGGGTGTAGGTGTTTTTGTTCCTTCTGAAGTCCACAATCATCTCCTTTGTCTTCTTCACATTGATGTGAAGGTTATTCTCTCTGCACCAGAATAGTAAACAGCCATCAGGTGCTAATGATCCATTGTTAGGCTGATGGTCCTTCTTGAGCATGTGATCAGCTGGTTCTGGTTGTCAGCAGCAAAACTGGTTGATCCACTCTGAGAAGGTGCTATTTATAAAACTGAGCTGAATACAGCACCTCAGACAGAGGAAGTCTTTCGGATGAGAGACGAAACGTTTCTACGTTTTTTTTGTTTTGTTTTTTGAATGTCCAGAGGACCAGATTTAACTTTTTTAGATCCTTTAGGTTGACTTGGGAAGCATTAGAGTCCTTTGGGGTTCTAGCACACACTGGAGCTCCTGGGTGTTGACGGACATCAGATGAAAGGAAGGCTTTCCTTCATCAGCCCTTAGGAGTTTTAAGGACTCATATAGGGCTGCAACTAACGATTATTTCAATAATCGATTCATCGGCTAATAATTTTTTCGATTAATCGACAAATTAAAAACAAAAACAGTTTTAATTTCCACCCCTTTATTCCAAAATTGAACATTTGACTGACATAGCAATTCACATAAAAAACAGGTTGCTATTTGACTATTCTGTTAGTAAAATATTGAATAATAAAAAGTTAGTCAAATAGCTTAAAAAAAATAAATGTACACAAAAATATATACAAATGTGTCTTTATACCTGCACAATATGTAGCTACTTTGTAAAATGTGTCCTTGAGGGAAGAGTGTAACCTGGATTAAAAGTTTGGATTATTGTAACCTGGATTAAAAGTGTGGATTATTGTAACCTGGATTAAAAGTGTGGATTATTGTAGTGAAGCCTTCGTCTTCAACCATGGACAGAGGCCTCATGTCAGTGACGATCATGTTCAGGATGTTTCAGTGAAGACAGCTGCTGCTGTGGTGTCCATGATGTCTGTCCATCATGAAGGATGTTGTTGTTTGTTGTTGTTGTTTTCTGGAATGAGACAGTAAATATGTTTTATATCATAATTTACAGCAACTCAAGAAATGCCTTGTTTCACTTACAGTGTTAGGTTCAGGCAAAAGTAGCTAAAAGAGCAATTAAACACACACACACACACACACACACACACACACACACACACACACACACA
>NC_056511.1:47210881-47227609 GCF_014905685.2 Nematolebias whitei
ACACACACACACACACACACACACACACACACACACACACACACACATAAAATACTTAATTACACACATTTGAGTAGATGTAATAAATTACTTTAATTCCTGTTTAAATGCAATTCATCCTGCCATACCTGCAGTGTCTTCAGACTTTGCCAACAAATTAAAAGTTGAAGCTTAATCATTAAATTATCTGTGTGTTAGATTTATTAATAAATCACATTTAAACACTGATTGTACCAATTAAATTAAATAAAAAGTAACACACACGTTCTCTATCACCGTCATTAATCAGATAAACAAACAAACAAACAGCTTCAACTACAGACAGACTGACGTTACGTTTTCTCTCTTGAAACAGAACAATGTGTTAAATTGTAGAGACTCACCTGCAACACATGAAGAGTTGTATCAGCTGCAGCTCCTTCCTCCTCCTCGTGACTCCGACATGTTTACGTTTCATCTCCGTGGTTCTCTCGTGTCGTGACGTCACTTTTCAAAGCAGCATGTTGCTCAGTTTTTATCTTTGTGAAGTTCTCCCACACTTTGGAGGACTTGGGTCGAACAGTTTTCGCTGCGTCGGTCATTTGTAAAATTTACTTAATTTCCTTTGAAAACAGCCTCTGCTCTGCTTCCTCCTCCCCCTCGCTCTGTTCAACTCGCGCTGCAGAGTTTTTTATTTTATTTACTTTATTCAGTCAGTCAGCATTGACAATGAACTGCAGGTGAACAAAACGGCTCCGCAGCGCCGTGAAAGACGCATAATCGCGCGACACAACAAATCGATAATGAAATTCGTTGCCAACGCTTTCAATCATTGATTTTTATTGATTTTATCGATTAATTGTTGCAGCCCTAGACTCATAACTCCCTGTCTCAGCTCATCGGAGCAAGGAATTTCAGCACAGATTGGACTTTCAATCCCTTGGACACAAAAACAATTAATAACAACACCTTTCAAGCAATTTATGGACTCTTAATGACTGATTCTGCTATATAACCAGATGTAATCATTGTTTTGGATTGTGCATTAACGCTGTTCCCCTGCAAAACATTAATTAAAGCAAAGCATAAGAAATAAAATCTGGACTATCATTTCACCACTTCATGTTCATGGATCTAAAAAGCATGGTTCAATTTTAATAATTTAGGGAGGTTTTAACGGTTTTCTCAGCTGTGAATATTAAGACAACATCCTAGAATCCTAATCCTGGATTCTAAACAGAACCAGATCAGTAAGAATTGCAGTTCTACAAAGAAGGTGAGCGACTGTTAATGTGAGTTTCCCTGTGGACGATGATCGAACTTCGGCTGCTAGGTTGGACGAGCCACGGGGTGAGATAAGGGTGTGGCTCACAGATGGAGGTCGTCAACAAGTCTGGGTGAATCACTTTCACACACAGCCTAAAGCTGAACTAATCTAATATTACTCTGGGTAATACTCAAGTATTAGACTTAGTTCGTTATACCCCTTAGAGGAGAGGCTGCAGTGGGGGTTAGCCATAACCAAAGTGGTAAGTCCACTGGGTAGAAAAACATTCTATTGTTTACATTGTTGATTAATCTTTTCATCTTGTCACTTACATAATTTAAACAAAATTTATGACCATTTCAATAGAAAAATCATTTCTGAATCGAAAGACACAGAGATTCTCACCCCTAGTGGGTAGTGACTGAAAGAATGAGATTGCAGACACAGATGGTTAAAATGAGTTTCCTCCACAGGGTAGCTGGACCCTCCCTTAGAGCTAGGGTGAAAAATTCAGTTATCAGGAGAGACTCAATAGTAGAAACGCTGCTCTTCCACGTCGAGAGGAGCAAGTTGAGGCGGTTCGGACATCTGGTAAGAATGCTCTCTGAGCGCCTCCCTAGGGAGGTACTTTGGGCATGTCCAACTGGGAGGAGACCCCAGGGAAGACCCAGGACACGCTGAAGAGACTATGTCTCTCGGTTGGCCAGGGAATGCCTTGGAATCCTCCCAGAAGAACTGGAAGAGGTGGCTGTGGAAAGAGATGTCTGGACCTCCCTGATCAAGATGCTGCCCCCACGACCAGACTTCAAAAATAAACAGAAGATAATGGATGGATGGATGGATGTTTGCAGCTAACCATTAAGGAAGGCTGTTCTGTATTCACTAAATAATACATGTGATTTTAAACTCGATTTTTCAAGAAAAGATATATGGTACTGACCTCTTGACCAGATCTGGCAGAATTCTCAGCTGAGTGCAGAGACTCAATCTCCCCCTCAATCATTGCAGCCTCAAGACATTCATGGAGGTCTTTGAAGCCATTCACCTGCAGGGGATACTGTCCAAACATCTCAGTGTTCTCAAATTTTTGACCTGTAGGGAGGTATAGGGATATATATATATATATATATATATATATATATATATATATATATATACACACACACACACACACACACACACACAAGGTTATAAGGCAGAAATAAATGAGTGTCATGAAAGTTATTACGGTCAAGAAAAGGTGACTCTGTAAAAGATTAGGGTTGAAACAACATTGGACAACCTTATAATGGTCTGTTATTATGCAACATATTAATTGATCCACACTGGAAATGAAAGTATTTCCACATTAAATTCCTTGAAGACATGCATATATCCTGCTGCCTTTTATGTCATAGCTGACTAAGATCAACTTATGCTGGGTTTTGCTTTGTGTGTTACCTGTTGTTCTGTCTGTACAGCACTTTGGTTGGCCTTGTTGCTGTTTTAAGTGCTCTATAAATAAAGTGGTATGGTATGAAAAGGGGTGGAATTTTAGCCATATTGATCAGTAGCACTCAGTAGTATGTCTTGCTAATGACTCTCAAAGCATCAGACTTGACGCTCAGTAACTACACATTTAACTGACCTACAGTCATTTTTGTGTTTGCTAAGGTCAAAAAGGTGTTCACCATTTTGAAATGGGGTGATTCCAAAAGTTAAACAATCATAAATGTACAGCCAATGATGACATTATGAAATTTTTATTAAAATCTGTTCAGTGGTTTGTGAGATATTTTGCTAACAGACAGTTGACTAATAATAATGGCAATGAGTGCAAGTTGGGCAAGACTGTCAGCTGCCCTTTCACTTTCAGTGGCAAGCTATATCAAATATTCCTGCTCTCTGTAAAGATGTCTGCAAAGGAAAAAATCACCTTTAATTTGCAAACTCACATAAACAACTTTAAGAGACTGAAAAGGGGTGGGGTGTATTGTAGGATAATAAGGAGACACAGCTTTGTTTAGCTGATGTATGCTAAATGTTTGTTCTTTAAAAATTTTTTTGCCTATTTGGCTCTTTTGTATTTGTGATACTGAAAGATCATAAATTATTTTTTCCATTTTTGCACTCAGTCATTGCGGCTACTTTAAAAACAGCACACGATTTTATAAACCAAAAACTGATGACAGTCTCACCACTACGAGAAAAGAGGAGTGCTTGCTAGCAGACATACTAGATGAGACATTAAGGACATTTAACGGGAAGCAGAACCCACTGGTTCAGCTTTAGGTAGCTCTGGGCCAGTATTGTCGTGCATGATAAACACAATGTCAATCAGCTGTCAAGGTCTTCTACAATCAGTGCAAATGCTCTGCTGTTCTGCATGGATCGCATCTCATTAAGGCAAGATCACCTTTCATTACTTGGGGCATGGACTTGCTTGCTTTGTGGATGTTAATATGAAATCATGCCCAAGCTTTTATTTCTCTGTGATCTTCCAGCTCACCTCTTCTTCTCTTAATTATTTAAATTGAACACCACATATTACCTTCTAATACACCCACAGCAAGAAAGCGCCCATAAAAAAGCTCCACCATGGGGTTCTTTGGCTTCTTTCCCACGCTGAAAAATAAATAAGCAAATAAATACATACATATTATAACAATCAAGCTGTTAATGCTCCATTGGGTCTTGAAATTAAGCCCCCCCCCCCCCCCCCCCCAAGTCACAATACACCTGACATCTGTCCTAAGAAGTTGTTAATGTCCAGAACATCCTGTGGATGTGACCACTTGTGAAAACTGGTTTTAGTTATGTCTTGCATCTCTCCACCACATATAAATGATAGTACAATATAAAAAGATGTTTTGTTGTTTTTACGGTAAATCTATTCAGCCTATATGATCAAAATGATCAAATGCAAAATGTAAAGTTGTTTTATTTTAATTAATAACTAATCAACAACTAGCTCAGTGGTTATCACTAGCTCCTAGTGGGGGCACTGTGCCATGGCAAGGGGTAGCCTTGATAGCTCCTTTTTTAAGCCCCAAGAGTTGAAGGAGAACCTAATGTTTAGACGTTGTTTCAACTCACATTTGTGTGTTACACAAGCCACATTCCTAAAATGATTTGACAGACAGCACAGCGTGAAGAACATGCTCACTCCTCCGTTCAGCCAGCACATGATAGTAGTAGTTATGATGATGAAGAGAGTCTGTCTTTGTTTATTGTGGGGAAAAAAAAGGGGGGAGGTGTCTGGGGGGGGGGGGGGGGGGGGGGGGGGTAGTTAGTAGTTATGCCACTTTTGCACTGCTCCTACTCAGCCCCAACTCAGGACCGGTTCTGGAAGCGTGTCCAGAATCCAAAATCCTGCTAATGAACTTTTAATGAACTTTAGTTCACCATTAAGAGTGAGAGTTCTGCGATGAGTTAAACTCAAAGCAGTCTGCTCCTCAGATAAATAATGTTAAATTATTATTTTATATATGAATGTTTCTGTTCAGTGCGCTGAGAAGACTTGTGTTGGGACATGGCGCTATATAAACTGAATTAAATCTGATGAACCAGATCCTACAAAAACATTTATATTTAAAATTCCATATTTTCTTCATCATTTGATGTATTTGCACTCATTTTTTATATGTGGTTTTGTTTCTTGTATACAGATTTTATTGTAGTGATTTAAGTGATGATCAGTGATCAGTGTTATTTCTCACCTTACTGACTTTGTCTATGATAGAAAGAAAAAGTTGGCAATCCTCATTTGAAGAGAGAGGAACAATCAAACAGTGATTTAAAGTGTAATGCTTGTTTAGTGATTTGTTCATCTGTGAGATAGAATAAATTTGAACCAAAGACTGTATCTCTTCTTTAAACATGTCTGATGGAAATATTCCTGAGAGATCCAATAATTGTCTTTTTATGATTTTTCAGCTGTTAACTTTAATTGACAGATTATTTAATAAAGTCAAAGTGAAAACAGGATTTCATGATAAAGCCGGCACCGTTTATTTATTTTTATTCTTAACTGCTTAAAAAAAAAAAAAAAATTATACATAAAATGTTAAAAAAAAAAAACGTTTCCACCCTCCGTCCCGGACTCCCGGTCCTCCCGCCTGCCAGGGCTCAGAATCCGGCCTTTGTGAGCAGGCAAGGCCGGGGCTCAGGGTGCGGCCTCACGTGCTTCAATGGGTCGGCAGCTCGTATGATCTTCTGCGGTGACACCACTCACTCGAATTTTGTCATCGGTCACCAAACACGAACAATGCCTTGAATTCAGCATTAAACACGGCGTTGTCATTATTGTTTTAAAATCTTAAAAAATACATCCAGCCGCTGCTCCGCATCCAGAGAAATTGCAAATGGTAGATCAGTAAAAAGTTTCTGCGATCCAGTGACTCCTCCCCCTGACCAATCAGTGTCCTGCATTCATGATTCGGTCCCAACTCAGTTCGCACGGTCCCACCAGAGAAGCAGAGACCAAACAAGGTCCCGAATCAACTAAAAAGTACTGTGGAATAGCGATTTTTCCGTGGAAGGATGAGTAGAGCCAGGGGCTCAGTAGGAGCAGTGCAAATGGGGCATTATTCTAATGACATACAAAATGTGAGATTTACCACACTAGCCTAAAATGAGTTTAGCTACCAGGGGAAAGTGAACAAGAGTCCCTACAGATCCCCGAATCCTTTAAAGCATGTATACTGGAACATCTGTAGTCAAATGTTTCCTAAAAACATTGTTTTAATATTTTACTTGTTAACATCGTTCTACTGGATCTAGATGGCTGATATTACCTGTCTTCTTCAGCCTTCATCTGAAAGGCATCCTCCAACCAGTCCAGTAGCTTGTGGGTGAACTCACTCACATCTTGCTGTTAGAGACACACAAACATTTCCATTTCAACATGTATAACATGTTGACCGCAACATCAGGACTTGACATGTCACAGAACTGAGCAGAATTATGACATCTGTCACACTTCAGTGACATAAAAATCAGAAGAGATGCAACCGATTGTTCAGACAGGTTGCTTTGAAAACCATCAAGCATCAATCCAATTTAGGACCACATGTGAAAGTGAACTGGGTCTGATTACAGAAAAAAACGAGTTGTGACATTCATATATATATATATATATATATATATATATATATATATCAATTATAGGCTACATATGGGCAAACATGTCAGATTTAGACAATTTTACATGCAGTGTGAACATAGTGTAAATAAAGCAACAGAATGCTTTGGTGTGAAAGTTTGCACTGAATTAAGCAAATCTGAAGTGATAAATTTGCAACCAGGAAGCATATATGGTGTAAAAGGTAACAGAAGGTGATGGAAACAATTTTCTACAGAAAAATATCTGCCATTCAATATGTTGAGGAAATTTATTTAATTACTTCGGAGCAGCTGACAATCGTGAGAATGGAGTACAGAAAAAATGTTCGATCCTTTTGAGCTTTCACCCTTTATCTCTGTTGAATTTGTAAATGCAAGCAGCCTGTTAGAACAGTAGTCCCCAACCTTTTATGTGCCATGGATTGGTTTAATGTCAGAAAATATGTTAATGTTGATAATGATGTTCCTACATGTCTCTGTAGTGTTCTAAAGGGCTAGGTTAGCTTTTTAGAGCTTCACTACAATTATTTTTAAATAACGGGTTCTCTCTTTTTCAAGCTAATTACAGCCATGTGACGGAAGTACTGTGCGTAGATGGTTTAATCAGTGACATGAGACGTTAATTTTCTTTGACCCATCAAAATAAATGTGGTAATTTATTAACAGAATCAAAATTTAACATCAAAACATTGTACACTTGATTAGACTGGTCTGGTTCTGATTAATAAAACGTGGCACGTTTACTTAATAAAAACAACAGACATTTCTAAAGGCATCTGGATTAATTACTGGCAAGATAGAAGAGTTTTAAAGATGGGAAATATGGAGGAGTTTAAAGGGAGATGTTGAAGGAAGATGTATGTCTGTAAACCAGAACAACATGCTCCTTTTTAACGCAGTTTGCCCGCGGTACACTTCGCGTGAAGCTCGTGACGACTCTTTACCTTGGCAGAGGATGGGTCTGCTACGGTCAAGAGGTCCCTGGCACGCTACCTTTCAGCGTCTCCTCAGGGCGGCTGCGACTCGGCAGAAGTCGTGAGATACTCCGTTCTACAGAACAAACTTCCTCAAAAGTTGTAGGGCATTCGACTGGTGAGAGTCACAGCGAGGCGCCGTGATCACAGCAAAGATGGATGACTCCATTAGACTGGAAAACTGAGTCCGAAGTTCCACTCAGCAGTGGACAAACTCCAGAACTCCAGAACTACTAGAGCTGAAGAACAGAACTTCACTCCAGAACTACTCCACAAGACCCCAGAAGACCCAGAAGACCAATAGTTCCAGGAAGAGTCGACTTTTAAAGAGTTCTGCTTCCGGTCACTTTAGTAAGTCCTGATTGGTTGAAGCAACCAACAGGGGTGTGGTTCTAGTGATGTCAAAGGGTTTTTACAAGTCAAGAAAACAGCAAGAATGTTTTAGGAACAGACAGAGAAATGTTTTGGCGAAGTGAGAAACACTGCAGGTGCCAGTTTTCTTATTTACTGTCTGAGAGTTTTAAAAACACGACAGCCCGTTCTAACAACTTGTTCTTGACTGTCTCAGACTTTTGACCGACATCACTCTTTCTCATTTCAGACAGAAGATCAAAATGCATAATTACTTTGTAAAATAGACATTTAACTTGATTTCTAATTTAAATGAGGATTAAAAAATCATTAATACTGTTTCACAGTTGATTTAAAATGAGTGGTTCACTTCAACATTTAAAAATGGCATGAACTAAACACACTTTTGATTTATCAAGATATTGTAAAATAGTAATGATAAAATAAAAGAAGAGTGTTTTTTCAATTGATTACTTCAGGATACAATTAGAAAGTCTGGATGAGCTAATTTGTAATTCTGGATTCAAATCAATGAAATAACAGTTCCTGTCCCATGAAGGTCTTCAGAGGCAGGTTTTGGTCGGAGGCCTAGTCCACTACATCTCTGTGTGAGTGCAGCTACAGCGTGCGCTCTCAGGACATTATTACCTGCAGTGTTCCCTCAGTGAGGACTGAACTAGACAAAAGGACCTTCTCCTACTCCACTCCTGTTTCCTGGAATATCTTACAAAAAGATTTGAAGCTCTCGACTTTGACCTCTCTAAGTGGCTTTAAGAATCTGTTGGACTCCTGGCAGGGACCAATGCAGACATGTTCCTGTTTTTAGTTTTCTACATTCCCCTTATAATCTAGCTGTTTCTGTTACTTTTTTTGGTATCTTATTTGTATAAAAAAAAAAAATTAAAAAAAAATCTGTATGCTTTTTTATAAACGTCTATTTCCTGCATTCCAGTGTGTTTTACAAAGTTTTACTACAGTAGATTAACATGAAAAAAAGATGTAAACTCATTCCTGAAATCTCTGCCTGTAAAGCTGTAGCTCTGCATGTAAGAGGCGTTCACTTAAGGACAAATTGAGGTTGCTGAGTGGTCAATTGCTGACGTGTCTACTGGACTGACTGACAGGTGGGTCAAGGATTTGACTACTGCTAAAACAAACAAAAAAAAAAGCAGATTTCACTAGCCCATTTTAAGACTGTCATTATTTATTCCATCTATCCACCTATCCATCCATCCATCCATCACCTTTACCCGCTTCTTCCTTTTCGGGTTGCGGGGGTCGCTGATGCCCATGTCCAGCCATCACTGTGCGAGAGGTACACCCTGGAATACCTGGAGAAAACCCACACAGCAAGGAGAGAACATGCAAACTCCTCTTAGAAAGGTCCCTGGACCGGGACTGAACCAGGGTAACCTGCTCGCTGAGAGGCAGCCGCCCTAACCGTTGCAACACCCTGCCTCCCCCCATTTATTCCATATTTATTAAATATTTGTGCAAAATTTTGATGAATCTAATGTTTGAGGACTGAATTTTTTTACACAATCCTAATGATGGTTTCTTTATTTTTCAGGGGTGCCGAGTTAAAATGTAGGAGTGCTTGAGCACCCCCAAAAAGAGGCTAAAGCCATCACTGAAGCCTGTTCATATTTATAATTTACTTTTAAACACTGTATGTGTGATTTGTGTGTATTAAGTGCAGGATCATTTCTCATCCATTAGTTGTTTAGTTATAATACCCGTATATCCCACACCGGGGTCAGCTGAGCCTCGTCATCCTCCTTCCTGCTCCACGCATTTTGTGCCGTGTCAGCAGCAGTCCTGTGTCGTTAGCTGCCCACAAACTCAAAGGATCAGACTGAAATTGGTCAAAGGAGGTCCGACAATATTGAAAAAGAGCAGAGATGGTGGTGTGTAAAGAAGCTCAGTTTGGGGAGCAGTAGGGCTTAATTTGAGCCGCATCCTACCGGAACAAGATACAGAAACTCTCTTATTTTGATAGGGTACGTTCCAGCAACTGTTTGCTTGGATTTGGAAACTCAAATCTCCACCCCTAAAAGTCCAAAGTCATTGTGCATATTTATTTTTGATTATTTATTAAAAATACAACAAGAGGAGCTATTGCCCTTGGCCCGGTGGACCAAGTCTGTGGCGTGGATGAGTGGATGTTCCGGCTGCAGCACGCACACACGCTCCTGCCCAGCAGAGATGCAGACAGCATGTCCCGCAGGGATGAAGCGTTTTCATCCAACACCAAGTGGAGGAGTTTAAGTATCTTGGGATCTTGATCACGAATGAGGGAAAAATGGAGCGTGAGATCGATAGACGGATAGGTGCAACGTCGGCAGAGAAGCAGGTGCTGTACCGGTCTGTCATGGTGAAGAGAGAGCCGAATCAAAAGATGAAGCTCTCAATTTAACGGTCAATCTACGTTCCTACCCTCTTCTATGGTCATGAGCTTTGGGTTGTGACCGAAAGAACGAGATCACGACTCCAGGCAGCTGAAACGAGTTTTCTCCGCAGGGTGTCTGGGCTCTCCCTTAGAGATAGGGTGAGAACAAGGGCATCAGAAGCATCCATAATGTGGGGGGGACACAATGATGCGTGTAGGAGGGCATGCATGCATGCATGCGCGCCGGAGAAAATAAAAGGTGTTCACTAGTGTACAAAAAAGCAGCATTTCACCTAGATTTCCTTTAATTCCACACATTGAAAACATGTTTCTCACCAAGTTTTTGTAAATTCAGCTGTGGGTTTTAAAGACATTTTAACTTTAATACACTTCAATACAGAGCGTCAGGTCGGCACCATCTGTGTTTATAGAGAAATAAAAAACATCACCACTAGACATTTTTACTTGTGTTCAACACTACTCATCTAAATGATCTAAAAAATGTTAAATCTGGTCCTCTGGACATTCAAAAAAAACAAAACAAAGCAAAACAACAAAAAAAAAGTAGAAACGTTTCGTCTCTCATCCAAGAGACTTCCTCAGTCTGAGGTGCTGTATTCAGATCAGTCTCTTAAATAGCACCTTCGCAGAGTGGATCAACCAGTTTTGCTGCTGACAACCAAAACCAGCTGATCACATGCTCAAGAAGGACCATCAGCCTAACAATGGATCATTAGCACCTGATGGCTGTTTACTATTCACAGAGGGCTGAGTGATACTAGCAATCACAGCATTGTAAGAGGGGGACAGTTGAACACGTAGGCCTCCACCCCTGTTTAATGATGGACGGTTTCTTTTCACAAAGATGGCCTCCTTTACTCCTCTCTCAAACCATCGTTCCTCTCTGTCCAGGATGTGAACATCTTCATCCCTGAAAGAGTGACCGCTGGCCTGGAGACGAGTGTAGACCGCAGAGTCCTGGCCTGATGATGTTGATCTTCTGTGCTGGGCCATCCTTTTGGCCAGTGGCTGTTTTGTTTCCCCGATGTAAGACTGATCTCAACCCTCCTGACACTGAACAGCATACACAACATTACTCTGTTTGTGCCGGGGGATTGGATCTTTGGGATGAACCAGTCTTTGCCGTAATGTATTTTGGGGTTTAAAAGCCACTGGGACATTATGTTTAGAAAATAAACGTCTCAGTGCCTGCCTCAGCAATGCCAAACCACCACCTTCCAACATCAGTAGAGAGGAGAGGGACGCACTCACCACTCTTAGCAAGGACAAAAACATCATCATTCTCCCAGCAGACAAAGGAAGGCGCACAGTGATTTTGAACCAGAAAGACTATCATGAGAAAGTTATGACACTCCTTAGTGACTTAAACACTTATGAACCTCTGAAAAGAGATCCAGGAAGTGGTTACAAGAAGAAATTGATAGATTGCCTGAAAATTTTGGAGCAGGACAAGGCTATTGACGGTTTTCTGTACCACAGACTGTACCCAGGGGAGGCCACACCTAGTCTGTATGGTTTACCTAAAATCCACAAACAAGGTGTACCTTTAAGACCAATTGTTAGCATGATTAACTCTGTCACTTAAAATGTTTCCAAATATCTGGCGTCTGTACTCATCCCTTTAGTTGGCAGCTCAGAACACCACATACAGAACACCATGGACTTTGTGGACAAGGTGAGGGATGTCATCATGGAGACTGATGAAACAATGGTCTCTTTTGATGTCACATCACTCTTTACGTGCATTCCTGTTGATGATGCAGTAGAGGTGGTCAGTTTAAGATTAAAATCAGACACCACTCTGAGCAGCAGGACCACGCTTTCCACAGAACTCTTGAAACTGTGCCTGCAGTCAACCTACTTCACATATGGGGAGCAATATTATAGGCAGAAACATCGGTGTGCTATGGGGTCTCCAGTTTCTCCTATTGTTGCCAACCTGTACATGGAGGAAGTAGAAAAGAGAGCCTTGACGTCCTTTTCAGGGACACCACCAAGTCATTGGTTCAGGTATGTTGACGACACCTGGGTTAAAATTAAACCTCAGGAAGTCCAACATTTTACTGACCACATCAACTCTGTGGATAAATACATCAAGTTCACACGAGAAGATGAAAAAAATGGCAAATTGGCTTTCTTGGACTGTGAGGTCTCAGTCTCTGATAGAGGACATTTGCAAACCGAGGTGTACCGCAAACCCACCCACACAGACCAGTATTTGCAGTTTGACTCCCATCACCCTTTGGAGCACAAGTTAGGAGTCATCAGGACTCTGTATCACAGAGCAGACAGCGTCCCCACTAGCTCAGGAGCCAGGCAGAAGGAGAAATCCCACACAAGACAGGCTCTAGAGCAATGTGGATATCCTAACTGGGCCTTCCTAAAAGCAGAAAAGAAACCCAAACAGGACTCCAGTCAGCCAACAGGTGAAAAGGAGGAACCCAGACCCAGACCAGTGGTCATTCCATATGTTGAGGGAGTATCAGAGAAACTGAGACATTTATTTTCTAAACATAACGTCCCAGTGGCTTTTAAACCCCAAAATACATTACGGCAAAGACTGGTTCATCCCAAAGATCCAGTCCCCCGGCACAAACAGAGTAACGTTGTGTATGTTGTTCAGTGTCAGGAGGGCTGTGATCAGTCTTACATCGGGGAAACAAAACAGCCACTGGCCAAAAGGATGGCCCAGCACAGAAGATCAACATCATCAGGCCAGGACTCTGCGGTCTACACTCATCTCCAGGCCAGCGGTCACTCTTTCAGGGATGAAGATGTGCACATCCTGGACAGAGAGGAACGATGGTTTGAGAGAGGAGTAAAGGAGGCCATCTTTGTGAAAAGAAACCGTCCATCGTTAAATGGAGGTGGAGGCCTATGTGTTCAATTATCCCCCTCTTACAATGCTGTGATTGCTAGTATCACTCAGCCCTCTGTGAATAGTAAACAGCCATCAGGTGCTAATGATCCATTGTTAGGCTGATGGTTCTTCTTGAGCATGTGATCAGCTGGTTTTGGTTGTCAGCAGCAAAACTGGTTGATCCACTCAGAGAAGGTGCTATTTAAGAGACTGAGCTGAATACAGCACCTCAGACTGAGGAAGTCTCTCGGATGAGAGACGAAACGTTTCTACATTTTTTGTTGTTTTGCTTTTTTTTTTTGAATGTCCAGAGGACCAGATTTAACTTTTTTAGATTTTTCTACCTGGATTATTGAGCATGCATCAGGAAATAATATGAATGATGCAGAAAATATTCAGACCATAAAACGCCACAATTCAAATGGGCAAACAAACCCGACGAGGTGGCCCAACTGCAGTTTGAGTTGGGCTGAGGGGGGCTCCAGCCCCCCAGTGAAGTAGGATGGATGCTCCCATGGGAAACAGAAGCTGGGTCCAGAATCAACAGGCCAAAACAGAAACAGATAATTCGCAGCAAATAGCAGAGCGAGCTGCCAGAAAATCCTCCTGAAGTGAAAGGCATGATCCAAGCTCGTTTCAGGTCAACAGGGGCCAACAGCATGATCCGGAATAAAATTAATTATTATCCAGGTGAGTTTGGATGGAGGCCTGTAGCAACTCCGATACACACTCCGAACTTCTCTCGAGCACCACACAGCCCTGCTCCTTCACTCTGCTTCTCCTCTTCTCTGCACAACACCTCCGCACCCGACAGCACGAGAGGCACACCCGGTGAAAAACGAGACTGACCGGAGAGGCTGAAGTCGACACTGGTCCGGTCCGATTCTGCTCCAGTCCGGCTCCGGCGCTCCACAGCACGAGAGACGAAGAGGTTCAAGATATCCCTGGCCCGGTTCTGCTCCGGTCCGGCGGCGCTTCAAAGCACCAGAGCGTCTCCTCCAGGTAAACACAGCAATTCCACGGAGGTGGACAGTCCTTCATTAAAAGTAACGGGCTGCTCACTGAAGCTGAGACCGGCTCTGTTGAAGACAAAAACCCCCACAGCCACCTCGGTTCGGTTCTGGTCCAATTCAAGGGTCACAGGTACACTTCCCCCACACCTATGGAGACACCACAAGGGCCAGCCCAGCAGAAAACCAGCGAAATACCACCCGGCGATTTTTGTCGGAACCAGGTAGAACCACAAAGGTCCAGATAAGAGTTTGTTGAGGTCCAGAGAGAGAGATAAAAAACACCGGACCTTTGTGCGACGACTCCCCGGCTCGAGGGGTCACCTGGCCTCGGGTTTCTGCTTATTATAGCCTCCTTAGGTCTGTAGTTGAAAACAGACTGGTCAGCAATACATTCCCCAGCAAAATTTTTATTTTTTCTCTTGTGCTCGAGGATGTGCTTCTGATATGGCAGAATTCTTAAAATAAACACCTGTATTTGGATGATTACTAGAAAGAATATAGAAGAAGAATACCTAGAGATGACCATATGGAGCTGTTATGGTTAAAGATAGGGATTGATAGCTTTTTAGAATAAGGCAGTGATGGAAATGTGTTTTTATAAGTTGAGGGACAAATAAGAACCTTAGGAAGGTATAGGGAAATATAACATTATAAATGCCATGTATATTTGTTGCATGAATGATGTTGGAGTGTGAGTGAGTCTCTGCTGTATGAATGATAGTGTGTGTTTGTTAATGTATAACTAATGTGGGTTACTTTACAGATGTATAAGATTGAAAACTGATAACTAGCAGCCATCTAGTACAATGTCACTTAATGAAATGAAATGTACACAGACTTATAAAACCAAAGACGGAAGAAAAAATCATCACATTAGGCATATAATTGGTAAGTGACCTTTTTATATTAACATATATTTATTTAAATAACTTTTCAAGACCAACAGGTACAGTTCAAACTGGCAGCCCAGACAGAAAACAGAAATCTCTGCACTCAAGTTGATAAAAAAAAAAGGGGAATCCCTGCAGTGTTCTGGTCCTGATCTTACTTCTTCCAGCAGTATGTGCAGATTTTTGCATATCCAGCTATGGGGGCATCAAGCTGAATTACACCTTGGGTGAGGCAACCACCTTCCGGTTCGACCTGTGCAGTATCATAGCGTGTGGAAAACACCAGGCCAGCTGGAGAGGGTATGATCTTTATTTGTGTATGATGGCATTTAACCAAAAAAGATGTATGGATAAATCGCATGCGCTGGAGGCCTGGTGCCCAGTCTGAAGCTCAGTGATCGCCTATACTGGCCCATTTTGGACCTCAGACTACTCAGCCACGTATGAACAGAGATGCTTGTAGAGGGTCTGGCTGAGTAATTAGGACCCACCTCTTTAATGGCCAAACAAAACTGTATGGCACTGGACATGGTATTAGCCAAAAAGGGGGAGCCTGTGCTATGATTGGAGAAAAATGTTGCACTTTCATCCCTAACAACACTGCCCAAGACGGATCGGTGACCAGAGCACTGGAGGGACTGAGAAGACTGAGTAAGACCATGCACGAACACTCAAGCAGTGAGAACTCCTTAGAAGAATGATTTTCAAATATCCTGATGCTTGCTCAATAATCCAGGTAGAAAAATCCAAAAAGTTCAATCTGGTCCTCTGGACATTCAAAAAAAAAAAATAAAAAAAAAAAAATGTAGAAACGTTTAGTCTCTCATCCGAAAGGCTTCCTCAGTCTGAGGTGCTGTTTTCAGCTCAGTCTCTTAAATAGCACTTTCTGGGTCAGAAATGACCACCGTCGCAGAGGCGTGAGGTGATGTCCTGCTTTCCTCCTTAAAATGAACAGCTGCCTCAGGGGGGTTTCCAGGACATGCAGAGCTACACCTATTCAGAGATGGATAGTTAAGAGTAATGGTCTCTTTCAGAGTCAGAGTCAGAGTCAGAGTTTCTTTATTGTCATTCGCACCTCATGTGGTACATGTGGTGGAGCGAAATTATGTACACGGGGTCCCAGTTACATCCAACAATAAAATGTATAAGAAAAACAGTAATAACATCTAAGATATGAACTAAGAAAAACATCAACTAAATATACACTAAGCACTCATAACATAAAAACATTGAACATCACCACAAACATGAACATGAGTCTGTGAGCAGATGTGCACGCATGAACACATCAACATTGAAACAGATCAGCAGCAACATGAAACAGATCAGCAGCAACATGATATGGTTTTTCACAGTGATTATTCTAGTTAGAGATTCATGAGTCTAACAGCCTCAGGGTAGAAGCTGTTCCTCAGTCTAGTGGTTCTACACTTAATGCTCCTTAACCTCCTTCCTGAGGGGAGTGGGGCAAAAAGTGTGTGTGCTGGGTGGGTGGGGTCCTTCATGATGCAGGTGGCCCTCTTCCTGCATCTGGAGGTGTAGATGTCTGTGATGGTGGGGAGACTGACTCCAACAGATTTCTGTGCAGCCTTCACCACTCTCTGCAAAGCTTTTCTTTCTGCAGCTGTGCAGCCTCCATGCCACACGTTGATGCTCGAGCACAGGATGCTCTCCACTGCACACCTGTAGAAGGAGGTGAGGACTGAGCTTCCCAGACCAGCTCGCCTCAGCCGTCTGAGGAAGTAGAGTCTCTGATGAGCTTTCTTGATCAGGCTGGTGGTGTTGTTGCTCCAGCTGAGGTTGTCATTCATGTGTACACCCAAGTACTTGTAGCTGGAGACCACTTCCACCGCAGATCCTCTTATGTTCAGGGGGGTGTAG
>NC_056511.1:47237609-47257287 GCF_014905685.2 Nematolebias whitei
AGGAGGGGGTGATACCTCCATGTTGTACGTTAGCTTACAGCTACGTAAGTGATGTCAGCTGTTGACCGGCGGGCGTGTGTGTGTGTGTGGGTGTTAGGAATTGTGTGAGAAACAGCACACGTAGCACGTATGTATTGTGCGCGGCGAGATCTTGCCTTAAAATTTGAAATGTCCAGCTAATGGAATTGTAGAAAACACCTTGATGGAAAAATATCATGTTGAGGAGAAAGAAGCCAAGTAACAAGTTTTCTGGAAAGTACAATAGTTAAAATCAGTGATGGGGAAGTGGACAGAAATACAACATGAGAAGAGAGATGGATGTTATTCCAAGTAGATTGTGAAGGAGAATAAAAGTTATGAAGTGTAGAAATTGTGGCGGCAAAGGAACTTGTGCATTATTTAGTTTTAATAATTACATGCAGGTTGACAAAATTGACAAATGATTTTGTTTTGTTTTTTGTCTCTTGCTTGGCACAGTGTAGTTTGTGTTGTGAAGACTGCATGACGCCAGGTTATTTTGTATGAGTCTATCACTAAATCAGAAAACAGTAAAAAGCCCCTAAATTCACTGCTGGTGGTTATTAAAAATGTCACTGTTCATTGGTTAAAGTTAATATTTAAACATGCAGTTGAGTGTCACCATTGCTTATCACAACGGCATGTTGTAATGCTTTAAACTACAATCTGTGCCTCATGTACCCATTCATACAGAACTCTACTAGATCTCTACAAAGATAATTGAACAAATCATTCTAAAGAGACTAATCAGTGCTTTTAGATCATATTCATACACTGATGGGACACACATCAGAGGCTATGAGGGGTTTAGTGTCTTGCCCAGGGACACTTCGACATGTGACTGCTGGTGGATTCGAACCCCCATCTCTTGCATTGGAGGACAACTGCTCTAACCACTCAGCCACAGCCACCTCTAAAGTTACTGTGATATATTATGTCACATTAATTTCATCATCTTGGCCAAAGGAGTGCGTTTATAAACAGGATGATGCAGATATGGACTAGTTGAACGAGGTGTCTCTAAAAGATCCTGATGCATGCTCAATAATTTCAGCGATATTTTTAATCCGTCCAGAGGACCTGACTTTATTTTGTTGATGTCTCTAAAGTAATTATTGAATCAAGTGTTTATGAAAGTAAACAAATATTTAACAACCCGTTAAAATACACCAGAATGCAGGAAATGGCATCTACTTGCTTCAAAATTTTCTGGAAGAGGACACCAGACACCCCCACACCCAGTGTGTCCCCCCACATTACAAATGCTTCTGATGCTAATGAATGGACACAAAAGAGGCCCATGGCCAAGCAGTGGGAACAGGCCCTTAAAAGTCTTGTCCAGGCCAGACATTTAAGAAATGAGTTTTTACTGTTACAAAATGCTATACTGTGTTTATCTTGCTTCTGTTGTTGTTTGTTTATTTTTGGTCGACACCATCATTCCTATTTATGTCCTAATTAAATTAGGATATGTTAGTAAATAACTTTTACTTTTCTTCTTGGGATGTACCAGAATGCTTAATTTACACGTTTAAAAAAAAAAAATCACAAAATCTTTTTTTTTTTTTTTTTTTTTTGGGGGGGGGGGGGGGGTCTAGGTTTGTCACCTTTTTCATCTCTTCTGAGTTTGCAGGTATGACCTGAAATTCTGAGGAATATAGAAATAATAGTGATCTGTACCGTGACACGTGTAATATTTAAAAATATTTAAATATTCATAATCTTCCTTGCGTGATATTGAAGACTGAAATAGATTTAACAGCAGAACCCCGCTGCTCACTCCCTCCTGGAGAGCGTAGTGTCGGAAAGAGGGGGGCTGAGCGAATGCTCACCACCCCATGACCTTTTTTTGCATCGGCGACCACACCGCTCCCAGCCGTCGGTGCCCTCCTCTGGAGCTGCACGGCATAATCCAGGAGGCAGCTGACATGAAGGGACTTTTTCCGTCCCTCTCCTTCCCCTGCCCAGATAGGATGATCTAGCGGGAAGGTTTCTGGGCTCCATTCCGGCTCACTGTCCTGATCCCATCTGGCCTCGTTTCCCAGTAGTGACGTCCTACTGGGATGAGGCCGCAGCCGGTCCTGGTAGAATAAGGGCGCCAGTTCCCACATTCGCCCCCATCACCAGAGTGGAGGAGCTTCACCGAGCGGAAATTCCCTCGGTGCCCCCCTGGAGCCGAGCCTGGTGGAGGCTTTCGGAGCAAAGATGTCCAGGTTGGACCAGCGTCCTGCGCCTCTGGGTAAGCACGACCAGACGATGACGTCGCTCTCTAACTGAGCTCACCAGTTTGCGTTCCAGGCGGCCGCAGCGAACAATAAGTTACGCTGCTGGCGTACAACGTTCAAGAGGCTGGAGGAGACGTAGCACTCCCTCTGCAAGGCAGCTGACGTCATCATCAACCTGTGCGCCACTTCTGTTGTCTGCCAGTCTTGCATCGCAGCCGGAGGACGAGGTTTTCCAGAGGTCCACCTGGCCCGTCACTCCACCTCCCTCTCGAAGGAGCTGCAGAAAGTTTTTTTCATTGGAGGGCCCACATCAACGACGGGCGCACTGTTTGGGACCATTTTCAAGACATTCCACGGCTGCAGCAGTGTCTCCCCGCTCCGCTATGCCAGCCCCGCCCGTCAGACATCAGCCTTTTCTCATCCTGGCAACCGGAGGTTCAGCGTTTCCCTGAGATCGCCAACAGGCGGCACCCTAGGACAACAAACCGCAGAGCTCACGGGGGAGATGATTCAAAATGACGGTTTGCGGAGGATGTGTGTAAAGATGACAAGTTTTTGGAATAAAACATCATTTAATGATGAAAGTGTCTGTTTTTAGCCAGTCTGTCAGCTCGGATGACCTCACAGCGGCTCCTTCACACATCCTCCACACAAAACGAGCTGGTGGCCTTTAAAAAAGGTTTCTCAGAATCACCGTTGCTCCAAATAAGGACGAAACGCTCGCTTGACACAACAGTCAAAGCGAATATGATTTGCAGAACGAGTTCAGTGGAATAACTCATTTTCAGCCCGAGCTGCACACTTCTCATCGAAGAGGTGTCAAACGCACTCCTGCGACGCGAGCAGCCTTCACTCAAACGGCGCTGCGTTGATGAAGGCGCGCACACCACTCCCCAGTGCTCACCAGCTCGCATCAGCATAAATGTGAGACCGCAGAACGGGTCCAGTGAGAAACCTCGCTCTCAGCAGGAGCGGCACGCGTCTCACCGAAGCAAACGCATGCTTCCGCGGTGCTTGCAGCCTTCATTCAAACGACGCGGCGTTGATGAAGGCGCACGCACCACCTCTCAGCGCTCACCCGCTCGCATCAGCATAAATGTGAGACTGCAGAACGGGCCCAGTGAGAAACCTCGCTCTCGGCAAGAGTGGCATGTGCCTCACCGAAGCAAATGCGTGATTCCACGGCGCCTGCAGCCTTCATTCAAACGACGCAGCA
Organism: Nematolebias whitei; assembly: GCF_014905685.2. Taxonomy (NCBI): domain Eukaryota; kingdom Metazoa; phylum Chordata; class Actinopteri; order Cyprinodontiformes; family Rivulidae; genus Nematolebias; species Nematolebias whitei. The sequence continues at coordinate 47,241,069 of NC_056511.1, forward strand.
TTGATGGAAGGCGCGCACGGAAGCGGCACGCATCTCACCGCAGTGGTGTCAAACGCATGCTCCCGTGGCGCCAACAGTTTTCACACGCCTCTCCTCAACACACACCGGTCCACATAGACATGGGTGTGAACCCGCAGCCCAAGCGCGGCACAGAGGGGCACTCAGAGCCCTTTTGAGGAAGCCTCGCCTTGGATCACACGGAACACACTTCCGCGGCACATGACGACAATTGGGGTGGTAGACTGGCTGATGTCCGTAAAAACATGACGCACCACCTAAACGCGTGCCCATTCCACGAACGTTAATTCAAATTCAAATTCAAAAATACTTTATTAATCCCAGAGGGAAATTAAGTAAATTAAGTAAGCGGAGTTGCTGCGAGCTTGCTCGCCAGACAGATGGACGGCCAAGCTGATAGCAGGGGTTACACACTACAACTTGCAGCCCGACACCCTCCGTTCAGAGGAGTTTTAGAGACGGTCCGGTCATCACCAGACCAGGTCTCATCTCTAAATGCAGAAGTCCAGGGGTTCCCGAAGGAGAGGAAAACATAGTTTTTTTTACTCACGTTACTTCCTGGTTCCAAAACGGACCGGAGGAACGAGACCAATTTTGGACCTGTCAGTTTTCAACAAGGCAATCATGGGCAGACCGCTTCACATGTTGACAACGGGAAGCAGCGGCACAGGCTCAGGTGTTGACGTCACACCTGCTAATTCTGGGCTTCGCCATAAATTGGAAAAAAGCTTGATTCTCCCGGCCCAGATAATTGTTATCTGGGAGTGGGACTAAACTCGATCACCATGAGGGCTCGTTTATTCATTTATCACAGACAAGAATCGACACTCTAAGAGTCCAGCTCCGCCACGTAAGACCGGGCAGAGTAGTAACAGCTATTTTCTGTCATGAAGCTGTTAGGAACTATGTCGTCAGCTCACACAGTGGTCCCGCTGGGTTTACTACACGAGACGCCTCCAGAAATAGTTTGCTCATCTGCGTGTGGATCCGGTGAAGCAAAAGAGACGGACGATCACTGTTCCTTCCTCCATAAGAACAGATCTCTGACACTGGGAAACCCCCTGGTTCTGTCGGAGGGAGTCCCGTCAGCAGACCTACGTCACACGTGTCAGTCTTCACAAACGCGTCGTTGTCAGGTTGGGGGGTGACATGCCTACCTCGAGCTGTAGGGGCGCTGTGGCCTCTCTCCCAACAGCTCATATAAAGGTTCTGGAACATCGCACGGTTCTGAATGTGATTCAACACTTTGCTCCTGTGCTGCAGAATCAACACGTTTTGATTCACACAGACAACAAGGTTACTGCTGCTTATTTAACCGACAGGGGTGTGTGCGCTCAGCCCAAATGTTACACATTGCGAGAAAACTACTGTGTTGGGCACACCAAATCTGCTTTCCATTAGAGTAGTGTACATCCCCGGTGTTCGGAACAAGGAGCAGATGTGATGTCCAGGGGCGGTCCGCATCACGGGGAGTGGACCCTCCACCTCGATCTGATGGCCCAGACGTGGCAGAAATTTGGCAAGCAGCTGTGGACCTGTTTGCAACATGAGAAAATGCTTATTGTCAACTATGGTTTTCACTGAGCCCGCAAGACGAACCACCGCTGGGGGTGGACGTGTTTGCTCACAGCCCCTGGCCCAAAACGCTTCTTTACGCCTTCCCCCCACCTCCTCTGATATTACGGTTTCTGAACAGAGATCAGGAGGAGGGATTGACAGCTCTCCTGGTGGCTCCCGAGCGCGTGAACGCACCATGGTTCCCGGTTCTACGACGCCTGTTATCGGGGCGCCCATGGAAACTGCCGTGGAGGGAGGACGCTCTCCTCCAGGAGGGAGGAGCGATCAGGAATTACCCAGAAATAGGCCAGCACCTGTGGGTCTGGCCGCTGAGCAGATCCGCTTGGAGAGGATGGATCTCCCGCAAGATGTAGTGCGCACAATCCAGGATTCACGTGCTGCATCCACCACAGCGCTGTACACATCAAAGTGGACAATTTTTCAGCGCTGGTGTACAGAGAAAGGTGTAGAGGCCATCTCATGTCTGCTAGGCAGCATGCTGTCCTTTCTGCAGCAGCTGATGGACAGAAATTTGGCGTTCAGCACGATTAAAATGTACGCTGTAGCCATCTCTTCCTGTCACGAAGGGTTCGGAGACATAACAGCTTTTAATCATCCGCTGATGAAGCGTTTTTTAAAAGGTGTACAGAGACGCAGGCCTGTTTCACGCCCACTTGCTCCACAGTGGGATTTAACGCTGGTCCTGCGGGCCCTGATCAAGCTCCATTTGAGCCACAGAATCAGGTTCCAATTAAATTCTTGTCTCTTAAAACAGCCCTGCTGCTGGCTTTAACATCCGCTAAGAGGGTGAGTGATTTAGCTGCCCTTTCTGTAGCTCCGTCATGTCTTAGAATTCAGGCTGATGGCAGCTCAGCTGATCTAAGACTGAATCCAGCTTTTATGCCTAAAACATCACGAGCTCTTTTAAATCAAGAGTGATATTGTTGGAGGGGTTTTTCCCCTTCCCCCCACAAATCAGAAGAAGAAACATCTTTCCATCTGCTCTGTCCTGTGCGGGCGTTGACGTGTTACATAGCGCGCACAGCTGCAATGCGTCAAACTCAACATTTGTTTGTGCATTACAGAGACGCATCTGCAGGTCACCCGTTATCCACCCAGCGCCTGTCACACTGGCTGTGTGAGGCCATTTATGAAGCCTACAGAGCATCAGATTTAGAGCCTCCTGACAACCTCAGGGTGCACTCGACCAGAGGTATCGCATTTGACTGCTTTGCATAATGGTATAACAATGCAAGATATTTGCACTGCGGCTGAGTGGTCAACACCCTGCTCATTTAATCGCTTCTATCTACGTGATGTGACGGCTCGTTCCATGACACATTCTGTCCTTAATGTTTTAACAGAATGAATATTGTTGTTTCAGGAAACCCTGTTTAAACTCAAATCTGACTGCAAGCATTACAGTGTGAGATGTTGTCATCAGCCACAAGTTGTGACTGTTATTTTGGTTCTATTGTCATTAATCAGTTCATGACTATTGTTACCAATCAGTTCATTTGATTAATAATCAGCTAACTTGTTATTATTAATCTGTTCATATTCACACAGACATTTTTTGAGCAAGCTGCCGCTTCGTATGGTGTTCGAATGGACCCAGTGAGGCGAGGACCACATCTGCTTCGCCCTTAACCCACTAAGCGACAGCTCTTAAAGGGCGAAGCCTATACGAAACAGAACGTTGGTTACGTACTGTAACCCCAGATTCTATGAGTATAGGCGTAGCCCTTTAAGCGTCGGGGCTCATTGGCTCCTAAATGGCTGAAGAAAAAGCTATACGGGAGCTGATTACCCGCTCTTAACGTAATTTATACGTACCGGGTGGGGCCCACACAGCAGGTGGGCGTGGACTCAATTTTTCAGTGCAATGCTTCACATGACGGGATAAACCCACAAAGCGACAGCTCTTAAAGGGCTACGCCTATACTCATAGAATCTGGGGTTACAGTACGTAACCAACGATTCTCCACCAGGAAACAACGTGAGGGAGCTCATGTGTAGGATGCAACAAAAAGGAGACGGTGAGACGTCCTGATAACTTTTTTCAGCTACCAAAAGACCTGCTAGTTTGTTCCAGACATTCTGGTGAGTGTCTAAATTCAGTTTGTTGGTGTTGTGCCATAAATTTGTGCCATGATTTTGTCCGAGTGTATCATGTTTAGTTCATGTTCATAGAAGTAGGTCAACCTGGTTTAGGTCAGGTTTATATTTTGCATGTAACTTAGTCTGAGTTTAGACAGAGTGGACATCTGTGTTATTGTGCAATAAACTGTTTAAAGTTTCTAGTGTTATCAGTATTACTACAGTAAAAGTGGCGTGTGTTCTGATATGTCCTCTTCAAGACAAACCTTCAGATGAAGTGGATGAAACTCCAGGAGAGGAGCTCAGTGAGGCTGCAGATGATGGAAAGGAGGAACATGAACCAGCAGCAAAAAGGTACAAATACAATGTGTGAACAAAGAAGAGCAGAAATAAACCATCTGTTACAGGAGAACAGGAAGCTCAGGTCAAAGCTGAATAAAAAACAGTTGGACAAATAATTTTTGTATTATTAAATATTATACAGGACTTCATTGCTTTGCCATCTTGTTGTCATTGTTTAACACTGTTGGGCATTTTCTGCCAGCATAAAAAACCTCACAATTTCAATGGTTCCACTAACACTAATGCATCTGTTCAGCATCTTTGCCATCATTTTAAGGTGTCACATCAAACTGTCTAATACCTGTGTCTTTCTTTTCTTTCCAAGGGATGGATGTGCATGAGACAAGCTCATAACAGAAGCTGTGGCCTTCTCTCCAGATTATTACCTGGGGACGTTGCGTTAGCTCACAGAGGCTTTGATATTAAAGACAGTGTGGGAGTCAAGGTCAAGGTTCTTTATTGGCATTCACATCACATGTTGTACATGAGGTGGAACAAAACTGTGTACACAGGGTCCCAGTTACATCCAACAAAAGTATAAATGAATGATGTGCTGAGGTTCAAATCCCATCATTCACTAAATGGAGATGTGAACTTGATGCTAAGGATGTTGAACACACACGAGCACACCTTAGAATTCATGTGGAAAGAGTGCATGAGAAACAAATGCACAATGTTACACAGAAATATACCAGTTCACTATACTGGTGCTTACATGTAAATATACCAGTTAACTATACTGGTGCTTACATGTAAATATACCAGTTAAATATACCAGTTAACTATAGTGGTGCTTACATGTGAGGGTGAAGAGGAGACTCTTCTTCAGATTGTGTGTGTGCTGTAGTTTAGTGAACATTTGTTCTAGTGTGGTTGTAAATCTGATGCTAATGAAACCTGCACATGCTGCTCCTGATATATGTCAAATGTAGATTGGAGAAAAAAAAATATATTTGCTGCATTCATTGTTTGAAATATATTTACAGTTGAATAATAACATAAGTGATTGTTTTTTCTCATTTAATAAAAATTCATGTGGTAAACATTCATGAAACATTTGATTCATCACTTCAGGGAACATGTAAACATGATGAAATTGATCACATTTGTAATAAATATTTGATGTATTAACATGTTTCAGGTAAGGAATAAACATGTAGTGAAACAGATCCTATTTTGAAGTAAACATTTTATATAATTAAACATTTCTAGTAACAAACAAGACCAACAGTTTTCAAGTTTTGCGCGGGGGGCGGAGATGGCTCAAAGTAAGGGAAATGGAGGGCTATCTATGTAGCTTTTTAGGTAGGATGTCTGTATTGCGCATCACTTGCTTAGAGCTATGGCAGTGCTGTTACTTGCCGATGGGAGGGGGAGGGGCAGTGCGGTAGGCCGGGTGCTCAGGCGTTAGGGTTCTGGGGACGTTCTGTTGACAGGGCAGAGTGCCCTCCTTGGATAATGGTAGGGGAAACACTGCCAAACTCAAATAGAATGTTTAAATATTTAAACTTTTTTTAAGAACACTTTTTCTCTGTGGCACCAGCCAGGCTGAGCAGGTACCAAAACGTGACGTCAGAAGTAGGGGTGCACCGATTGCAGTTTTCTGGCCGATCGCCGTTTTGTAAAAAGTCTGACCTGCCGATTCCAATTTTGGTTGATACCGATTTTGTTTTATAAAAGACACTGCCAGGTGTTATAAGGTCACAATGCACCTTCAATTTTCCAATATTATTTTATTGAAAAACATACCCTTGAACAATATCCTAGAAACAATACAAATGTGTTTTAACTGCCCATGAGTTAGTGCTCTGAAATATAAATGAAACTCAGACAATTGTTGTTAAAACTAAAAAAAAATCTGTAAAATCGGTTCCTCAGGGTGTATTCACACCAGCCCTGTTTAGTCCGCTTTAATCGAACTCTAGCTCATTTTCCTAGAAAGTCCGGTTCATTTGGGGAGGTGTGAACACGCCATCGAACTCTGTCACGGAACAAAAAGGCCATCTCTGGCCCGGGCTAAAACTTAGGTCTCGGTCCGGTAGAAGAGAACTCCAGCGCAGTTCGAGTACAGTGTGAATGCAAACAGACAGGGCAATCAAGTATAGGCTGATTTCCAATTTCCCAAAATTAAGGATATCGGGGCCAATTTATCTGTGCACCCTTGTCAGAACACTGTCGGTCACTTATTGGTCATGGGGTGGAGCCACTGGCTGTTTGAAAATTTTCACAACATTCGATCCACCATTTGCAATTACCGGTGTTCAAACTCGAGGAGCGACTAGACCTATTTTTAAGATTTTAAAAACAACTAGAGAATTTGCATTTCCTGCGAAAATGCGTTTGTGAATGCCATTTAAGGCCCTCCCAGCAAAGCACCGCTCCGGCCATGCCGCGATCGCAGGAGCTTCAGCCCCTCCACCCAGTCACCATCGCGAACGTTCTCATGCCAATCCCGCACACGTTCACCACGAGGCGCATTTCCTAAATGTTTGACATCGCCTTCCATCCATTTCAGTACTAGTCCAGCTCCAGGTCTTACAAGTATACGTGAAATCCAACCTTCCAGACAGGAGTTATTGTGACTCCCTGTTTTGTTGCGAATGTTTGACGAGCACTTCGTATATGCTTTTCCACATGTCGTGTGGTAATCAACAGTTACAGTTTCAGTTTCATAACTTACACAGGTCAAAGCTGGAAGAGTCACCCAATAATTGACAGTTTATTCTCTGAGTGGGTGGGCCTTAATACCAATGTGTCTGTAGGTGCTCACTGATGAAGCACAAAAAATTCAGTTCAGATCGGATGATGTATCACTGAGATATAACTATCGGAATAACGTAGGGGGCGCACTCGAGTCAAATGTTAAACAAAACCGCAAATGTGTCTAGAATGTGTCTACAAATGCTCACACATCATGCACAAAAAATCTGGCGCATATCAGATGATTTGTCACTGAGATATAACTTTTGGAATATGTAGGGGGCGCACTTGAGTCAAAAGTTGAACAACAATTAAAATGTGTCTAGAAGTGCTCACTGATCAAGCACAAAAAATCTGGTGCAGATTGGATAATGTATGGCCGAGATATAAATGTAAGAATAATGTAGGGGGCACTATAGAGGCTATTTGTCCAAACAGGTCTCACTTGTAAATGAGTCTTTGAGGCTCAATGTGATTTATCTGATTAAATAAAGGTTGAATGAATATCATGGATTCCTGTTCAAGGGATGGATAATGATCGATCACACTGATTTTGGTGCACCTCGGCTCAAATCTGTGGAATTTAGAAGCAAACGTATTGCGACGGTGTTGCATTTTACTTCGCCACGCCACACCGCCCACATGCTCCACCCAAAACTGTCAGTGTTGGAAAGCGAGTTTCAGCAACATGTTCGGTCTAGATAATTCCCACAACTCCCATGGAAGGTTTCCAATCAAGAAGATGTCCAAAATTACCAAGCTTAACTTCCCATAGAAAATTTCTGGAAAGTTACTGGGAATTTTCAGCCACTTTGTAACCTTATGTGTTATGGTTCAATTATTTTTAACATCGCAAAAACCTGCCATTTTAAAAGGTGTGTGTAGATGTTTATATCCCATAACCAGTAAACCTAAAACACAGCCTCTGAATATTGGTGGAATATTGGTCTCTAATGGGGCTTTTGCACTGCTCGTACTAAGCCCCTGGCTCTACTCATCCCTCCACGAAAAAAATCGCTATTCCACAATACTTTTTAGCTGATTCGAGGCTGATTCGGAACCTTGTTTTGTTCCTGCTTCTCTGGTGGGACCATGCGAGCTGAGTCGGGACTGAAACGTGAATGCAGGACACTGATTGGTCAGGGGGAGGAGTCACTGGATCGCAGAAACTTTTCACCGATCCTCCATTTGCAATTTCTCGGAATGCGAAGCAGCGGCTGGATGTATTTTTAAGATTTTGTGTTTAATGTGTGTTTAATGTGTTTAATGTTTAAGTCCAGGCGTGTTTTGTGTTTGGTGACCGACGACATAATTCGAGTGAGCGGAGTCACAGCGGAGGATTATACGAACTGCCGACCCATTGAAACACGCAAGGCCATACGCCGAGTCCCGGCCTCGCGTGCTCACAAAGGCCGGATTTCAAGCCCTGGCAGGCGGGAGTACAGGGAATCTGGGACGGAGGGTGGACATGTTTTTTTTTTTACATTTTATGTATAAAAAACATTTTTTTTTATCAGTGAAGAATAAAAATATCATGAAATCCTGTTTTCACTTTGACTTTATTAAATAATCTGTTAATTAAAGTTAACTTAGCTGAAAAATCATAAAAAGACAAAACTATTGGATCTCTCAGGAATATTTCCATTAGACATGTTTAAAGAAGAGATACAGTCTTTGGTTCAACTTTATTCTAACCCACAGATGTACAAATCACTAAACAAGCATTACACTTTAAATCACTGTTTGATTGTTCCTCTCTCTTCAAATGAGGATTGCCAACGTTTTCTGTCTTATTTTATAGACAAAGTCAGTAAGGTGAGAAATAACACTGATCACTGATCATCACTTAAATCACTACAATAAAATCTGTATACAAGAAACAAAACCACATATAAAAAATGAGAGCAAATACATCAAATGATGAAGAAAATATGGAATTTTAAATATAAATGTTTTTGTAGGATCTGGTTCATCAGATTTAATTCAGTTTATATAGCGCCATGTCCCAACACAAGTCTTCTCAGGGCACTGAATAGAAATATTCATATTTTAAAATAATAATTTAACATTATTTATCTGAGGAGCAGACTGCTTTGAGTTTAACTCATCGCAGAACTCTCACTCTTAATGGTGAACTAAAGTTCATTAAAGTTCATTAGCAGGATTTTGGATTCTGGACACGCCTCCAGAACCGGTCCTGAAGCGCAATGCAAATCAGGCTGATCTGAGCAGAGCTGAACAGGGCTGAGCAGAGTTGGGGCTGAGTAGGAGCAGTGCAAAAGTGACATAATTCAAAGCTTTCTCTGTTAGATGTTACAAACGTGTATAAAGCCCTATTCGCACGGAATTAGTTTTACCTATGGACCACATGCCATTTGTAATAATCACAGAGATTTGCTGTACGCACGGCCGCTCGCACACAGCCGGTGACATCTGTCCATCTGAGCTTAATGTGACTTTTTTTTTTTTTACCTCTTTAAACGGGCCGGTCGTTAAATTCCGTATTTTTCTTTTTCACTTTGGCTTTTATGAGCTGCTACTTCCTTCATCGCAGATGACGGGAGGTGCGGAGACGGGCGCTTGCAACTGACCAATCCATCCATTATTTTTACCCGCTTCTTCCTTTTCGGATAGCTGGAGTCGCTGGTGCCCATGTCCAGCCATCACTGTACAAGAGGTGGGGGACACCCTGGACAGGTCGCAAATCCATTTCAACTGGTGGATCAGCTGTCACCGGCCGCTCACGCGCACGGCCGGTGACAGCTGTCCATCTGAGCTTAACGGGGTTTTTCTTTAACCTCTTAAACTGTCCGGTCGGACCTGCCTCCTCCTCAATAAGTAGATTAACACTATTTTATATTGTGCATTCTTTAGTTTTCTTTGTGCTGATTCGTAAAACCACATCAAAGCCTGAGACAGTCCGAGACTGTACATTAAATACATTATATGGACAGGCCCGGTTGTGACAATGCAGTGCGTTAACATCATATCCACAAGATGTCTGTAAATTTCAGCTAAATCTCAGACTTTGGTTATCCCGTGCAAATGTGCCACATAAAAAGCAGAAGTTAGGGAGATTACACTGGTCCTTAAGTAAAACTAATCCCGTGCGAATAGGGCTTAAGACAAGACACTCATGTAGTAAATTCAGCTTCAAATTTAGTTGTCTTCTTACCTTCTGGTTACGAGGCAGGTCAAGGACTCGGGAAGGCGGTGAGTAGTTCAGAACCAGTCTCTGGAACTCCAGTAAATGGAACAGAGACTTGAAATTAAAAAGACAGAAACAAATGACTAAAAATTAAATAATGAGAATCAAGGAAAAACGTAATCAAAGGAACACTACACAGTTTTGCGAATAAATAGATGCACTTGTGACATATTGAGATTTTTATGATTTGAAGTCCTAGACTAAGTGCAAAGAATTAGCTATGTTTACATGCGCAGAATTCTGTGACCGGATTGAAATGTGTTCTGTTTGAATAATTCTAATGTATTGTTTACATGGGCACAATCTGTTCATGATGAGCGTTTACCTGCAGCGGGCTTTGTTCTGAACAGCAGTACTGACATGCACAGAGTGGTAAACTCTCCTTAAAAAAACCACCGAAGAAGAAGTTCTACTTCCGGGTGAACGTAAACAAACCTGGGCACCCAAAATGGACCGCGACAGGTTTTAATGATGGTGGAGACGTTACTGCACTCCCTGACTGAGCTGCAGGTGATATAAATCATTCTGAGCTCTTTCAGAGTTTCTAGTAGAAAAGTTGTGTCGCTCACCGACCAGTTTTACTTCCCTGACATGCTAATATTATTAGCGTTAGCCAGGCGGAAATGGCAAAGTCTCACATGCGCAGTCAGGTCAGTTTTTCACCATCAGATAAAAACGAACAGATCAAGCGTTTACATGCGCACCGATCGGGTTACGGATCAGCGTAAACCACCCGTTTCGTTCTGATCACAAATTATATCGAATCGCGCCGAATACACAAAAAATATGGTATGGTATAAAGTTTATTCATTTTAAAAAAGTACAAAACAATTCCATAACAATATAAAAAGATACAAAAGATTTAAAATGAAAGGCAGCAGAAAGAAGAAAAAATCTTATTATATCTGCCCCTTTTTTCAAACAATTATTTCAATCATAATAATCTTCAAGTAACAGAACAAAATGAATAACTTTCTAATTTTTCTAATTCTAATACAAAACACACACTAAGCTACTTCATATATACTTTTTTGACAATTCAGCTTTGATCTTTTTCTTAAATGTTCACATTGACTTGACATTTTTCACATCACTCTCTAGAACATTCCACAATCCAACTCCTTGGATTGAGGTAGACCTTCCCTTCAGACTAGTTCTGAATTTTGCTTTGACAAATATCTCTATCCCCTTAAGATTATAACAACTTTGTCTTTTAACAACATTTCTTTGGATATTTAATGGTAATGTGTTATTTTGAGCCCTATACATAACTGATAAAATACTATAATCTACCAAATCATGGAACTTCAATAAGTTCAGTTGATAAAATAATGTGCTTGATGGGTGACTGTAATGCTTTCTGGTGATAATTCTTACAGCTCTTTTCTGTAAAATAAAAATAGGTTTTGTAAATGTTTTACATGCTTTCCCCCAAACATCAATGCAATAGATTAAATGTGGAACAATGATTGTGTTATACAACATGTACAGAGCTTTATCATTTAATAATTCCCTGACTTTGTATAGTACTGCAATAGATTTAGATATTTTTGTTCTTACAGAATTGATGTGATTTTTCCATGTTAGCTGTTCATCAATGATTACACCCAAAAATTTCATCTCATTAACTCTACAAATCTCAACACCCTCAATTTTAAATGGATCATCAACAGTTCTCTTTTTGTTACTAAATATCATGTATTTAGTTTTGTCTAAATTTAATGATAATTTATTAATTTTAAACCAAGTTTGTATTTTATCAAATTCTGTCTTCATCAATTCCAACATCCGTTTTACATCTTTACCCAAACAAAAAAATGTGGTGTCATCTGCAAAAAGGACACATTTGAGGAGTCCTGATACATTCACTAAGTCCTTCACATATAAAATAAATAACTTTGGTCCAAGTACAGAGCCTTGAGGAACTCCACAAGTGATATTGCACAGGTCAGATCTTACACCATTTATTTGTACAAACTGTTTCCTATCTTTTAAATAGCTAGATACCCAGTGTAATGCTGGTCCTCTTATACCATATTTATTTAATTTTTCAAGGAGAATAGTGTGGTCAATAGTATCGAATGCTTTTTTTAAATCAACAAAAATACTAACACAATACTGTTTTTGATCGACAGCAGTAGTTATTTGTTCTATTATTTCCATGAGAGCCATTGATGTAGAGTTTTTTGCTCTAACCCCATACTGACTGCTACTTAGAATGTTTTGTTTAGTAATAAATTTATCTAATCTGGTCACAAACAGTTTTTCTAGAATTTTTGAGAACTGTGGTAATAAGGATATTGGTCTATAATTATTGAACACACATTTATCACCATTTTTAAAGAGAGGAACTACCTTAGCTACTTTCATATTGTCTGGAAATATTCCTTTTGAAAAGGATAAATTACAAATATATGTAAACGGCTCGATAACATAACTCATTATGTCCTTTACAAACATCATATCCATGTCCACCCAGTCTTTTGATCTCTTATCTGTAAGATTTTTTACAACATTCATTATTTCTTCTTTGTCAGTTCCATTAAGAAAAATACTGTTGTCACAACTTATAACTGAATGGTTCACATTATTGTCTACTTTTGGTATTTTAGCAGCAAGGCTTGATCCAACGTTCACAAAATGATGATTAAATCCATTTACAATTTCATTTTCATCATGGATTTCATCGTCATCCTTCAAAAAATATTGTGAAATACCTGTTTTTGCTTTATAACTTTTCAGAACACTATTTATTACTCGCCATGTAGCTTTCATATCACCATTACTTTTATTTAATAAATCACTATAATATTCCTTCTTGTGTTTCCTTATAATCGCTACTAATTTATTTTTATACTTCTTATATTTCTCTTCAGCCTCTTGTGTTTTCAATTTCAAGAAACATGTATACAAATAATTCTTTTTTTTACAAGCATTTCTCAACCCTTTCAGTCAGAGTCAGAGTTTCTTTATTGTCATTCGCACCTCATGTGGTACATGTGGTGGAGCGAAATTATGTACACAGGGTCCCAGTTACATCCAACAATAAAATGTATAAGAAAAACAGTAATAACATCTAAGATATGAACTAAGAAAAACATCAACTAAATATACACTAAGCACTCATAACATAAAACATTGAACATCAGCACAAACATGAACATGAGTCTGTGAGCAGACTCGTTCATCCATGTCGTCATCCATGGTTGATCAACAACATTTCTCTTTGTACAATTATTTTGCACACAATTCTTTTCATACAAAGCTCCCAAAATATTCATAAACTCATCATATGATCTGTTCACATCATCAACATACACGTCTTTCCAGCTTTGTTTATGTAAATCATATTTTAATTTGTCCATTGCTTTTGTTGATGTGTTTATTGTTTTTCCTTAATTGTAATTTCTTTTGTAATGCTTTGATCATTTTTATAAATCATGAAAACTGGTAAATGATCACTCAAATCACTCGTTAAAATACCTCCCATCACATCCCCATTTGTTACATTTGTGAAAATATTATCGATTATTGTAGCACTACGAGTTGTAATTCTTGTTGGTTTTGATATTAACGGATAAAGATTTAAACTATACAATGAATTTGTAAATGTACTGATGTTATTTGAATCTGTTTTATTTCCCAGGTCAATATTAAAGTCTCCACACAAAAAAATGCTTTTATTAAAACTTTTGTCCAATAGTTGTACGATTTTATCAGTGAATATTTCTATATTTGATCCTGGAGATCGATATACACAACTTATCAATATGTTTTTATCATTCTTGTTTATTATTTCTATTGTTATTATTTCCATGATATTATCAACAACTATTGACATTTCATTAATTAACTTACATTTTATTTCATTTTTAACAAATAGAGCCACTCCACCACCTCTTTTGTTGCTTCTGTTCACATGATATAATTCATACCCTTCCATGTGAACATTAGTTGTGTTTTCATCGTTGAGCCACGTTTCTGACAGTGCTATTATTGTAAAGGTTCTGTTTAGCTGTTTTAAATAATCTGTTATTTTGGATATATTTGCATTTAAACTTCTACTATTACAGTGAATAATAGAGAGACCTCCATTTGTTATATTGATGTCATTAAACTGTTCTTCATTGTAATATTCACAGTCTTTTATTGCAGGGAAAAAATTTGTATCAATCACATCTTCAACATTGTATATTTTAAACTCTAAGTCGTCGTATGTTGCCATGTTTTAATGTATTTGTTCATTTTATATTTTGTTAATTTCTTGTTTGTGAAGTTATGTCAATGATTTATCATCTGTCCTCTCCTGAGCTCATTTTAGTCTTTCCAGATCCTTCAGGTCTTTTATTATTTTAGCCTGAGATCCTTCCTGTATTTTGATCCAGATGTTTCCATTTCTTGTCCAAGATGATGCTATTTTTTTCTGTTTTTTTTAACAACCTTGCTTCAACGATAATGATAACCCGATTCAAAAATAACCCGAACAGAGTGTTTACATGACACACTTTTATTCCGACCGGCCATTTGATCCGGTTACTTATGTCCATGTAAACATACCCATTAAGAAGCTAGATTTTTAACAGCTTTTCAGTGGGAAACTTTGTTTTTAATCATTTAGGTTTTTGACCGCATAGTAAAATAATTGTATTTACAGAGTCTAAAAAAGTTAAACCTGGTCCTTTGGACATTCAAAAAACAAAGCAAAACAACAACAAAAAATGGAGAAACATTTCGTCTTTCATCCGAAAGACTTCCTCAGTCTGAGGTGCTGTATTCAGCTCAGTCTTGTTAAGATATTTTTGGACTGGTCCTATGGTTTTGATCTGCTCAGACGGGATTATAATGAAATTATGACCCAGTTCTGACTGGGTTAAACTGGGCCAGCAGCTCTAAGAGAGTCTCCCTGGGATTTCAATATCAGTCAAGGAATAGAGTTTAATCTGCTTGCCACATCACGTAAAAAGGCTTTTGAAGCACCGTCTCGTATTTCCTAACACATCAGAGCCACATAAGATCCATTGAGATCACACTTAGCCACGCCCCCTCATACACTGACAGGTTGAGCTCCCCTTCTGCGAAGGAGGAGTCCAGGACCCTATAAATGAGTAATGACACTGGACATCGGGGCTCTTCCGGGTCTGTGAACGCGTCACAGACCGGAGAGTCCAGCGCTGTAAATTGTAACCTTTTTCTGCCTTTTTAAAAAAAAATTGATAAAACTTAATTGACGTTTCCTTGATTTATTGTTTAGTATGAGTTACCACTTCTGAGGGAGAATTGAGCTGGGGGGAAAAGACGTGGGCTGGAGGGGGTTTCCGGGTCCGGTGGCCCGCAGCCAGCTCCCATCTTTAACAGTTGGTGCCTGAAACCCGGTCTCCCGTCTTTAGAAGTGGTAGCTGCTCGTTTCTTATTGGTTTAATGGTGACACAGCGGCAGGTGACTGAGTCGGAGCAGACTGTTTCTAGCCGGCTTTTAACATGAGGTAAGCAGAAACCCTGTTAAATCAAATTTCTGTGTGTCCCTTAAGGACTTCAGGCTGCTCTGTTTTCGGTTCGGTGCACGCAGTTTAGTGAACTAAAAGGCAGTAGAACATTACAGTATAATTCGTGATTATGTGAGTGTATTTATCGGACATAACAATTTATATACGTGACGTTTTTTTTCGCATGGGCGCGCGAGAAGCGAGGCGGAAGCGTTAGCAACAACGCTAACCGGAAGTGATCAGTGAGAGTTATAAACACGCAAAACGTTAATTTTGCTCTAAAATTAAGCTTTGTCTAGTTGATTTAAATGCCCGTATATAAATTGTCGTTTGTTTATCAAAGAGATACAGAGGATACGATGTGGCTGACGGTTTAAAGCCCCACGTAAAAATTGTGACGTCATTTTTGCTGATGGTAGAATCTTTACGAGAAATGTGCTCAGTCTGAAAGAAGTTTTGAAAGCATTTTGGGTTTTCATGAGCTGTATGCCATAATCATCAGTATTAAAACAAAGACCTGAAATATTTCAGTTGGTGTGCAATGAATCTGAAATATATGAAAGTTTAATTTTTATTTATATATACATATATACATATAAATATATATATATACATATACATATATACATATACATATACATATATACATATACATATACATATACATATATACATATACATATACATATACATATATACATATACATATAAATACATATATACATATACATATATATACATATAAATATATATATATATACATATACATATATATACATATAAATATATATATATATACATATACATATATA
>NC_056511.1:47257297-47258942 GCF_014905685.2 Nematolebias whitei
ACATATATATACATATAAATATATATATATATACATATACATATATAGATATACACATATATATACATATACATATATACATACATATACATATATACATATACATATATACATATACATACAGTGGGGAGAACAAGTATTTGATAGACTGTTGATTTTTCAGGTTTTCCCACTTGCAAAGCTTGTAGATGACTGTAATTTTTATCATAGGTACTCTTCAACTGTGAGTGATGGAATCTAAAACAAAAATCCAGAAAAATACAATGTATGATTTTTAAATAATTAATTTCCATTTTATTGTGTGAAATAAGTATTTGATACACCAGAAAAATGAAACTTAATATTTGGTACAGAAACCTTTGTTTGCAATTACAGAGATCAGACGTTTCCTGTAGTTCTTGACCAGGTTTGCACACACTGCAGCAGGGATTTTGGCCCACTCCTCCATACAGATCTCCTCCAGAGCCTTCAGGTTTCGGGGCTGTCGCTGGGCCACACGGACTTTTAGCTCCCTCCAAAGATTTTCTATGGGATTCAGGTCTGCAGACTGGCTAGGCCACTCCAGGACCTTAAGATGTTTCCTACGGAGCCACTCTTTAGTTGCCCTGGCTGTGTGTTTTGGGTCGTTATCATGCTGGAAGACCCAGCCACGACCCATCTTCAGTGCTCTTACTGAGGGAAGGAGGTTGTTGGCCAAAATCTCACGATACATGGCCCCATCCATCCTTCCCACAATATGGTGCAGTCGTCCTGTCCACTTTGCAGAAAAGCATCCCCAAAGAATGATGTTTCCACCGCCATGCTTCACGGTTGGGATGGTGTTCTTGGGGTTGTACTCATTATTCTTCTTCCTTCAAACATGACGAGTGGAGTTTAAACCAATAAGTTCTATTTTTGTCTCATCAGACCACATGACCTTCTCCCATTCCTCCTCTGGATCATTCAGATGGTCATTTGCAAACTTCAGACGGGCTTTGACATGCGTTGGCTTGAGGAAGGGCACCTTGCGTGCACTGCAGGATTTTAATCCTTGACGGCGTAGAGTGTTACTGATTGTTTTCTTTGAGACTGTGGTCCCAGCTCTATTCAGGTCATTGACCAGGTCCTGCCGTGTAGTTCTGGGCTCATTCCTCACCTTCCTCAAGATCAATGATGCTCCACGGGGTGAGATCTTGCATGGCGCCCCAGACCGAGGGAGATTTTCCGTTATTTTGTATTTCTTCCATTTTCTAATAATTGCACCAACTGTTGTTGCCTTCTCACCAAGCTGCTTGCCTATTGTCCTGTAGCCCATCCCAGCCTTGTGCAGGTCTACAATTTTATCCTTGATGTCCTTACACAGCTCTCTGGTCTTGGGCATTGTGGAGATGCTGGAGTCTGATTGATTGAGTGTGTGGACAGGTGTCTTTTATACAGGTCACGAGTCCAAACAGGTGCAGTTAATACAGGTAATGGGTGGAGAACAGGAGGGCTTCTTAAAGAAGAACTAACATGTCTGTGAGAGCCAAAATTCTTACTGGTTGATAGATGATCAAATACTTATTTCACACAATAAAGTGGAAATTAATTATTTAAAAATCATACATTGTATTTTTCTGGATTTTTGTTTTAGATTCCATCACTCACAGTTGAAGAGTACCTATGA
>NC_056511.1:47273942-47304238 GCF_014905685.2 Nematolebias whitei
TTGTTTATTTTTTGCTGTTAATTATATTGGAACTATACTGGGACATTACGCTTCGTAGGTCTGAAGGCTAAACTGGATGTTCTAACTCATATGTGTCAAACTCAGGGCCCGGGATCAAATGTGGTCCCTCGTTGACATCTTCTCTGGCCCTAAGCTTGATATGTGAACCATAGAATGCTTTTATCTCTTATTTTTTCAGAAATCTTTGATTATAATATTGAAAGCACAACAGAGAACATAAAGACATCAACCAAACTCTTGTTGAGAAACCTGTAACCAAGAAAATATATTGGATATCTGATTTGAGTTAGTGTGGTTTTTGAAATTGGCCCTTAGTTGAAACACATTTTAATTTAGGCCCCTTTTTTAAGCGAGTTTGACAATCGTGTTCTGTATTAAAGCTTGTTTTCATAGATTTGAACCCTTTTTTTTTTTTTTAGATAGAGCTCTATTTGGGACAATTATGCAGATTGGTAACTCAGATTTATGCTAGATTTTTTGAGGTTGATGGATTAGTGGACAAAATGTAGCTATGGCTTGTAAAGATTAAGACATTACTTCTAAAACGAACAGAGGTGACACAGACATGTTTTAAAGGGAGAGGCTTAATGTTTAATGTTTCGATCAGTAACATAGAAATAAGGGGGGTTTGGGTTTTTACATTTGCCACACAGTAAGTCAAGTCAAGTCAGATTTATTTATAGAGCACATTTAAAACAGAAACTGTTACCAAAGTGCTTAACAAAAATATCACATCATCAGATAAAAAGTAGCAAGATATATTTACAGCACATGGAATAAAAATATAAAACCAAAAACAATTAGAAACAGTGAAATACTAAATCAGATCACGTTGTGTCAAAAGTCAAGGAAATAATAACAAAAAGCATAAACTCTGTCAGAAACAATGAAATACTAAATCAGATCTGATGACCTTGTGTTAAATAGGAATAATAACAAAAGCATAAACAGAATCAGCATCAATGAACAACTAGATCTAAATCCGATCACCCTGTGTTAAATGACAGTGAGTACAGATGTGTCAGTGAGTACAGATGTGTTTTTAGGAGAGATTTAAAAGCAGAGACTGAGGTGGCCTGTCGAATGTTGATGGGCAGATTGTTCCAAAGTTTAGGGCCCACGACTGAGAACGCTCGATCTCCTCTGAGCTTCAGCTGGTTTTTGGTACGGCCAAAAGCAGCTGGTCTGATGATCTCAAAGCCCGAGAAGGAGCATAAGGATGAAGAAGGTCGGAGAGGTATGATGGTGCAAGGCCGTTAATGCACTTGAATGTCAGCAGGAGAATTTTAAAATCAACTCTGACACGTACAGGAAGCCAGTGAAGAGAGAACAGAACCGGAGTAATGTGCTCAAACCTGTGAGTTCCTGTTAAAAGCCGAGCTGCAGCATTCTGTATGAGCTGGAGACGTGAAAGTGAAGCCTGACTAACCCCAACATAAAGTGAGTTACAGTAGTCCAGCCGGGAAGTAATAAATGCATGGAATACTTTTTCAAGGTCAGATCTGGACAGAACGGACTTAAGCTTTGCTATCTGCCTTAGCTGAAAGAAGCTTTTTTGTAGGACAGAGTTGATCTGTTTATTAAACTTAAAAGTCTGAGTCTAACACTACCCCGAGATTGGTAACTGACTGCTTTAGATGAGGCTGAAGGGAGTGCAGGTTTACATGATCAGTGACAGTGGCAGAGCTTGGATTAAACACAATGACCTCAGTCTTCTGATCATTAAAACTCAAGAAGTTTGCAGCCATCCAAGTCTTGATGTCATCAAGACATTTTAGCAAAGGGTGGATGGAGCAAGAACGGTTTGGTTTTAAAGGTAGATAGATCTGAGAGTCAAAGGCGTAACAGTGAAACGAAATACCATGTTTCCTCAGGATTGACCCCAAGGGGAGCAGATACAATGAGAACAGAAGGGGTCCAAGAATGGAGCCTTGTGGGACCCCACAGGAAAGAGGGACAGAAGCAGAAAAATGATTGTCAAAGTTAACACAGAAACTCCTGTCACCCAGATACGAACGGAACCATTCTAGCGCCACCCCTGTAATCCCAGGGGTAAACTGAACAGTAAACTGAAAGAAAAACTGGTCCCTATTTTTGTCACGTCTAGACTGGACTATTGCAATGGTTTAATATCTGGGTGTCCAAATACTTCCTTAAAACGTCTTCAGTTGATCCAAAATGTTGTTGCCAGAGTCAATCAGAGTTAGTAGGAGAGATCATATCTCTCCAGTTTTAGCTTCTCTCCATTGGCTTCCTGTCAAATCCAGAATATAATTCAAAATCTTACTTCTAATCTACAAAGCTCTCAACAACCTGGCTCCATCTTATATTACAGATCTTATTTTTCCATATTTTCCTAACAAGAGCACTTCACTCTCAAACTGCAGGTTTACTTGTGGTTCCTAGAATTTACAAAAACAGAATGGGAGGCAGATCTTTCGGTTATCAGGCTCCTCTCTTGTGGAACCAACTTCCAGTCTCTGTCCGTGAGGCTGACACATTATCCAGTTTTAAAACTAGACTTAAGACTTTCCTTTTTGATAAATCCTATAGTTAGGGTCGGCTTGGGTTTCTTGAGCAGTCCCTAAGTTATGCTGCTATAGGCTTAGACTGCTGGAGGACAAACTGACCACAATTTTCACTCTGCTACTGTCTTTACTTACTCTGCTCAACCTGTTTTGAATTTGTAATTATTTTTC
Organism: Nematolebias whitei; assembly: GCF_014905685.2. Lineage (NCBI taxonomy): Eukaryota > Metazoa > Chordata > Actinopteri > Cyprinodontiformes > Rivulidae > Nematolebias > Nematolebias whitei. The sequence goes on from NC_056511.1 coordinate 47,276,663, forward strand.
TATCCTTAAAATGTTTTTTTTTTTTGTTTGTTTTTTTGTTTTTTTCTTTCAGATACACATGGACCTGGACCTATACCTGGACCTGGACCTATATCTGGACCTGGACCTATACCTGGACCTATACCTGGACCTACCATTCTGTGTTCGTCTGTCTCTCCTTCCTGTCCTCTCAACCAGCCGGTCAAAGCAGATGGCCGCTTGTCCTGAGCCTGGTTCTGCTGGACGTTTCTTCCTTTTAAACGGGAGTTTTTCCTTTCCACTGTCTCCACTGTGCTTGTTCAGGATGGGAGACTGCAACGAAGCCTAGATTCAACTCGTCTGCTGGATTCCTTAGATAGAGAACTTTACTAATTGGCTTTTATGTATGTGAATGTTTCGGTAACGTGCCCTGAGACAACTTTGTTGTGATTTGGCGCTATATAAATAAACTGAAATAAATTGAATTGAAACACATTTCAAAGGTCTGTGTCGTTGAGACTGTTTGAAAAAGGGTTTAAGGTGAGCACAAACTGCAAGTTGCCAGGTGCACTGTTGTGTTTCTGGGATGTTTGTTGTCAGCATCAGGTTCAAGGCTGTCACCAGCACACAGGACAACGATCTTTCATCACCCAAAGCCGAGTAATGTTAAAGACATGCTGTCATTTTTAGGTCTTACAGGGTTTAGCAGACACTACATTCCTAATTACACAGGCCTCACTCAACCACTCAGGACACTGGTGAAGGATACTGGAATGATAAATTTGTCAGCTGCATTACAGTGGGATCAGACAGCAGATTAAGTTTTTATTGCATTAAAGCAGGAGCCGTACAGGGCAGCAGATCTGGCAACGCCTGATTACGGGAAAACTTTTTCTTGGATGTTTCTGAAACAGGACACACTGTGAATGGTGTACTGTTTCAGAAAAAAAGGGGGAGCTGCACATGTAGATTTGAGCCAATGGATGAGAGCAGGTTTTAAAACAGCGGATCAGAAACCAATTAAACATGAGAAAGAGATGCAGCAGTTGGCAACAGTTTTGAAACTACCCAAACAGGTTGCTGCGATTAAGTATAAGGGACACGATAAATCTCAAGGGGTAGTAGCTGAAGGAAAGCAAGTGTGAAGGAAGGACTGTGGAGGAGTCCAGACGGCAGACTGGTGCTGCCACCGGGACTTAAGGTTTATATCATTTGTGTGTAAATAGGAGATTCTTAAGTTTTTACGTTTGCAAAAATAACTTTGATATATGCATATATAGCCAATAAGAAGCCTACAAACCACATTGCTCTTGTACATATCTGCTTAACAAAAACAGGTAAAATTAATGCTCTTAATAACTAAAGTGTTTCTCTTTCTTCCTTTGGAGTGTGTACAAGAAGGAAGATTCCAGAAGCTTCACAGGTCTAAGGGGGACGCCCCTAGACCCAGCAGAACCAAAATACAGACCTTGAAGTAGATTTGGTCAAAGGTCAATGAAAATGTGGTAGCTCTGTATTCTTAAATACATTTGATTTGATTTGACTTGACTGGACTGAAATAAATTAATTGGATTTTCATGTATAGAGTATTTTAACCACATTTTTTACTATAGTCATGTATTGTGAAACTTTTTTGTTTTCGTTTTACCTTAACAGATCTCCATGGGAGCTATGGCAGAGCTGAATAACTGATTTTGACTTCCTTTTATTTTTTCCAGATCCATTTATCAACAGACTCAATGTTTAATGCTATATTGTGTTGTTTTCAGGACAGGGTGGTCAATGAAAATATATTTTCTGCACATGCGTTTACTAAATTTTTCCCACAGACAAGAGGAAGTAAGACAAATAAAAGTCATAATTTTAACTAAATTAACATCACTCATGTCAAATATTCACCACTAAACTTTGAAACCTTAACTCTTCTGATTACTAGTTTTCACGACATGTTGTAATAACATATTGCTGTTTTCTTGTGAAAAATAACTTTGCTTCTTCTAGGAAGATCTAGAGTAGGGACTCAGGCGATGAAAGGAAAAATTGAATGTGAATGTTTCAGAAGGCAGACATGGAACCGGAGGACGCAGGGACCCTGTTGAAGAAATCCAACATATCCGTTTCGAGGTTCAGGTTTGTAAACGTAAAAAAAGGGGATGAAAGTATGAATTGAATGTGATTTATGTTGTTCTACTATAAAGCTATTACAGTGTAGAAGTAATAATGAAATATTTTATACTGACAAACCCATTTAGTGGTAGAGATAGAAAATACAGTCACATGCCTTAGAGGGCTGAAATTGGACTGAGTTTGGAATGTGGTTATTTGCTTAGGAGAGTCTATTATTATAAGGTTTACAAAAAAGGCTGGTAAAAAACATTACAAGCACCAAACAGGAACTAAACACAGGGAACATCACATGACCAATGGAAAACCACATTGTTGTCCAGCTAGGATAGAAGTAGACAGGAAAAATTAGAGAAGATCTGAAGACAGACACCTAGACAACGAAGCAGAAGATGTTTGCAGATCTTGTATTACAGGTGGCGAGTAAAAGGAAGGCAGTCTCCGGGTCCAGCAACTGCTCTGACCCTGGGAGAAGAAATGGAGGAATACGTGTACAAATCATATTTTGAAGAATTGAGAACCGTGGTGTCAGGTTTTCATTCACAGATGACAAAACAGAAGAAGAGAGAAGAATCTGGGAGGCCCCACACAGCAGAGTGGATCTTGCTGAAAGTCGTCAAAAGGACATGGAAGGAGCCGAGGTGGACAGGGCCCTGCAAGGTGACCGAGAGAACTTCACATACAGTGAGGCTCGAAGGAAAAGGAGACACGTAGTTTCACTGGAACCAGTGTGCAGCAGCAAGAGAGCCAGGACGCTCACTTCAGGATCTGCTGGATGTGCAGGCTGACAGAGGAGACGGACACCCAGATCAGCAGGCAGAGGGGACGGACAGCCAGACCAGCAAAAGGGGGGCTCAGTTGAACCTTCCCATCGGGAAGGCAGACCTCCTCTGACACGAGGCGGAGTACGGCTCAAAGGTCTAGCCATCGTGCGACCTATCTGGTTGAAGAGGAAGGTCCTCAGGCCAGGGGACGGGTAACCTCGCTCAACCAAAAAACTGAGGCAAGGTGACAAGACCTGGGCTAGGACGAGAAGAGGGGAAGAAGACTTTGCAAAGACAAAAGCTCAAGAAAAAATGACTTTGCAAAGACAAAAGCTCAAGAAAAGAAGACTTTGCGCGTAAAAGTGGTCAAAAGCTTGAATAGCTGTTGACCGGAAGAAGGAAGATTCCACATAATAAAAGCTGTTAAATAAACCAAAGACTGTGTCTCTGATTAAGGTGGTTTTTCATAGAACTGTTTAATATAATAAGGTTGTTGTTCATAGAAATGTTTAGCAAAATAAGATTGTTTTTTTCTTAAAAACTGTTTAACAGAAAGAGACTGTTTACAGGCAGCAATGATGGTTATACCCAAACTATATGGGAATTGGAGACTTTGGGGAATATTGGGGATTATTGCTTGTTTTTGACAATTGGGATTTTTTTGGGTGAACAGTATGGTGCGTTTCAGGACAATGCAAACTCCACTCAGTCACTCACCAGCTCAGTAGCACTCCTTGCTCCTAAATGACTTTTAGAACACACAATATGTCACATGGGCTGAACAGCACACCCAGGTGAAAGATGTGGGCACATTTTAGTGCGCCGTAACATAAATTCAAAAATTTAACCTGCATGCAAGCAGTCCTACTTATATTGATGCGACTGGAGTCCCTAGGGGAGTTCCAGATGAATAGCTGACTGATTGGGTGGCTGTCGGATTTGAGAATTCATTACATCCATATAATGTGTTGCGACTGACTAATTTGACTTGAATTGCTGTAGAAGGATTGGATGAACAACTAGCACCCACTTCCCTTATGATTACAAAATGGGGCGTGTGTGCTAAGTTTGGGAAATAATTCTGTCCGTTACTCAGGCAATGGAAGGCCTGAATGCTTAGTCTAAAACAATGCACCGACACCCAAGTAATAATGATAATAATAATGAATTTAATTTGTAACGCACTTTTCATTAACAAAAATCTCAAAGTGCTACAGAGTGCAACTAAAATCAATGATAAAATCAACTAAAAAGTGAAGACAACCCCTGGTTGGTTGGCTGACTGGACTTTTTGGTAAATGGGGATGGGAGGTTCAGCCTCATTTGAAGATAACCTTAGGAATGTTGTAGGGCCTCTGAGAAAACTCTCACCATTTGGAGGCACCAAGAGATAACATTGTACATTGAGTCATAGAAGCGCCTCTGCCTGTCTGAGGAGGTGAATTGTGGTCTTCCTGTGCAGAAGGTCAAAATATCTCCCGGAGGGAGGCCCCCAGGTGTTATAAGGAGGCACTTTTTTCTTGGTTTTTCAGAACCGGCTCCTGTCATACTGGGTCTGCTTCTCCAGATCTGCTTGTATTCTGTGCATACATCTGTTTGTGAAAATGTTGTTAAACCTGAAGGAAGCCTGGCCTTTCCCTCCAATCAAAACCAATCCGAGAAGAATGAACCGACACTCGTTCTTAACACAGATCCTCAAAAGGCATCATGTACAGTGAACCAGGTAGATACAAGTCTTGAATTTTGCTTATTCCTTTTATAGCCCATTGTTTAAATATAGAGTCTGCTCTCCCGGGAGTAAAATCTTGAACTCCCCATATTGGAGTGAATTGTGATAATGTAATTGGTTCCTTTGTGAACGTTTTTACTTCATACCATACTTTGATCATATTTTTAACAATTGGATTTACTGTTTTTTCCAGCAATTTGGTTACTGAATCTGAGAAAATATATAAAGGTAAACGTGGACTGACTGAATCAGATTCCATTTCTGTCCATTGGGGGGCATCTTTGGCTTTAAAGTAATATCTAATAGCCCTAAATTGAGCTGCCCAATAATACCAGGTTATGTTAGGACACCCTAGTCCTCCTCTATTATAAGGCAAATGTAAAAGTGACATTCTAACCCTGGGCCATGTATTTTGCCATAAAAAGTCAGTCATTAACTTCCTAAAATTATTGAACCAGTTTGCAGGAGGCGGCAAAGGGAGATTCTGAAACAGACACAGTATTTTTGAAAGTATATTCATTTTGTAACTATTGATCCTACCAATAAGTGACGGGGGAGGGGCATGCATCTATTTACACTCTCAGTGATTTCGTTTGTCAGGCACTCATAGTTTTTCTTGATAATCATGTCTAAATTTGGAAATATATGAATTCCCAGATAAGTAATTATTCAACAATTTTGAATTGTGAGCTTATTCCTGGAGTTGTTTCTTTTTCATCTAGTAATAACAGCTAGGATTTAGATTTGTTTATATTATACCCTGAAATATGACCATATTCTTCAATTAAGTCAAGCAAATCTGGAATGGATTTTTTTTTATTTGAGATGAAAAGGATTATGTTATCCACATATAATGAAAGTTTGTGCTCTACTTGTCTAACTGTAATGTCCGTTATAGATGGTGGGACCTTACAGCTATGGCGAGAGGTTCCAATGCTAAGGTGAACAAGAAAGGGGACAAAGGACATCCCTGACGGCATCCTCATTTAATAACAATTGGTTTAGACACATTTTTATTTGTCAATATTTCTGCAGTAGGATTTAAATATAGTGGATGTATCCAATTTATAAAATTATTTCCATAACCAAAACGATTTCAAATGTTAAACAGATAGGGCCATTCGACCCGGTCGAATGCCTTCTTTGCATCTAACAAAAGAAATGCAGTTCCCGATTTAACCCCTAGTCCATGAATAATGTTTAAAACCCTCCTCACATTATGTAGACCATGGCGTCCTAAAACAAAGCCAATTTGATCTCTGTGTATCACTGAAGGAAGTGAGTCTTGCAAACGTAATGCTAGTAGTTTACAGAGTATTTTTAGGTCAGTGTTAAGTAAACTTATTGGCCTCATGTTTTCACATTTAATGCTGGGCTTCCCTGGTTTGAGTAGCACAAAAATTAAAGCACCTGTCATTGATTTAGGAAGCCCTCCACTGCAAAATGCCTCCTGAAACATCTCTAAAATAGGTTTTATTTGTTGTTTTTTTAAACTTTTTATAAAAGTCTATGGGGAATCCATCCGCCCCGTTTTTTTTTACCTGCATTCATACAATCAATAGCATTACCTATCTCCTCCTCTGTAATGTCAGCTTCCAACTGTTCTCTACAACCTTCATCTATTGAGGCGATGTCTAGCTTATTCAGAAATGAGTCATGTTCCTGTATGTCAGAGGTGTCTTGACAGTCATACAGCATTTCATAATATTTTCTAAATTCTTCATTTATTTTGATTGGATCTAATATTGTGTCCCCTTTATTATCAACAATAGATGTTACTTTTTTTGAACTTCCAATTGTTTTATTTGCCAAGCCAAAATCTTTCCTGTTTTTCACCTTTTTCATAAAATGACTGATTTAATCTTGGTAAACTGGAGGCAGCTCTATCTGCAGATTCTTTTTCATATTGCACCTTTAACAACAGTAATTTTTTCTCAGATTCTGCGTTGCCATCTCTAAAAACCTGTTGTTCTAGTTCTTTAATTTTAATTTCAAATTCTTGTCTGCTTTTACGCTGTTCTTTTGATTTTGATGAGGTGTAGCTAATTATATAACCCCTTATGCATGTCTTAAAGGCATCCCAACCTTATACAGGCTGTAGTTTGTGTAGTATTCATACTAAAAAATTCTTCTATCCTTTCTCCAAGGTATTTAAGAAATGTATTGTTTTTCAGCCATTTCTGATGCAGGCACAATCTAGGTGGGTCTTTCAACAGCTTGTTGTTGTAGCAGTATTAAATTGCAAGGAGCATGGTCTGATAATACTATGCTATCATATGAACAGTCATTTATGTTTGAGAGCAATTCCCTTGAAATTAAAAAATAATCTATATGCAAGTATGTTCTAGATGCACTTGAGTAGCATGAATAGATTATTTCCGTTGGTTTTAAATGTCTCCAGATGTCTACCATATTTAATTTTTTCATAAACTCATGGATTGTTTCCCTACTTCTGGTGTGTGTCTGATCAGCTCCTGAAGCCCTATCCAGAGTAGGGTCCAGAACACAATTCCAGTCACCGCCTATAATGTAATTTCCTGTCAGAGATGAAAGGGTAAGAAAAAGGTTTGTGAAGAAATTGTCAGTGTTAGGACCATATACATTAACTAAATTCAGAGTTTCTTGTAAGATGGACCCCTGAATAATCAGATATTTCCCAAATTTATCCTTAATAAGATTAGTGACTTAAAAAGGAACAGATTTATGAATTAGGGTCATTACTTCCCTGGATCTTGATGTAAAAAAAAGGAAGCATATATATCACCTGGACATCTCCTACGTAGTTTTATATTTTCTTCTTCTAAGAGGTGGGTCTCTTGTAAAAATACTACTTTAGAGTTCAAATCTTTCAGCTTGTTCATGACCTGTTTGATTTTTTTTTTTGTTTTATGTAAGCCTCTACAATTCCAGGATGTACATTTAATTACCATCTCCTGCATCATATCTATTCAAAAAACACAGAGGTGATAATGCTTCAAATATTTAATAGTAGTATAATATAGTAGTATAGTAGTATATTAGTTCTAGAATTGCGCCGCTCCAGGTGGCTGCATGTTGGAGCAGCTCTGTTACTTTCATTCTGAGATTTTGCTTTTGGAAACTTTAATTCCTCTTTTTCTGGATGTAAATCACATTTTTTTAGAAGAATTGTTTCCTCTGGTATCAGATGCTGTGCAGCTGGAAGGATTTTTACTGAAACTTTTTTAGTTTTGGACATTTGTTATGATGCGTAACCATGGCAACAAGGCAGTTTCTACAACCAACATCAGCTGATTAACATCTCAAAAGCTCAAATAATATCTCAACTACAGCCCCAAATCTCAAATGAGTTGAAAAGGATGCTCTGTGGACACATTCTCATCTACCCGCCAGCTGTGCTCGAGTGCCTGACCACTGAGATCCCGGAACTAGCAGGAAACATGGCTCATGACAGCAGAAGGACAGGATCGTCCCTCAGCACCTACAGTTGGCTGTCCGCAGCGACGAGGAGCTCGGCCGACTGCTGGGAGGAGTTCTGCCCAGCATTCGGGTGGTCCTACAGTCCAGGGGGACCGAGAGGCCAGCCGAGTCTGGGTGGACAGATTGGACGGCATCTGCAGCCAGTTTCTTAGGATCCACTGTGGGATGGGCCTTTACAAGAGATCCTTCCTGTCTACAGCCATCACTATCCATAACATCTCTTAATGAAATGAGGATAACAAGTTACTACAACAAATAATTTCCCTTTGGGATTAATAAAGTATTTTTGAATTTGAATTGAATTTGAAATATATCCAAGAGGGGCAACAAAAATAACTGAGCAATCATCCTAACACTCAATCCCTGAACCTTTTGAAAAATCAAAACCCCATTCCCAACCAAATGGTCGGGCCCTCCCAACCTACTACTTCCAACCACTGTTATGTATAGATCCTTTTGATCTATTCCCTTGAATTTAAACCTCAATTAACAAACAAACATGACCACACCCAACCTTCTCCTGCTATTCAAACAATCTAGTTATCTCTATGCCTATAAAGTGTTTTCTAATATGCACAACAAAGGTAGAACTTTATACAACAGTGAACCAATAAGTTTAAATTATATTTAACAAAGTGTACAGTTCGGAGCTATTCCCAGTTATATATTATGAACCTAATGATGAACTTATCTAAACTATATATTTAGCAAAGAAATGCACTGAGATTACGCTCCATCAGTTCTTAATCTATTCAGTCACTCCATTACACTTATCTGCCCCTTTTGAATCCTATCAATGAACGTTTGGACCTCCACTGGCGTGTTGAACTTAAAAGTTTTCTCTTGGTATGTCAGCACCAGTTTAGCCGGAGGGATGATGCCATGTCTCAGCCCAAGCTCGCAGAGCTGCTTGCGGACTCCAACATATTGTTTGCGTTGTTTGTGTATCTCCGTAGCGACGTCATTGTAGAATCTCACCCGTTGGTTCTTGTAGAGGATATCCATCTTTTCTTTAGTTGCTTTGAATACCATATCTTTTTGTTTATAATTAAGAAACTTCATAATTACAGTTCTTGGGGGTGCTTCTGCGTTTCTTTTTGGGCCTACGCGGTGAGCTCTTCAAGAATCAGTGGGTTTCTCAGGGCAGACAAATCCAATACTTCTGGTATCCAACTTTCCAAAAACCCACAGGCATCGGAGCCCTCAGCACCTTCAGGGAGGTTCACCAATCTAAGGTTGTTGAGCCATGATCTCATCTCCATGTCAACCACTTTTTCCTCCATTAGCTTGTTTGTTTTTTCCAAGCTCTTAACTTTATTAATTAACACCGTTTGCTCGTCTTCCATTGTAGATAAACGTTCCTCTGTATGCGTTAAACGTTTGGCACACTCACCCACTTCTTTTCATACTGTTTCTATGGCTGTCATAACGCCATCGAATTTTCCGGAAAACTCAGACTTTAAGCTCTTTATTGCTCCAAGTATTTCCTCTTTGTCGTCGGATGAGATATTCCTTTCGTCCATGTTAGCTGTTGGCTCTACGTTAGCTTCCTTGCTATTACTCGGCCCCTTGTTAGCTTTTTTGCTAGCCTCGCTTGTGCCTGGTTCCATGCTTTGTTGTCCAAAGTCCGTCAACCTGGATTGCGTAGTTATTTTTGGTTTATCTTTACTCGTTCTTCCAGGGCCTGGCATTGTTCCACTCAAATCAAGCTCAGTTGCTATTATTAGAGTGTACCTTTTTTTTTTTTAAAGTGATTTTACAGGATTCTTATCAAGAGCAGTATCGAATGCGACCTCCTACCTCGCGGCCATACCCGGAAGTCCCACAATGTGGGCCTTTTATTTTCAAAACACCATTGCCACAGCAGGTGCAGGAGAGCAGAGCGTCTGGAGAAGCTCCGAGGTATGACCGGCTGCAGTTGATGTGTAGTCTGGAGTCACAAACTCTCAGATCCTGATGCTGCGGTCCAGTAATGGCTTCATATGTCTGGCTGGCTGTTTTCTCATCCCCATCTGACAAAACAACAACAAAAAATCATTGTTATAATCTCCTCTAAACATCATTATCCTTTGCTTTTATCTGTAATTTTCAAGTTTTGAATGTTTGTGTCATGACATACTTGCTTTAAAGTGCAGTGGCCACACATTACTGCCCCATCCTTCTCCAAGGACACCCATGGATTTAGAGGAGCTTCAGACAGGAACTGACTGATTAACCTGAAATGATACACATTACATGTTAATACAGGTCTGTTTAGTGCTGACGATCATATGTTTCACTACTGTGGACATCTGCAGGTGTTTACTGACTGTAAGAACAGTCAGATGTTAGATACAGAGTCGGGATGTGCAATATGGCATAAAATTCATAACCCGGCGATATTGTCTATTGTGATGAGAAGCTACACGCTAATTAAGTCAGGGTTTTTTTGTTGTTGCCGGTGTTCTGTTCATTCAGCATACATGTTATGGTAGCATACATTTAGTTAATACACATGCACGCACATGCACATTTTGCAATATGCCTGTGACGTTCAGAGGAGCTGTCTAATCCTACACTGCAAGATACAACAAAAAGTAAGTCAATAAATTGTTTTGGTGCAAAGTACACATGGTATTATTGTTTATTTACACAATTTACAGTGTGCAATGCATTTCCTGAACCGTAAGTAAATCATTTTGGTGACGCTTTGTGTGTAATATGTGCTAGACTTCAGGTGGAGCGAAAACTCTGTTTGTTTATGCGCAAACAGTGCAAGTGAAGTTAGTCTGAGCTTTGTGAATGTAATTTAAACAATATAAGGACAATATAATCATTCCGCTGCCTTAACTGTTAATTCAGGGTGTCATACAGCTGTTATTCAGGGCAGATTGAGGCGTCAGGGTGTCATACAGCTGTTATTCAGTGCGGATTGAGGTGTCAGGGTGTCATACAGCTGTTAATAACAAAGTATATGATGATCTGACAGGTTAACTGCTACGTCATGGTGTGATACGGCTAATTAAATAGAAGCGTATGGTGAGCTCACAGCGGGTAGATGCAGCCGTCAGTTTGCGCTACGCGTATGGCGATCTGACAATGTATGCTGGCCGAACAGAACACGGCAGTAGTCGCGGGGTTTTTTTGTTTGTTGTTTGTTTGTTTTTTTGCCGGCCGGTCAGTCTGTCCACATTTCTACTGTATCTAACATTTAACTGGGATGTTTGATATGACATAAAATTCATATCCAGGCGATATTTACCGGTAGTATATTGTGATGAGAAGCTACACGAAGCTACATGCTAACTACAGCCAGCTAGCTTCTCTACTACTTAGCTCTTGAAAAAAACAGACTTTAACACCATTTACACACAGTTTTCAACTCAAAAAAACGAAACAGTAAATATCGCTTTTTACTTACTTCCACAGATAACTTTTAGCTCGAAGAGATGGCGCCCTGCCCGGCTCCGATGCTGCGGTGGAGAGGACCCGGGTAGACCGGCGGAGCTCCATCTAGCTCGCTATGAATTTTGGCGTCGGCCAGCAAGCACATAAAAAACCTAGCACTTCAGCATTAGGCCACGGTGTTGTCATTATTGTTTTTAAAATCTTTAAAATAGGTCCAGCCGCTACTCCAGTTTGAGAAATTGCAAATGGCGGATCGGTGTTTTGAAAAGTTTCTGAAAGATCCAGTGACTCCTCCCCCTGACCAATCAGTGACCGGCAGTGCGTTGACGTCACATGTGGACCCAACAAGAACCAGACCTGGGACGCCAGAGAAGCAGGTCCCAAAAATCGTGCGTGTTCCACCGCTGAAGGCACTGTGGAGAAACTACGGAATCGGCCTGAACTGGTTACATAGGAGCCCGAAAAGGCCCTGTGGATAAGAGGCTATTGACACATAAAGCATCTACCTTCCTTCTCAGCATCATGTCAGCCAGCTCTCTACCTTTGCCCGTCATTGTCCCCACATTTAGAGTTGCAACCATCAGTCCTACATTCTTGCCTTTCTTCTTTTCCCTATGTTTCCAGAAACGTTTCTCTCCTTGTGGTCTTCGACTAGTAGCACAACTTTCGCTGGCACTCCATTTGTCAACAGCACTGATGGTGATCATTGTTAACCTGGCCCTCGACTGATCTGGTATGGTGTCACTTAGATGAACTTGCTTATTAGTTTTGGCAAAAAATGTTTTACATCAAATATTCTTCATAACACAACCCTCACCATTTATTCAGGCTTGGGACCAGCACAAGAGATATACTGGTCTGTGCTCCTAAAAACTTTCAAATAAGTTTTGAATTTCAACTGCTTATTATTACTAAATATGAATAATTATTGTCATTATTATTGAACAAGCATTGTGAGTAGATTTTGGTGTGTGCTCACCTGTATGACAGCACTGAACCAGCAGGTATTGCCAACATTTTTCAGACCCACTGAGCAGTTATCAATCCTCTTTCTGTCATGTGGGTTGGGTGAATCGCTCCACACTTCTGTGTGAGTATGCTTTAGACTTGCTTTGTTCTCAGCTATGCTGGCCTCCAAAACCCTAAAATCCAAAACAAAACAGATTCTAGCCTTGTTAATACTTTTGTTTTACTTTTGCATGTTAAGATCCTTCTATAATACAAGGGACAGTCCTGAACTCACCTACTGATGGCTTGTTCTTCATCAGTGATGCCCGTTTCCCTGAAAGCCCTGTTGGACTCCTCCAGGCTGAGGGCAATAGCCCTTTGCAGGTCATCTTTATCATCCCCTGTCAGATCAATTACATCTGCATAAAAAATATGAGTGTGCTTAATAACGTGATTAAATTTCAAACATAGAAATAGTTGTAATTGTTTGATTTTTGTCCCCAAATTTCTCCCCGGGATTAATAAAGCATCCAAGCATCAATCCAAGCACTCATTCAACCTTTATTTATACAGGTTAGTCTCAATGAGCCTTGAGGACTCATTTACAAGAGACCTGTTTTAAACAAAGAACACAAATGAGGTACAGACAACAATAGAGAATCATAAAAGCATATAAAATAAAAAGTACCGTATTTGCCGGTGTACAAGCCTCTACTTTTTTCTCACATTTTGTACCCCCCCACCTCCCGGGTTATATGCAAAAGCAGCTAATTTATTTATTTACTTTCAGAATTTTCAGAATTTATATTTTGTTTTGACAGACTTCCTGCCATCTCTCGGTAAATTCCTGCCACTGACTAACATTTCCTTTGACAGAGCTGGGCGCTTATGGTTCCCAGCACCCACCCCTCTTGGGGGTGGGCTTTTGCAACAGAGAGTGAATGCCTCAGATAACCACATGTACAAAGTAGGGGTGCAGGAAAAAAAAATCATTAAAGAATCTAGATTCCTAGTCCTGCCAATTCTGAAGACCCATAAATCGATTTTAAAATGTTTTTTGTTTTATTTTTTTCCCACTCCTACTCCCGAGCGTACTACATATTGCATTACGTGTTCGCTTGGCCACCAAAGAATTTGGCCGTGCAGGCCACTGTGCGACAAGCTAGTTAGCCAGCTCCTTTTATTTGAATAGAAACCGCTATGATGGAGCAGAGGACAGTGTGATTCAGCCCGCTCCTTCGTCATTAAAATTTTGTGTAAAGTTATTTTAGATTCTACAATGTTCCAGGGAAGATGGATGTAGCATCCATCCAAGGTCCTCGGAGACACTGCGTCTCTACACCCCTTCCTTTCTGCTAATCTGAGATAATTACTGGCATTCTGTTCTGACACAAGAAGTTTCTTTGTTTATTCCTTCTCTGTGTGTTAAAATCTACACACCTAGACCATCCTGACATCCTGACCACCCCGGATCCATAGTCTCTGTGCTAATTAACCCCTTTTATAAAGACAGACTTTGTGTCCCTTAAAAATATATCTTCATCAAAGAACTTCACTTTGCCTTTTCAACTGAGACCAGTCGTCATAGCAATGAGGGAAGTTAACTTCAGTTGAACAAAGACTGAAAGACTGTTTTACTGTATTTTGCTAAGAGCAAAACTTGCATTGTGCTGAAAGAGATGTAAACAAGGTGTCACCCATTCTAACAAAGACTATTTTGAGACTTTGAGAGGGGAGGTTATAATTACATTAATTATAGAGTCAGGTTACACTCACTGTGAGAAGCACTCTGATTGGTTGGAAATTAGGGGCACAATCTTTTGAGGTGTCAGAAAAACAGGACACCAGTTCAGTTGTGGTACGGCAGCTGAGGAGAAAGTTATTTGGGAGCAGCTGAACTGGGCAGGTCGTCAAGCAGCAGCTGAAAGGAACTCTCATGAGAGAGACAGTCTCACGATGGAGGGAGAGTTGGCTCTGACTCAGTCCAACTGAGAGACGGTGGACGTCCTGAAAATCTCTAACACCCAGGAGCGAGAGGTATGTGCCGAACGGACCGCAGCCCTGAGAAACGACATCCTTCTTGGGACAGCAGGCTTCCTTCATGCATCTGCTGTGAAAATGAGAAATGGTGTCTGTCTTCTGGTAGGACTGAAACATCTTCCCCTGATTACGAAACAGTGCCAACTAAGTTAGTTTAGATATGATTAATTCACAAATATGAGATAAGCTTACCTAAATTTTAACGTTAAGAGCTAAGAACCTTAGTCCAAATTGAATCCAAACTCCTTCTCAAAGTCTCCATATTTATGTCATTCACTTTCTAAAATAATACTATTGGTTGTTCATTCATATTCCATATTTGCCATAATTTTAATATTGTTATTATTCAAACTGACAATAAACGTTACAAAATTGTGTATTTAAATTACCAGATTATTTTGTCTTTCTTGGAGGGAGAGGAATTAAGTTTGCTACAAGAATTCAAGTAAAACACATTTGTGGGGTGAGGCCAGTACAGATTAGGTTAGCGTAAAGACATGTTAAAGGGTGCCCGAAGCAATGGCCTCTCCTCCTCCTAAGAGCTTGACAGAAGCATGGTTGTTTGCAAGAAGTGTAAAATAAAAATGAAGTACCGTATTTTGAAAATACGACAATTACATAATTTAAACAAAATGTATGACCTTTTCAATTGAAAAATGTTTTTTGAATCGAAAATCATTTCTGAATTTAAAAAAAATCTATTTTGAATCAAATTGACACCAAAAATCGGACATGAATCGAATCGCCAGACACAAGAGATTTGCAACCCTAATATAAAGACTCTTGCTCAGGCAGAAGGAGAAATCCCACACAAGACAGGCTCTAGAGCAATGTGGATATCCTAACTTGGCCTTCCTGAAAGCAGAGAAGAAACCCAAACAGGACTCCAGTCAGCCATCAGGTGAAAAGGAGGAACCCAGACCCAGACCAGTGGTCATTCCGTATGTTGAGGGAGTATCAGAGAAACTGAGATGTTTATTTTCTAAACATAACGTCCCAGTGGCTTTTAAACCCCAAAATACATTACAACAAAGACTGGTTCATCCCAAAGATCCAGTCCCCCGGCACAAACAGAGTAATGTTGTGTATGCTGTTCAGTGTCAGGAGGGCTGTGATCAGTCTTACATAGGGGAAATTCAAAAAGCGTTCAATACAAAAACAACTGGACTTTATTTGTAACAGAAGACGTTTCGCTCCTCATCCGAGGAGCTTTCTCAATTCAAAGAGCAGAGAGTGAGAGATTCAGGTTATAAGGCTGAGTGAGATGAGACACACACACATATGCAGATTAGGTGTGAATTGCCAATCTATGGATGGTTTGGCTTTATCTGATTTGTTGGGCAGGATGTGACAGATTGAAATGTCCTCATGTTTGATGTCAATGTCTTCGTTTTGTAAAAAAAAATCACTACTTGCTCCTCCAGAGTCTGTAGTTCTTCCTGTGGTGCGTCTTCTGTAGTGTTAGTACCAGAAACAACTCTTGCATAACTCCGGTTCCTAACTTCCAGTCCAGTCATCACAAAGTTGTCTATTTTTGTGTATTGTTCCATGTCGTCTACTTTCTGTTCCAGTTCAGCTATTTGCCTGTCTTTATTAGTCATCAGTTCTTTCAATTGTCTCACTTCTTCAAACAGTCCTGTCAGTAATTCACATTTAGCTGATACTTTAGTCACATCAGCACTCAATTTAGTCAGTTCAGCATTCAAAAAGTTCAAAGATTTTTTAACTTCATATCTTCTGAATTATTTTCCAACACTTGTCTTCTATCTCTGTTTGCTCGGCATTACTCACGATACTTCTGGATTATTGGTCTCAACTCTCAGAAGCACGGGATCTAGCCACGAGGTTCACAGGCTTATGTTGTTAGCCGAGGCCTAGCAAGGTCTAGCCGAGGCCTAGCGGCAACAACCCCCAGGTCCCACGCGGTCTCATGATTCACTCGGTCCAGTACCTCGCAGGCCCAAACGGTGGCAGACCAGGTCCCGGTTGCAACAGCTCCCAGATCCGACAGCTGTAGTCTAGCTTCCTCGGCTTCAGCGGCTCGCAGGATCAATCGACGGCGGACCGGGTCTCCGACGTAAACAGCTCGGTTCCAGCAGCTCGCAGGTCCAAACGACGGCGGACCGGGTCTCCGACATAAACAGCTCAGCTTCAGCGGCTCGCAGGTCCAATCGGTGGCGGAACGGGTCTCCGACGTAAACAGCCCGGTTCCAGCAGATCGCAGGTCCAAACGGCATAGGACCGGGTCTCCTAAGTAAACAGCTCGGACCAGCAGCTCGCAGGTCCAAACGACGGTGGACAGGGTCTCCTCCGTAAACAACTCGGCTTCAGCAGCTCGTAGGTCCAATCGGCGGTAGACCGGGTCTCCCCCATAAACAGCTCGGCTTCAGTGGCTCGCAGGTCCAAACGGCGGCGGACCGGGTCTCCGCCGTAAACAGCTCGGCTTCAGCGGCTAGGCTTCAGCGGCTCGCAGGTCCAAACGGCGGCGGACCGGGTCTCTTCCGGTAGCGAGAATACAGTTATAAAAATTGGTTTTCCATCAGGAGCTCTCCGAGACGCAGCCTACATGATGGGCGCCATCTTGAATTTTTTTTATGTTACACAAATTACAAATTATGTTACACATTACAATACAAATTGTGAATTTTATTTTTTTAACGTTTGTATTTTTCTATTCAAAACAGTTTTCTTACATAAAAAAACAATTTCCAGTTCAAAAGAACAGTTGCAAACAACAAGTGAAACGTCAGTGTCTAATGCTCACTGCTACACACTGAGGAACTTTTCACTTAACAGCTCTTCAGAAACATCAACATGTCTGCTTTCTCTGGACACAAACAAGCCCACTCCTAGCTGATCGTGTCTCCAGCAGTAGAAAATGTTCACTCTGAGGGTGTGGATGATGCTTGTTGCACACACAGATACCTAGTTGTCAGTAGGGATTCAAATTCAAATTCAAAACTACTTTATTAACCCCAAAGGGAAATTATATGTTGTAGTAACTCATCATCCTGGTTTCATTAAAGAGTTGTTATAGATGCTGATGGCTGTGGGCAGGAAGGATCTCTTGTAGCGTCTGTCCTACAATGGATTTGAAGAAGCCTATGACTGAAGACACTTTGTTGTTGTATGACAGCCTGATGAAGATGGTGCTGAGGGTTGTCTATAATGTTCTTCATTTGATGAAGAATCCTTCTTTGAACAATCATCTCCAAAGGTTCTCCTAGAGGAGTCCCCAGAACTGAGCAAGCCTTCTTTATGAGCTTGTTGATCTTTTTAAGTCACTTGCTCTGGTGCTGCTCCCCCAGCAGATGATGGCAGAAGAGACAGCGCTCTCTACAACAGACTTATAGAAGATATGCAGCATCTTGCTGCAAATGTTGAAGGACTTCAGCTTCCTCAAGAAGTACAGTCTGATCTGTCCCTTCTTGTAGGTGGCTTCACTGTTGCATTTCCAGTCCAGTCTGTTGTCCAGGTGAATTCCAAGGTATTTATACTTCTCCACAACCTCCACTTCTTCTCCCATGATGGAAATAGGGTTGGACCTGTTCCTGATTCTCCTGAAATCTACAATCATCTCCTTTGTTTTGTTCACATTCAAGATGAGATGATTGTTTCCACACCATGCCACGAAGCGGTCCACCAGTTCCATGTACTCAACTTCTTGTCCATCTCTGATGCACCCGACCACTGCAGAGTTATCTAAATATTTCTGCAGAAGACAGGAGTCTGTTTTGTACTGGAAATCTGAGGTGTATAGAGTGAAAAGGAATGGTGAGAGTACAGTCCCTTGTGGTTCTCCTGAGCTACTGACCACCTGGTTAGACACACAACCCTTCAGTCTCACAAACTGTGGTCTGTTTGTCAGGTAGTCTTTGATCCAGGTGATTGTTGAGGCCTTCACCTGAGTCTTCTGAAGTTTCTGACAAAGCAAATCAGGCTGGATTGTGTTAAATGCACTGGAGAAATCAAAGAACATGACTCTCACAGTGCTGTCTGCCTTTTCTAGATAACAGTGAGTTTGCTGAAGCAGGTGTATGATGGCATCTTCAACTCCCAAGTCCACGCTGATAAGCAAACTGCAGTGGGTCCTGATGTGTGCTTGTTTGTTTAGTCAGGTAGGCCAACAGAAGTCTATCTAGGACCTTCATGATGTGGGATGTCAGGGCAACAGGTCTATAGTCATTGAGGACTGATGGATGAGTTTTCTTTGGTACTGGAACAAGGCAGGATGTTTTCCACAACACTGGAACCTTCTCCTGGGTCAGGCTAAGGTTGAAGAGGTGCTGCAGAACCCCACAGAGCTGCTCTGCACAGACCTTCAGGACTCTGGGACTGACACCATCTGGACCTGCAGCCTTATTCTGGTTCAGTCTCTCCAGCTGCTTCCTCACCTGACTTCTAGAGACAGAGTGGGGAGGCCAAGGAGGTATCAGCATCTTCTGATTTGGTTGAAGACCAATATGTAGAAGGGTCCATGACTGAGGTGGTAGATACAGTATTTGAGGTGTGACAGGACAGCCTTGGGTCAATGGAGGGTGGTATGTATGTTTGGCTGTGGGCAAGAGAAGAGGATGCTGAGCTTGTTCCTGAACTGAACCTATTGAAGAATGTGTTCAGTTCATTGGCTCTGTCCAGGCTTCCATCCTTCTGATCCTCCTTCTGCTTGAAGCCTGTGATATTATTCATCGCTGACCACACCTCTCTGATATTGTTCTGTTGGAGCCTGCTCTCCAGCTTCTTCTTGTACACCTCCTTGCTGTTTCTTATCTTGACTTTAGTTGCTTCTGTGTGCTCCTCAATAATTCAGTCTCCCTCCCTGAAGGCTTTTTACTGGTTTAGCAGTTCCTTCAGGTCAGTGGTAATCCAGGGTTTGTTACTAGGGAAGCATCTCACTGTTCTGGTGGGGATGGTGTTGTTTACACTGAAGTTTATATAGTCCGTCACACACTCAGTCATGGCATTGATATCCTCTCCATGTGGCTGGCACAGTGCATCCCAGTCTGTAGCCTCAAAACAACCCCGCAGGACTACTTCAGCTTCCATTGACCATTTTCTCACTGTTCTCTTTATTACAGGTTGTCTCTGAACAAGGGGTTTATATTTTGAGCAGAGAAACACAAGATTGTGATCTGATTTGCCAAGAGGGGGTCTTGCTTTAGCGATGTATGGATCCTTGACATTTGCATAAAACAAGTCCAGCGTTTTGTTTTCTCTGGTAGAGCAGCTGACAAACTGATGGAATGTCGGAAGTGTGGCAGAGAGTTAAACATGATTAAAATCCCCAGATATTGCAACAAACACACTAGGGTGTTGTGTCTGTAGCCTAGCAACCTCGGAACTGATGACATCGCATGCAGTCTCTGCAACAGCATTGGGTGGAATGTAAACAGTTGCCTAAATAACACTGGTGAACTCTCTTGGCAAATAATATGGACGACAACTTAGTGCTAACAGTTCTATATCTGGACTGTAGAGACGACACTTCACAGTAACATGTCCTGGATTACACCATCTGTTGTTCACAAGCACTGCCAACCCACCTCCTTTCCTTTTGCCACTCCTCTTTAAATCTCTATCTGCTCGTATGGTCAGAAAGCCTGGCAAAGAAACGCTGGAGTTGGGGATATGATCCTGCAGCCATGTCTCAGTGAAACACATAACACTACATTCTCGATACTCCGGATTAGTCCTTGTTAGGGCTTTAAGTTCATCCAACTTGTTTCCCAGCGATCTCACATTGCCCATCATGATTGATGAAAGAGATGGTTTAAACTTCATACTTCTCTTTTCCTCCCTCTTCTTTGTGCCTGCTCTGCATCCACAACGCCTCCTTTTCAACTCATTTGGGGTTTGAGGCTGTAGTTGAGATATTATTTGAGCTTTGGAGGTGTTAATCAGCTGATCCCGGTTGAAAAACAACCTTGTTGTTATGGTTACGCATCATAACAAATGTCCAAAAGCAAAGATATTTCTATAAAAAATCCTTCCAGCTGCACAGCATCCGACACCAGAGGAAATAATCATCCAAAAAAGCGATTTATATCCAGAAAAAAGAGGAATTAAAGTTTTCAAAAGTAATATCTCAGAATGAAAGTAACAGAGCTACTCCAACATGCAGCCACCTTGAGCGGCGCGATTCTACAAACCGGACTCCAAAAAAGTTGGGACACTAAACAAATTGTGAATAAAAACTGAATGCAATGATGTGGAGATGGCAAATGTCAATATTTTATTCGTAATATAACGTAGATGACAGATCAAAAGTTTAATCTGAGTAAATGTAACATTTTAAAGGAAAAATATGTTGATTCAAAATTTCACAGTGTCAACAAATGCCAAAAAAATTGGGACAAGTAGCAATAAGTGGCTGAAAAAAGGAAATTGAGCATATAATGAACAGCTGGAAGACCAATTAACACTAATTAGGTCAATTGACAACATGATTGGGTATAAAAAGAGCTTCTCAGAGTGTCAGTGTCTCTCAGAAGCCCAGATGGTAAGAGAATCACCAATTCCACCATTGTTGCGCAGAAAGATAGTGCAGCAATACCAGAATGGTGTTACCCAGCGTAAAATAGCAAAGACTTTTAAGTTATCATCATCAACCGTGCATAACGTCATCAAAAGATTAAGAGAATGGAACAATCGCTGTGCGTAAGGGTCAAGGCCGTAAAACTATACTGGATGCTCGTGATCTCCGGGCCCTTAAACGTCACTGCACCTCAAACAGGAATGCCACAGTCAAGGAAATAACAGAATGGGCTCAGGAATACTTCCAGAAAGCATTGTCAGTGAACACAATCCACCGTGCCATCCGTCGTTGCCAGCTGAAACTCTAAAGTGCAAAGAGGAAGCCATTTCTAAGCAAGCTCCACAAGCTCAGACGTTTGCACGGGGCCAGGAGTCATTTAAAATGGAGTGTGGCAAAATGGAAGACTGTTCTGTGGTCAGATGAGTCACGATTTGAAGTTCTTTATGGAACACTGGGACGCCATGTCATCCGGACCAGAGAGGACAAGGATAGCCCAAGTTGTTATCAATGCTCCGTTCAGAAGCCTGCATCACTGATAGTATGGGGTTGCATGAGCACTTGTGGCATGGGCAGCTTGCATGTCTGGAAAGGCACCATTAATGCAGAGAACTATGTTCAGGTTCTAGAACAACATGTGCTCCCATCTAGACGTCATCTCTTTCAGGGAAGACCCTGCATTTTTCAACACGATAATGCCAGACCACATTCTGCAGCAATCACAACATCATGGCTACGTAGGAGAAGGATCCGGGTACTGAAATGGCCAGCCTGCAGTCCAGATCTTTCACCTATAGAGAACATTTGGCGCATCATAAAGAGGAAGGTGCCACAAAGAAGGCCCAAGACGATTGAACAGTTAGAGGCCTGTATTAGACATGAATGGGAGAGCATTCCTATTTCTAAACTTGAGAAACTGGTCTCCTCTGTCCCAAGACATCTGTTGAGTGTTGGAAGAAGAAGGGGGGATACCACACAGTGGTAAAAATGGACTTGTCCCAACTTTTTTGGGATTTGTTGACGCCATGAAATTAGGAAACAACAGATTTTCCCCTTAAAATGATACATTCTCTCAGTTTAAACTTTTGATCTGTCATCTATGTTATATTACGAATAAAATATTGACATTTGCCATCTCCACATCACTGCATTCAGTTTTTATTCACAATTTGTTTAGTGTCCCAACTTTTTTTGGAATCAGGTTTGTAGAACAAATTCACTGATCCACTTTTTTTCTTTCTTTTTTTTTACTTCCGATCTGATCCCAATACTTAAATCTGGATATCGGCCGATACCGATCCAGTTCCAATATCTTCATCATCATTGATTTTATATGAGGCTCAAGTACAATTTGTACAAATATATGCATGCATGTCCAAAAAGGCAACTTGAGGTAAGTTTTATTAATGTTGGATAAGTTTTAAAGTTAGAATTAAATTCTGCTAACACAAAACATGTTTATTTTTATTCCTAGCTTTAAAGTGATTAATTTAAATGATTGTTTAAAGTTGTTTATTTTAAATAAGGGGCCGATATAAGATTTTTTTTCTTTCTCCATTCTTTTCATTCAATGTTTTCTTTTTGATGAATTTGTTTTGTTTCTTTTAAATGAATGAAGAAATGAACACAAGAGGCTGAAGAGAAATATAAAAAAGTATAAAAATAAATTAGTAGGGATTATAAGGAAACACAAGAAGGAATATTATAGTGATTTATTAAATAAAAGTAATGGTGATATGAAAGCTACATGGCGAGTAATAAATAGTGTTCTGAAAAGTCAAAGCAAAAACAGGTATTTCACAATATTTTTTGAAAGATGACGATGAAATCCATGATGAAAATGAAATTGTAAATGGATTTAATCATCATTTTGTGAACGTTGGATCAAGACTTGCAGCTAAAATACCAAAAGTAGACAATAATGTGAACCATTCAGTTATAAGTTGTGACAACAGTATTTTTCTTAATGGAACTGACAAAGAAGAAATAATGAATGTAGTAAAAAGTCTTACAGATAAGAGATCAAAAGACTGGGTGGACATGGATATGATGTTTGTAAAGGACATAATGAGTTATGTTATCGAGCTGTTTACATATATTTGTAATTTATCATTTTCAAAAGGAATATTTCCAGACTTTCCATTTTAAATAAATGGTGTAAGATCTGACCTATGCAATATCACTTGTGGAGTTCCTCAAGGCTCTGTACTTGGACCAAAGTTATTTATTTTATATGTGAAGGACTTAGTGAATGTATCAGGACTCCTCAAATGTGTCCTTTTTGCAGATGGCACCACATTTTTTTTGTTTGGGTAAAGATGTAAAACGGATGTTGGAATTGATGAAGACAGAATTTGCAAAAATACAAACTTGGTTTAAACTTAATAAATTATCATTAAATTTAGATAAAACTAAATACATGATATTCAATAACAAAAAGAGAACTGTTGATGATCCATTTAAAATTGAGGGTGTTGAGATTTGTAGAGTTAATGAGATGAAATTTTTGGGTGTAATCATTGATGAAAAGCTAACATGGAAAAATCACCAATTCTGTAAGAATAAAAATAGTTAAATCTATTGGAGTACTATACAAAGTCAGGGAATTATTAAATGATAAAGCTCTGTTTTAGTTGTATAACACAATCATTGTTCCACATTTAATCTATTGCATTGATGTTTGGGGGAAAGCGTGTAAAACATTTACAAAACCTATTTTTATTTTACAGAAAAGAGCTGTAAGAATTATCACCAGAAAGCATTACAGTCACCCATCAAGCACATTATTTTATCAACTGAACTTATTGAAGTTCCATGATTTGGTAGATTACAGTATTTTATCAGTTATGTATAGGGCTCAAAATAACGCATTATCTTTAAATATCCAAATAAATTTTGTTAAAAGGCAAAGTTGTTATAATCTAAAGGGGATAGAGATATTTGTCAAACCAAAATTCAGAACTAGTCTGAAGGGAAGGTCTACCTCAATCCAAGGAGTTGGATTGTGGAATGGTCTAGAGAGTGATGTGAAAAATGTCAAGTCAATGTGAACATTTAAGAAAAAGATCAAAGCTGAATTGTCAAAAAAGTATATATGAAGTAGCTTAGTGTGTTTTTTGTATTAGAATTAGAAAAATTAGAAAGTTATTCATTTTGTTCTGTTACTTGAAAATGATTATGATTGAACTAATTGTTTGAAAAACGGGCAGGTATAATAAGATTTTTTCTTCTTTCTGCTGCCTTTCAATTTTAAATTTCTTGTATTTTTTAAAGTTTATGGAATTGTTTTGTTATTTAAAATTAATTAACTTTATACCAAATACCAAATGAATTAAATAAAATAAAATGTTAAATAGCTTTAAACATCTGCTAAATTTGTGGCATAAACCAACAGACATGTTTCTGGTTTTAGTTATTTACATGACTTTATACTGTAGCTGTTTTTGTTTCGTTTAAAAAAAATCAATATATATATATAATTTTCTTGTAATTTTAAAATCATGTTTTTTTATGATTGTCTACTGTTGTACTGATAAATATCTCCTGGAGGGTAAACTATATCTTGGATGAAAGCATCAAGCTGAAAAATCCTTTGTTTACTACAACTGATAGCAGTTGGTCATTAATTATGATGAAGTTTATCAACTTCTCAGTAAACTTTCGAGCTCCGAGGCTTCAGCGATGTCTTATTCTTGTTCAAACTGAAGCAGGCAGCCTGATTTCGGTCAGCCCCGCTCAGTCTGCCCCTCCTCAGAGACGGGCAGACTGAGCGGGGCAGATTGGACGCGGCTGGCCGGGGTCGAATTGCCTGTTGCGGGTTGAGCAAGAGAAGCGCCACACTGAAGCCACGGAGCTCGAATTTCCAACTTAAAACTAACTTTACCGCAGTTTAATGTGGTGCTATGGCTCTGCAGACATTGTATGTTGCGGTCTTGTTTTATGGTGTTTCTGCAATTTGTGGTGAGACGTATTGTGTCATTTCCTGTTTGTCTGTCGGTAGCTCAAGTGAATTGTTGAGAAGGGGTTCTCTGCAGACCAAAAGTGGGCGTTTCTGGCAAATAAACGTTTATGGGCGGCGAACACTGATTGGCTAACAGTATTTAATAGGCATTTGTCGGCGGCGAACACTGATTGGCTATGGGTAACCCTCAAAATCATGAGGATTATTGATGAGGTAACGTTTCTTTGCGATGTTTGACAAAGAAATATGATTTATTGTACTTATAATGCACGTTATGTTTTCACTTATGCATATTATTGAAGTACGTTTATTGTAAGTCACGATAGTTTCGACCGTTCTCTCGTTGTTGTCGTGCTTTAGAAGTTTAGCTCATGTGAAAACATGGTGGGGAATTCCCATACAGGAACACACTGAGGTAAAGTGAGCCTCCACTCGGCTCCGGCAGCTCTCACTGTGCACGTTTACAACAACTGGGTGTTGCTTTTCAAAATAAAAGCTGAAAATAAAAGTTCTTAATACTTGAAAAATAAATATTTTAAAGCTGTGTATAACTGAAAAATATGAAAAATAAATAAATAAAAGCTGTTAATTATATTTATGTCTTTCTGCCATGTCAGGAACCACTCTCACTTCAGGCTGACTCTAGAAGACCCCAAGATGTTGCTCAACAATGTTAACCAACATCTGATGTTGACTTTCAAAATTAACGAAGAAGCCTGAAGAATTTCAGGCTGAGCACAGAAAGCCTTATGTCATTTCTGTATGCTTCAGCTGTGGAGAAGAATTTAAAGATTGTGGTGCAGGTTTCTGGGGCAGTGGCAAAAGAGGCGAGCTGAGGGCCTTCCACAGTGAAGCCATTCCTCCTGGGCACTGCAGCCACTTTGTGCCATGGATGCAGGTTAGTAGTCCAGCTCTTGTACTGTGATGCCCACACATTACAATAAGTAACAACTAGCAACACCCTAACTGTGCTATGGTTTGTGTTTCCAACAGATGCTACGATGACTTCTAAAAATGGATGTCCCAATAAACACAATTAAAAAATTCAATGATGCATCAAATGTTGTCTGAGTATGTTTTAAGGTAATAACAAATGTGAAATCTGGAAAACAAAGACAATTCCTGAATCTGTCTTGTGTGCTTTGATGTGTACATAAGTTTATTGGAGGTCCTGAAACAACTTTTCTGAGAACACAAATATTTTTATTTTACCTTTGGCCAAGATGTCAGTTTGAAATCAGGCTGCTTACTGCAAAACCAAGAGTTTTTTTAAGAGAGACGGTCTTCATTTGTATTGTTTTGTTGACTATAAACTAAATGTAATTTCTAAAATATGGATAAATCTGATCTCATCATGCAGCATAAGCAACTGGGTATAGGTGTGAGGGCCAAAGTCTGGTTATGTACTGACTCCTAAATGTGCTTGTTTTCTACTTTTATATGTTTTTTTTTTTTTTTTTTTTTGCTGCTCCTATCTGTAATGTGGGCAAATCTGAAACATTGTCACATGAACAAATGAGATAAAACTGGCTCTTTAAGTAAGTTACATCAGCTCTTTTGATGACAAGATGGCCGCGCTCAGAGCAGTTGCAGCTTCACAGGTCCACACTGCGCTCAACCACCTGGAGCAGAAAAACTCTTACGTCCGTATGCTCTTTGTGGACTTCACATCCTCCTTCAACACCATGATCCCCCAAACCCTGATGGACAAACTATCCACACTAGGACTAAGCCCCTCCATCTGCAACTGGGTACTAGACTTTTTAACAAACAGACCACAGTTAGTGAGGATCCACAACCTCTCCTCCTCCACCATAACCCTCAGCACTGGCTCTCCTCAGGGATGTGTGTTGAGCCCCCTCCTGTTTACTCTGCTCACATATGATTGTGCAGCTACCCATCCAGGCTGTCACATTGTAAAGTTTGCAGATGATACAGCGGTGGTGGGATGCATCACAAACAATGATGAGTCCAGCTACAGGCAAGAGGTGGAACACCTGGAGAGCTGGTGCAAAGACAATAACCTTCACATCAATGTGAAGAAGACAAAGGAGATGATTGTGGACTTCAGAAGGAACAAAAACACCTACACCCCCCTGAACATAAGAGGATCTGCGGTGGAAGTGGTCTCCAGCTACAAGTACTTGGGTGTACACATGAACAACAACCTCAGCTGGAGCAACAACACCACCAGCCTGATCAAGAAAGCTCATCAGAGACTCTACTTCCTCAGACGGCTGAGACGAGCTGGTCTGGGAAGCTCAGTCCTCACCTCCTTCTACAGGTGTGCAGTGGAGAGCATCCTGTGCTCGAGCATCAATGTGTGGCATGGAGGCTGCACAGCTGCAGAAAGAAAAGCTTTGCAGAGAGTGGTGAAGGCTGCACAGAAATCTGTTGGAATCAGCCTCCCCACCATCACAGACATCTACACCTCCAGATGCAGGAAGAGGGCCACCTGCATCATGAAGGACCCCACCCACCCAGCACACACACTTTTTGCCCCACTCCCCTCAGGAAGGAGGTTAAGGAGCATTAAGTGTAGAACCACTAGACTGAGGAACAGCTTCTACCCTGAGGCTGTTAGACTCATGAATCTCTAACTAGAATAATCACTGTGAAAAACCATATCATGTTGCTGCTGATCTGTTTCATGTTGCTGCTGATCTGTTTCATG